>NC_137791.1:106516738-106659239 GCF_963383645.1 Muscardinus avellanarius | reverse complement strand
CCCACAGTTCAGCCAGTCCGAGCCCCCAACATGGCACCCAGCTGTTTCCTCAGAATCAGCGGACACTGGGCCCCCAGCCAGCCTGTTCTCCATCTGCCAAAGCCTGTTCATCCCACGGGTCTTTTTCTGGACCTGTTGGGTCATCCCCATGCACACCCATCTTTGTTTTCTTGAAGCACCCATAAAGCCAACTGGCTATACTTGTTGTTTGGTTTGGTTTGGTTTGGTACTAGGGATGGAACCCAGGAGCTTTCTACTTGTCAGCTACACTCCCAGACCTATTTTATGTTTTATTTGGAAACAAGGTCTCACTAGGCTGCTGAGAGCTTCACTAAGTAGCTGAGGCTGGCTTCGAACCTGTGCGATCCTCCTGTCTCAGCCTCCTAAGCACGGGGATTACAAGTGTGTGCCACCACGCCCAGCTCTATACACTTGTCTTTTAAGTGGTTTAATTTCTTCACAGGTGTGATGCTCAAGAATTAGGCAATTATGAATGCTGGGCATAGTGGCACACGCTTGTAATCCCCGCGCTTGGGAGGCTGAGACAGGAGGATCGCACAGGTTCGAAGCCAGCCTCAGCTACTTAGTGAGGCTCTCAGCAACTTAGTAAGACCTTGTTTCCAAATTAAATAGAAAATAAGTCGGGGAGTGTAGCCCAGAGGTAGAAAGCCTCTGGGTTCTACTCCCAGTATCACCAAAAAAAAAAAAAAATTAGGCAATTATGAATCAAAATAATCGGTACCTTTTCTTATTGCATCTCATAAGTCTCCCCAGGTAGACTGTGCCTAACACAACTTGAGGGGCCATACACATCCGACTCTTCCTGGTGTTTTTCATGGCATTTACTGATGGTTATCAATAAATATCTACTGAAAGAATAAATGAAAATCGCTAAATCTTCCTCCTGAAAGAAGGCACGTCATACACTTTCATCAAAAGTCAAACTTGATTCTTCAGACGTTCACTGGATCCTTCCATTTTTTGGAAACTAGACTCAGCCTTCAAAGTTGATATTTAAGACCCAATACTGAGCAGGCCCCTGGTTGATATGAAGATATTTCACAAAGCCTAATCACTTTGTGTATGTGAAAGCTGTCTTTCCCCATGTGGATGCCGTCTAAACACTTTTAACTCCGCTCCATTTCTCATTGTAGGCACTGAAACACTTCCTGAAATGCCCGAGCTCAGAAGATAACATAGCAATAGAAATGGCCATTGAAACTGTAAGTAAACTCTTTAGTGGAAATTTCTAGAATACCAGTGTTCTTAAAAACTTTTCAAGGAAGTTTCCAAATATATGCAAAGTAGACCAAAGAGTCTCCCACGCACCATCTCTAACTCCAACACTCTCCACACTTGGACAGCCTTATCTCATTCATAGCCCTGCCCTCCTACTTTGGATTCTTTTAAAACATTTCACGGTCATCCTATCACCTCTTTTCTGGATATAATACTCGTGTCTAAAAGATAAAAACCTATAGTTTTTCTTAGGCAAAACTTTCATATGGTAAAGTTCACAAATCCTAAGTGTCCACCTCTTAAATTTGTCAGACGTGTACCTGGGGAGCCCTCTGAGATCAAGGGGCAGAGCCCTCCCATTCCCCAGAAGGCTCCCTAATGGCACGGCCCAGTCAGCACCCCACCACAATTCTGACTCCTATCCCTATAGATTGGTTTTGCCTGTCTATGAACTGCATACAAAGGAATTTATGTAAATCTATCCTTTTGTGTCTAATTTTTTTTCAGTCAGCATTATGTCTGGGAATGAATCTCTGTTATTTGCATGTAACAGCGGTCCATTCTTATTCATTGCTGTGTAGTATTCTACCATTTGACTATATCACAGTTTATTTTACCCTTCACTCTGTTAATGGACATTTGGGTTATCTCTAGCTTGGACATATAGCGAATAAATCTGCCTTAAAGCTGTTCATGTCTTTTAGTAGACTTAAGCACTCAGTTTTATTGGGTATATATCCAGAAGTAGAATTACTAGGTCACAGCATGCATATATATTTATTTATTGTGATATAGGGGTTGAACCTAGGGGCATTCAACCTCTGAGCTACACCCCTAACCCTGTTTTGCTTTTGTTTTGTTTTGAGTTTTTTTGTTTTGTTTTAAATAGGGTCTTGCTAAGTTGCCGAGGCTGTCCTCCATCCTGTGATCCTCCTATGTTAGCCTCCAATTTGGAATTGGTTTATTCTCTAGCAGCAGAATCTGTAGTGGCTCCCATAGATTTTTATTGGTGGAGACTATAAATTAATGAAAAAAGCCCCTGATTTTGCCTTGTTTCCTTTGGGTACTTGACCTCATGTTTTGACGTCCTTTGTGTATTTTTTATTTCATTTCCTCAGCAGCAGGTTGTCTTTCTTCTCCCCCCTCCTTGCTAGGTTTAAGATGCTGAACTTGCTGGGGTTGTTTCTTTTACAAAACAGGTTGGCCAGGCCAAGGACGAGCTGCTGACCAATCAGCTGATTGACCATTTGATGGGGGAGAGTGATGGCATGCCTAAGGTACTGTGACTCGCCTGTAGTCATGGTTCTCACCTGTCACCGCTTTGCAACGTAGACTTGTAAAATTGTCTCTCTGAAAGTCGCCGTAGGTCATCTAGGCCGACCTGGCTTGTTAGAGGATGTCATGAATATGCATTCTTTAAAGTTGGTGTTCCACCCGTGAAATAGCTGTGCCCTCCAGAGAGCAGTCCTCACCCCTGCACACAGCTTTTCTCAGATATCACAGTTTTGTTTATTCTAGAAATCATGAAAAACAATCACTGAAACTATGATTGATCCCGAAAAACCAGTGTGCTTCATTCATTTTTAGAGAATTATGGAAATTAACAAAAATAATATTAAGCATAAAGTAACTCACTATAGATATTAATGGCTAGGAGCATATTTTTAGAATACAAGACTCCCGCCAGGCATGGTGGCGCACGCTTGTAGTCCCCGCGCTTGGGAGGCGGAGACAGGAGGATCGCGTAGGTTCGAAGCCAGCCACGCTGGCATAAGAGACCCTGTTTCCAAATTTAAAAAATATATAAAAATAGGTCTGGAAGTGTAGCCCGGAGGTAGAAGGGCTTCCAGGAACCCTAGTACCACTAAAATAATCATCATCATCATCATCATCATCCCTGAGAGTTCTGCTGAAATCAGTCTTTTCCCCATCCCAGTGAGGACGGACTCACCCATAGCAGAGGACTCCCAGAGCAGATCTCCCCTGGGCTTTCAGGTCCAAGGAGATCCACTTTGAAGAGAGGGAGACACCCCACAGCTGAAGCGGATGGTAGACCCCCAAGTGCATTTCCTTGATCTTTCAGATAAAGCCACCGAGACCCAGGGAGGCTAAGTTGACTTTCCAGAAGACACAGGCCCTGGAGCCATTTCAAACCACCTCCTCCTAAGTGTGCTCATTCTAAAACCTGGAGACCACACAATGAAATAATCTCCAGTGGCAGTAGGAGTAGAAAGTGGTCAAGGGCCAAAGAAAATTGTATAGAATGGAGAAAATGTATATACCTGTGTATGTACGTGACATCTTTGAAATGTTGCAAAGTTGGTAGAGGTATGAGGACACATTTTGCTTCCAAGTACATGAGACCCAGTGAGAGTGTGTGCAGGGACCCAGGCTCTGCCTCCCAGGCACCCTGGGCCCAGCCCTGTGCTGCCCCTGGTTGTTGGGCTTCAGCTCTTCACCTGTGAAATTAGGATAATAAGTTTCCCTGCTGGGATAGGTCTGAGGACTTGAGTTTATATTTCTTTTTTCTTTCTTTCTTTCTTTTTTTTTTTTGGTGGCGGTACTGGGGTTCCTGGAAGCCCTTCTACCTCCGGGCTACACTCCCAGACCTATTTTTACATTTTTATTTGCAAACAGGATCTCCTAAGCCAGCGCGTGCGGCTGGCTTCGAACCTGCGCGATCCTCCTGTCTCCGCCTCCCAAGCGCGGGGATGACAAGCGTGCGCCACCACGCCCGGCTGCGTTTATATTTCTTAAGTACTTAGATGCTTACCTGATACATACTAACCTCTGAATAAATGTTGGATAGGCTTATTCTGTTCCTGGGCAAATTTAAAATCTTTATCACTTCTCAGTTGCTGCCAGATAAATGTGATTTTAACAGAAATGGAGAGGGTGTGCTAGGAAAGGCAGAGTGATAGGTGTTTGTCCCAAGCCTTAGCCACTGAAGAAAGTGACGTTTCTCTGATGGTCTGTGTGTCAGGACGCCAAGTACCTGTTCCGCTTATACATGGCCCTGAAACAATACCGAGAAGCCGCCCGCACTGCCATTATAATTGCCAGAGAAGAGCAGTCCGCAGGTAGGTCCCTCATAGAAATATGTTTTGCTTGTTTTTGTGTGATGCTGGGGACCAAACCCAGGGCCTTGTGGATGCTAGGCCAGCATTCTACCCCTGAGCCACATCTCCGACCCCTACCCTTGATAGTTCTTTTTCTACCCAGGGAGGAAGTAGGATCAAGACCCAACCCCTTTCCCAATCAGGAATAAGTAGCCAGTTTTTAATCCAGGCGTCCTTTGAACCCAGATGACTAAGGAAACGGCTCTTTCTGGGTTTCAGACTTAGTTGAAAGTTCTTGCAGGCAGTCTCCGCCCCTCCTTTGCACCCTCAGTTTCTGACTCTGCGTCCTCACGTGTCTGACCTCCCAGCCCACCAGTGCCCACCTACACAGGCAGCATTTGCTTTCAGTTTCCTGCACTGGCCCACAGAACAAGAGGTGGAAGGTAACCGTGCTGTATTATTATGGACCTGATTCTTTCTAACCTGCAGGATTATTTTTATAGACTCTCCCGATTGGTTTTGTTTGCCTAGATACTTGGCAAATATTTACTGAATGAGTGTGAATTAGCCTGGTATCTTCATTAGTTTTACAATCCAGTCCTCTTAAGTGTTCAGAAATCTGGAACACAATTTTGGGAAACATGCCTTTAACAAAGATGTTGCTGCTGAGACGGAGGATCGTGTTTCGCGAACAGCCCCAGCTACTTAATGAGGCCCTCTGCAACTCAGTGAGACCCTGTTTCAAAATAAAGAATAAAGCCGGGCGTGGTGGCGCACGCTTGTAATCCCCGCGCTTGGGAGGCGGAGACAGGAGGATCGCGCAGGTTCAAAGCCAGCCGCGCTGGCCTAAGAGACCCAGTTTCCAAATGAAAAAAATATAAAAATGGGTCTGGGAGTGTAGCCCGGAGGTAGAAGGGTTTCCAGGAACCCCAGTACCACCAATAAATAAATAAATAAATAAATAAATAAATAAATAAATAAAATAAAAATAGGGCTGGGGAGACACCCAGAAGTAGGATGCCCCTGGGTTCAATCCCCAGTACCATGAAAGAAAAAAGACATTGCCATATCCAGCTTCTGTTGCGCTGACACCGCCTGTCTGTCAGAAGCTACTAGGAGCTCAGGACACCGGGAGGCTGGCCACAGCTCTGCCTGATTTGCTGGGGTGCTAGACGGGGATGAGAAATATGCTTTAAAGGCACCAGGAGAGGGGTCCGAGGCATGCCGCGGGCTGGGGAGGGCTGGAGGAGGGAGGGGAGGGTGGCTACAAGCTCCAGTTGTGTTTGAAAGGACACAAGAACTGAGAGGGGCAGTGAGGAAGGGGAGGGTCCCCGGGAGAAGGGCCCTGAGGATGGACCATTTCCCCGCAGGAGCAGCGCGGAGGTTAAGGAGAGAGGAAGGCGGGCAGGGCAGATCCTGCAGGACATGGCGCCCCTTCTGAGGGCTTTACACCTGCTCTTACTCCTTTGGGGTTTTTTTCTGGTGTTGGGGATTGAACCCAGGGCCCTGTGCACACGGAGCAAGTGCTCTGCCGTGGGAGGTACACCCCGTTCCCTTTGGAGGGGCTATGTGAGGGTGTGGGGGGCCTAGGCGAGGCCTGAGGTTTGGAAAGCCTCTGCCAGCTGGAGGAGCTCGCAGGAGCCCATAGGAAGAGGCGGAGCAGCGATGGGCGCGAGGAGGGAGCCTGGGTTTGAAGGACTCAGAACTCAGGGACCCTGCGCGCTGGGGCCAGGTGTGTGTCCCAGGGAAGAGTGAAGTATCAATGAAGATGACGCTATTCTTTCCCAGGGAGAACCGACTAGTCCCTCTGTGTTAGTCCTAATAAAACTTGGAAAAATTGCTAAGTTACTGTGGAGAGGAAATGGTTAAAATATTGAAATAGCAAAAATAACAAGTTCACTTTTTTTTTTTTTTTTTTTTTTGCGGTACTGGGGATGGAACCCAGGAGCATTGTACCTCCGAGCTCCACCCTCAGCCCTATTTTTCAGTCTTCTTATTCCTGAAACGGTCTCACTGAGTTGCGGAGGGCCTCACTAAGTGGCTGAGGCTGTCCTTGAACCTCGATCCTCCGGTCTCCGCCTCCAGAATGCTGGGATTACAAGCGTGTGCCACCATGCCGGGCTACAGGTTCACTTTTGAGGGCCCTAAGAAGTCCTCAGATTTCATCTTCTGCAATAATGTCCTTTTACCACCTTGTTTCAAGGAAACTATCGGAACGCACACGACGTCCTCTTCAGTATGTACGCAGAGCTTAAGTCCCAGAAGATCAAGATCCCCTCTGAGATGGCCACCAACCTCATGATCCTGCACAGCTATGTGCTAGTGAAGGTGAGCCCGGGGGGAGGAGCCTGCCAGACGCTGCCCCAGGCGCTGTGAAGTGAGCAGCTAGAGCAGCTACAGGATGATTCCAACGGCAGGTGTCCTTGTGTGTGTGAAAAGGCAAAAAGAAAGACTGCGTGGCTGTTCTGCAAATAAAGGAAGAGACTTAGGAAAAGGCTAGCAGAAGCCCTTCCCTAGAGGGCAGGACCCAAAGCCCGAGGGCGTGGAGGAGAGGGCGGACTGGCGGGCTTTGACAAGCATCTTTTATCTTGTTTTGATGTTGAGGCATATAGATGTATTCCTGTGCCCCCCAAAATAGGTTTACTTTAAAACTTTTTGTGTGTGAGTGCAGGTCTGGGGATGGAACCCAGGGGCATTTGACCTCCGGGCTACACCCCCTGCCCTATTTTTTATTATTTATTTTGAAACAGGGTCTCACTGAGTTGCGGAGGGCCTCACTAAGTAGCCGAGGCTGTCCGTGAACCCCGATCCTTCCGGTCTCAGCCTCCCGAATGCTGGGCTTACAAGCGTGCGCCACCACGCCCAGCCTAAAAGACGTTTTTGTTTATCCAGAACTTGTTTATTAATTCTACATTAGTGGATTTTATAAAATTCTGCTTTTACTATATTTTCATTTTCATCTAAATAGAAAAAGAATACATATTAAGAAAATGTTGAGAATATAGTATTGATTAAAAATGCTTAAACTCTACCACCCAGATATTACATTTTTAACAACTATTTTGTATATGTTCTATTTTAAATGCATGGGTGTACCTTTTTTAAAATTATTTTTACCAAAAAATTTTAGATTTGAGATTTATCTCCAGTTGTGTATTTTTAATCAGTAATTCTCCATAGAAGCCAAATATATTATGCAAATCTCAAATACTTGTATATATGATATACATTAATGTTAAAAGTACATATGTATATATCCATATATACTTATATGTGTATTTATGTCTTTGTAAATGTGCAGATAGGATCCAACTTACTCACTTTTCCAAATTTTCAGTTGTGCCAAAGCACCTGCTTCTGTATTCATGACAAGCGGGTTCTCTGGCTGGTCCAGTATAGAGCAGTCATGTCACAAAGGATTTAAATCTGAAGTATTATCTATATCAGCACGTTCTTTTTTTTTTTTTTTTTTTTTTTTGGTGGAACTGGGGGTGGAACCCAGAGGCTTTCTACCTCCAGGCTATACTCCCAGACCTTTTTTTATATTTTATTTGGAAACAGGGTCTCACTAGGTTACTGAAAGCCTCACTAAGTAGCTGAGGCTGACTTCAAACCCGTGTGATCCTCCTGTCTCAGCCTCCCAAGCGCGGGGATTACAAGCGTGCGCCACCACACCCGGCCCAGTAGAACTTTCAATGGTGACAAAGTTATATCTGTGCTGTCTGATCTGGTCACCACGAGCCTGGGTGCGGAGCCGCTAAAATGTAACTTATACAACTGACAGATCAAAATTCTAATTTCAGGGTTTTTATTTGGGGGGGGGTTGTTTTTGTTTTTTGTTTTTACGGGTCTGGGGATGGAACCCAGGGGCATTCAACCTCCAAGCTACACCCCCCAGCGCTGTGTTTGATTCTTTATTTTGAAACAGGGTGTAAGTTGCGGAGAGCCTCACTAAGTAGCTGAGGCTGTTCACGAACCGTGATCCGCAGGTTTCAGCCTCCCAAATGCTGGGATTACACGTGTGTGCCACCGCGCCCAGGTTAATTTCAGTTTTAATTTTTAAATGTAAGTAGCCACATGTAACTAGTGGCTCTCAGTGGGCCTCCAACACCGAAGGCACTAGAGTCCCAGCAACGGCCAGGGCGTCCGCTTCCCTGCTACATAGGAGGATTCTTCTTTCCTAGAGAAAGAGGCCAAGTTCTTCTCAGCTTCTGGTGAGCCACGTCCTGGAGCACTGTTCTGTCCTGGGAGCACAGATCCAGCCAAGTGGAGCCCTCAGGGAGCAGAGGGAGGCTACAAACGGGCAGGGAGAGGAACAGAAAGGAAGGAAAGAACAGAAAGCTGTTTCTTTCCGCAGCCTCCAGCTGCAGCCCCAGCCCCGGCTGCTTCTCAAGTGCCCCTTTCCCTGGCCCCTTACCTCAATCTGACCAGACAGCCCGACCTCCCCTCCGCCGGGCAGTTCTCTTATGACCCCTCCCCTTCCTCTAATCTTAGGTAGCACCAAGCATTGCCAGGGCAGATTTTTGACCATTGTGGTGTCAAAAGGGAAACTTATCAGACCTTCTCAAGGAAGAATAAATTGATTTTTTTGCGTGTGCGGTACTTACTGGGGTTTGAACCCAAAGGCATTCTACTTTCACGCTACACTCCCCAGCCCGATTTTATTTCTTATTTGGAAACAGAGTCTCGCTAGGTTGATGAGTCTCACTCCTTGCTGAGGTTGTCCTTGAACTACAGTCCTCCTGTCTCACCCTCCCATCTACTGGGATTACAGGCCTGTGCCACCACACCTGGATTAAATAAGTTGATTTAAAACATCACAGGTATCTCTGACACAAAGGACTGAAGAAAAAAAAAATTTTTTTTTTTTTTTTGGCACTAGGGGTGGAACCCAGGGATGTCCTACCTCTGAACTACACCTCCAGCCCAATTTTATTCTTTTTTTTTTTTTTTTTTTTTTTTTGCGGCAATAGGGATGGAACCCAGGGCATTCTACTGCCAAGTTATATGCCTAAGCCCTATTTTTTATTCTTTATTTTGAAAGAAGGTCTCATTAAGTTACAAAGGGCCTCACTAAGAAGCTGAGGCTGTCCGCGAACCGTGATCCTCCTGTCTCAGCCTCCCCAAGTACTGGAATTACAAGGGTGTGCCACCACTCCTGGTTAATTTTGTTCTTTTTTATTTTGAAACAGGGTCTCACTAATTTGTAGAGGGCCTCACTAAATTTCTAAGGCTGGCTGCAAACTTGTGATCTTCCTGTCTCATCCTCCCAAGTACTGGGATTACAAGTGTGCGTCACCACGCCCATCCAAAAAGATTCATTGGTGCAGATCTTAGAGCGGATCTGGACCAGGCTTTGGTGCCTTTCTCCAGTGCGGGGACAGAGACATGGGCTGAAGGGCAGCTGAGGACACCGGGTGTGGACAGCTGAGCTCACAGGACTGAGGCCCAGGGCATCAGCGGAAGGAGGAGAGGGATGAGAAGCAGGCTTCCCTTCTCTGCTTCAGATAAGAGATTAACAATAAGAATAAAATAGGACTTTTATAACAATTTACTAATAAGAGTATAATAAAAATTATGTGGATGTGGTCTACTGAAGGAGTTAAGACAAATATTAATATTTTTGGACCACAGTAGATCACAGGCATACCAAAACTGTGGGAAGGGCGGCATGGATCGCTGCGGCTCTCTCGCCCCCGCTGTCCCACTCCAGGGGCCTCCTCTCACGCACAGGCCTGCGGTGTCTGGTGGCCTGGCCCCGCGGACTCCGCAGCCTCACACTCCCCAAAGTGGGCTCAGCCTTCCACCCGCCGCTGCCCGTGGCCCCCATCGCTGGCTGCGTACCCTGCTTTTAACAAATGACCGCTTTCTGCCTAACTCCTGGCTCACTCGGCTTTCAGGTGTCACTCCAACTTAGTAAAATTAGAATTATTAGTCTCCCGCCAGGCGCGGTGGCACGCACTTGTTATCTCATCGCTTAGGAGGCTGAGACAGAAGGATCCCAGGTTCTTGGCCAGCCTCAGCAACTCATGAGGCTTTCCACAACATAGTGAGACCCTATTTCAAAATAAAGAATAAAAAAATAGAGCTGGGGGTGTAGCTCGGAGGTAGAATGCCCCTGGGTTCCATCCCCAGTTCCACACACACAAAAAAGAACCGTTAGTCTCCCAGTAATGGGCAGTATGAGGTAGAGCCGAGATTTTAATTCATGTCAAGTGGTCGAGGCCAGAGGAGCAGCTCGTGACCGGCCTGTCCAGGCCACAATCAAGGGGTCCTTTGGGGAACAAAGCCTGAGGAGTGGGGGTGAACCTAGGCCTGTGAGAAGAGTAAGACGTATCATTTATTTCAGATCCATGTTAAAAGTGGAGATCATATGAAAGGGGCGCGCATGCTCATCCGAGTGGCCAACAACATCAGCAAGTTCCCATCACGTAAGTGCTGTCTGGACAGAGCACGCTTGCCCGCTGGTGCAGCTGTGAGGCCTGTCCTCGCAGACTCCGAGCAGTGTCCAGGGCTCCCCACGCACAGCAGCTCCTTTCATCTTCACAACCACCTACGAAGTGGTGTGTCCAAGGCCACGCCCTGGCTTGATGTTTCTTCACCAGGAGGATTCTCAAGGCTCAAGACTGAGGCCTTTCACAACAAAAGAATACAAAACTAAACAAGCGCCGGGCTGGCGGTGGGGCACCCTTGTAATCCCAGCGCTTGGGAGGCTGAGACAGGAGAATCACACAGGTTCAAAGCCAGTCCCAGCTACTTGATGAGGCTCTCAGCAACTTGGTGAGACCCTGTTTCCAAATAAAGTATAAAATAAGTCTGGGATAATAGCCCGAAGGTAGAAAGCCCCTGGGTTCCACCCCTGGTACCACCAAAACAAAAAACCAGCAGGAGGACCAGGTGCACAGGGCACCGTCCAGCAGAGGAGGCCAGGCGTAGGCAGTGGTGGGTCACGTGGAAGTCAGGTCACTCCTCCGGGGCGCACTGTGACTTTGTGTGCCCGTGTTCTCATGAGACTCATCACCCAAGGGTTTTATTGGCAGCCCGCCACCTGGGGTGCCTGCCTGGCATGTGCCCTGTCTCGCATTAAGCAGGTTTCTGGAATCAACCATTGTTTAGACAAAGATTTGAGTCACACGGAGCCGCTCTGCAGTTCAGGAGTAGGAAGGAAACCCTCCTAAATCCAAATCCCCTGATGTAGGCCGAGGGCCAGTCGTCCGCGCAGGTCTCAGGGCAGTCTCGGGCCTGTCCACGCTGATGCTTTCTGCACACCTGGGCACTATTATTATTCTCCATATTTTGCAGATAAGCCAACCAGGGCAAAGGAAGCGAAAAGTGCCATCTGCCCAGATCACACTGTCGGTGAAAAGTCTGACGTTTCTCAGCCACAGAAGGACATGGCCTCTGACAAGGGTCCCGTTCTTCTAAAAGACCTGTTCTTATAACATTCTAAATGATAAACTTTGCCCCCTAAGATGACAGGGCTCTTTTTCTGTAAAGAGCCAGATGTTAAACGTTGTGGGCTCCACAGGCCATTTGGTCTATTGCAGCTACTCACCTCTGCCATTTGCATGAACAAGGCGTGAACGAGCAGGGCCGGGCACCGATAGAACTTTACTTTTTGGGCATAGAAATTTGAACCTCATACTTTTTTTGTGCATGTGGTACTGGGAATGGAACCCAGCGCCATTACACCTCTGAGACATACCCCCAGACATACATACATACATATATATATATATATGTATGTATGTATGTATATATAACCCATATATATATATATATATATGTATGTATTTTTTATTCTTTATTTTGAAACATGGTCTCACTGAGTTGCAGAGGGCCTCACTAAGGAGCGGAGGCTGTCTACAAACCTGGATCCTCCTATCTCAGCCTCCCAAATGCTGGGATTACAGGTGTGTGCCACCATGCCCGGCTAACCTCATACAGTTACAAAATATTCTTCTGATTTTGTTTTCCAACCATTTAAAGATGAACCCATTCTTAGTTCAGGGCCAGATTTGGCCCATGGTTCCTAATTCACTAACCCTTGCTCTCTACATGTATTTTTTGTTACATGAAAAGGACTTACTATCACCTGGTAAAGGGAGGGACAGGACGAGCACTCTCGTGAATGCCAATGGGAATAGACACTGTTGTGGCTTTTCTAGGAAGCAGTTTAGTAATTTGCAGGGAGAGTCTTTTTTTTTTTTTTGTGGTCTTGGGGATGAAACCCAGGTGTCTCTACCTCCGAGCTACGCCTCCGACCTATTTTATATTTTATTTGGAAACAGGGTCACAGTAAGTTGAGGCTGGCTTCGAACCTGTGCCATCCTCCTGTCTCAGCTTCCCCAGTGCAGGGATTATAAGCGTGCACCACCACGCCCGGCTAGGGAGAGTCATTTTTAAAAGTTTGTGTCCTGTAAGCCAATTTGGGGTGTCTGTTCTAAAGAAAGAATTGGGCGCCTGCAGAAAGATCACTATGCAAAGTTTTTAATTTCCAAAGCCCACTTGGCAGCAGTCCTGTCAAATGCAAAAGTGTAGCTCAGGTATGAGGAGCCTCACACCTCCAGTGGTGCAGGTCATGGTGTCACAGAGCAACACATTCGATCATGGGAGAGACGTGTAATGCACAGACCATATCTGTGTCTGAAACATGCCGATGTCTCCTGCTGAACCAGGCATGCAGTCAGGCTGGCGCCCCTCAACACAGGCCTCTCTGTCCCGCTTGTGTCGCAGACATTGTGCCGATCCTGACGTCCACGGTGATCGAGTGTCACAGGGCAGGCCTGAAGAACTCTGCCTTCAGCTTTGCAGCTATGCTGATGAGACCCGAGTACCGCAACAAGATAGATGCCAAGTACAAGAAGAAGATCGAGGCGATGGTCAGGTAGGCAGGGACGGCCGCTTCGCTCTAATCCCATTTCATAGTGATAATTTCCAAAAGGGAGCTGCGAATGCTCAGGCTCAATAAGAGAGTGGACGGGGTGAGGGGACTATAATTAGCTATGAAACAACAGTGTGTGTGTGTGTTTTGTTTTGTTGCGGGTCTGGGAATGGAACCCAGGGGCATTTGACCTCTGAGCTACACCCTCTGCCCTATTTTTTATTCTTTATTTTGAAACAGGGTCTCACTAAGTTGCGGAGGGCCTCACTAAGTAGCTGAGGCTGTCTCAGCCTCCCAATGCTGGGATTACAACCGTGCGCCACCACGCCTGGCTCCAACAGTGTTTTAAACAAGTAGGGATTTTGTGACTCGCACACAGGGCATCATAGTCCAGTACTGCTGCCACAGAGCACGGGTCCCACTGTCTTCCAGCTGTGCTGTCCCCAGCATGGATTTCCTCCTGGGGCTGGTAAGACAGCTACCAGTCCTACAGACGTCACATCCCCGTTCAAAGCAGGAAGAAGCAGGGGAATTAAAGACAGATAGGCCTTTGCCTTTCCATCTAAGAAGGCACTGTCCCCAGGACTTGCAGGTCGCCTACCTGGCCAGAGTACCTCCCGCTGCAAAACATACTGCTGAGTAGACACAGGCGAGAATAGCCATGCCGTGGGTGATGAATAAAGCAGTGGAAATCCTCAGTGAGAACTCTGTATCAACACGGCCCTTCCCCTGCACAGTCCCAATCCCTGCAGCCAGCCCCAGAGCCATGTAGGCGTGTCCTCTCCTCAAAGGAGCCAGCGGCCTGATGTTCTGAAGGAAAAAGCAATAGCGTCTTCAGAAGGGAAAATTGCATCTGTAGCAATTCTAAGCTAATTGCTGAGAGTAGTGATGGCACGCAGGGTGCCCAGAGGTCACATTATGCCCGGGGACCCCGCAGTACTGAATCTGGGCCCAGGCCCTGCCTGGGGAGGTGGCAAATGGCAGCAAAAGACTTTGAAGCTGGATCAGGCTACAGGAAAACTCCTGTCATTGAAAGCTGAGAAACCTAAGTGGCTTCAGACCAAATTTGTCTGACCCAGTGTAGCTGCGGGCACGGAAAAAGTAACGGTAAACTGCAAGGTCAGCATCACACCAACCGCGGCTCTTAGATGTCTCCAGTCTCCCCACTTGAGTGCGTGGATATAGCTGCGTGCTCTAAAATGGTGCGTGTTTTACAACGTTTGCTGACCTCTGCACTAGTGCCTCAATTTCCCCAAATGCAAAATGAAGAGAATAATTTTGTGTGTGTGTGTGTGTGGTACTGGGGATGAAACCCAGGGGCATTCTACCTCCGAGCTATACCACCAGCCCTATTTTTTATTCTTTATTTTGAAACAGGGTCTCACTGAGTTGCAAAGAGCCTCACTAAGAGCTGAGGCTGACTTTGAACCTGTGCAATTCTCCTATCTCAGCCTCCCAAATGCCGGGATTACAAGCATGTGCCACCACACCTGGCTGAAAAGAATAATTTTTACTCGGCTCATAAGGATGGAGCTACACCTCTAGTCCTTGTTATTTTTGTTTTGTTTTGAAACAGGGTCTCGCTAGTTTCACTACTTGCTGAGGCTGGCCGCAAACCTGTGATCCTCCTGTCTCAGCCTCTCAACTACTGGCATTATAGGTGTGCACCACCATATTCAGCTCCAGTAGACTGTATTTGTTGACAAAGTTTTATTGGAACCCTGCCAAGCTGGGTCACCACAAAAAATAAATAAGCCGGGTGTGGTGGCGCACGCTTGTAATCCCCACGCTTGGGAGGCGGAGACAGGAGGATCGCGCTGGTTCCGAGCCAGCCTCGCTGGCTTAAGAGACTCTGTTTCCACATAAAAATGTTTTAAAAAAAATAGGTCTGGGAGTGTAGCCCGTGGGAGTGTATCCCGGAGGTAGAAGGGCTTCCAGGAACCCCAGTACCACCAAAAAAAATAAATAAATTAAATAAATAAATAAATAAATAAATAAATAAAACAAAATGGTGCCTGTTAGCCACATGTGGCTTTTGCAGAGGGCCATGCTAAGTTTCTGAGGCTGGTCACAAACCGGTGATCCTCCTGTCTCAGCCTGCCAAGTACTGGGATTACAAGCTTGTGCCATCCTGCCTGGCTAAGTGTGCCTCTTAGAGAAATGAACTTTAAAACTTAGTTTCCCAGCTGGACGTGGTATATCTTGGGGTTGGGGTGTAGCCTGGAGGTAGAATGCCCCTAGGTTTAATCCCCAGTACTGGAAAAAAAGAAAACCTTAGTTCCCCACACTACCTGTATGTCAAAGCTACCTGTGGCTCATGCCACAACTCTGGGCTGAGCAGCACAGTATTAGAATATTTTCCCTGTCCAGAACTCCCACTAGGCCAGTGCAGATGTCCTCTACCACTTTAGTGCCACAAAAGGGAGACAGGAGAAAAATGCCAAGCACCCCACTCCATTGGCACAGGAGAGGGCAGAGCAAGACCTGCCAGTGTTTTCTGCCATCTGATGTGCTGGGAACTCCAACTGCTGACCAGGGCCCATGAGAACTGGGGCCAGTCCTCTGTTCTCTTCCTCTTTCCTGGAACTGGATCTGAGGGTTTGTGGTGAGCTGGGAAATATCTCCATTTGCCTGTGAAGTAGGTGGTTACATGGTCGTTTCCAAATGTGCTTTCCCTCTGCCATCCGTGTTCCATTAAATAACATGGTGTTTCCAAATGACATGTGATGTTTTCCCCAGGAGACCAGATACATCTGAGACAGAAGAGGCCACGACCCCGTGTCCATTCTGTGAATTTCTTCTCCCAGAGTGCGAACTCCTGTGTCCTGGATGTAAAAACAACATCCCCTACTGCATTGCAACAGTGAGTTTATTTATGATAACTTCCTTTTCCATTGGAACACTTGATGGACCTCAACATCTTCATCTCCGAGCTATCCCTCAAACTTCCTACAAACTTACCATATATCTTCATGGTCAACAGAGTTGAAAGTTATATTCAAATCACGTAAGAATGCAGATGAAGGCACTGTCTAGAAGGTGCTGGGAGGCAGAGGAGCAGACTTGGAGACCAGAAGGTCGTGGGCTCAAGTCCGTGGTCCACCACCTACCTGCTGGATAATTTGGTGCAATTTCTCAGCCTGCTAGGTCCAGCTGTAACAGCGCCTTCCTACTGTGCTCAGCTGGATGGATGAGAGAACAGGGGAAGCCTCAGGGCAATACCTGGCATGCTGTAGTATTTTTTAAGTAGGACTTTTTATTCCATGAAGATCTGCTCTCAGAAGACCTTAGAAACATCAACTTATTTGTTAACCACTGGGATAATATGAGCTCTGTTTTAAAGGAAAATAACGCTAGATGATAAACCTGAATCTGATAAGTAAAATCTAGTGTTTGTACTTTTGGTACCATCTCTATGTAGGCAATTACTCATGTATATGAAATAGCAATAATTTAATAATTTAGAGGCCTGGCTTTTAACTGTAATTTGGTTACTATAATTGAATAATATGGATTTTTTTTAATGAAGGCAATTTTACTCTTAAATGTCCGGCTTTCAGGGTCGCCATATGTTGAAAGATGATTGGACGGTGTGTCCGCACTGTGACTTTCCTGCACTATACTCTGAATTTAAGATGTAAGTGAAGGTCCTTTCACCCAGTCACAAATTTACCCAAAAATGGGCTTTTCATTCTATGACTCCTTTATTCTCAAGTCTCCTTATTTTTTCATGTTGCTATAGATCCAAACTATCTTCTTGAAGAACCTTCTGTGCCTTTTGAGAACATTATCCTTAAGAGGATCTTGCATGAGAATGAATATTTCTGGTGATACTAGATGTAGAACCCAGGGACCTTCTACCTCCGGGCTATATTCCCAGCCCTATTTTTTATTTTTTTATTTTTTTGAAACAGGGCCTCACTAAGTTTCTGAGGCTGGCTTCAAACCTGTGATCCTCCTATCTCAGTTTCCTAAGTACTGGGATTACATACAAGCGTGTGATACCATGCCCAGCCTAAGAATGAATATTTCTTTTTTCTTTTTCCTTTTTTTTTTTTGCAGTACTGGGGATAGAACACAGGCACATTATACCTCCAAGCTACACTCCCAGCCCTTTATTTTATTCTTTATTTTGAAACAGGGTCTCACTAAGTAGCTGAGGCTGTCCAAGAACCCACAAACCTCCTCTTAGCCTTCCAAGAACTGGGATTACAGCATACATCACCATGCCCAGCTGAGAATGAATATTTCTAATTCTTAGACTGCATGATGAAGCCATTCATGGTGGTGCATGCTTGTAATTCCAGTACATGGGAGGCTAAGACAGGAGGATCACAGGTTCGAGACCAGATTCAACAACTTATCAAGACCCTGTTTTACATCAAAAAACATGAAAAGGGCTAGGAGATAGAATGCCCCAGGTTCAATCTCCAGTACCAAATGGCATCATGAACCTGTGTTAAGAGATTTAGACAAGTAGCATGTAATTCCAGCATTTGGGAGGCTGAAACAGGAGGATCATGGTTCCTGGCCAGCCCCAGCTACTTAGTGAGGCCCTTTGCAACTCAGTTGAGACCCTGTTTCAAAATAACTAATAATAATAAAAATAGGGCTGGAGGTGTAACTCCGAGGTAGAATGCCCCTGAGTTCCATCCCTAGTACCACACAAAAATTAAATAAATAAATAAATAAATAAATAAATAAATAAATAAATAAGATGAGGACAAGCCAGGCATGGTGGCTCATGCCTATAATCCCAGTACTTGGGAGATCGAGACAGGAGGATCACAGATTCATGGCCAACCTCAGCTACTTAGGCACTCCACAACTTAGTGAGACCCTGTTTCAAAAATAAAGAATAAAATAGGGCTGGGGGTATAGCTTGGAGGTAGAATGTCCTTGGGTTCAATTCCCAGTGCGAAAAAAAAGAAAAAGCTGAGCATGGTGGTGCACACTTGTAATCCCAGCGTTTGGGAGGCTGAGACAGGAGGATCCAGGTTCACATACAGCCTCAGCTACTTAGTGAGGTCCTTTGCAACTCAGTGAGACCCTGTTTCCAAATAGAGGATTAAAAAAATAGGGCTGGGGGTGTTGCTTGGAGGTAGAATGCCCCTGGGTTCCATCCCCAGTACCACAAAAAATAAAATGAAGACGTAGACAGATGATAACTGTTTTTTAGCCTAATGGGAGATTTTATGTTTAACTTGCTCTGCATTTCCCTCCCCCAACCAGCATGTTAAACAATGAAAACACATGTCCTATGTGTTCCGAACGATTAAACTCTGCTCAACTGAAACACATTCCTGACTGTACCAAGTACCTGCGGACAGAGATGGAATAGCAAGTGTGGTAAGTGCGTGCCAGACTCCCTGCTCACAATCCACACACTCTCCTGGGCACCAAGCTCAGGAGTCTTCTCTAGCTCAGAAGCCTTAAGCCCTGCTCAAGCCAGATTTTTTTTTTTTTTTTTTTTTTTTTTTGGTGGTACTGGGGGTGGAACCCAGAGACTTTCTACCTCCGGGCTATACTCCCAGCCCTTTTCTTTTCTTTCTTTTTTTTTTTTTTTTTCTTTTTTGGTGGTACTGGGGTTCTTGGAAGCCCTTCTACCTCCGGGCTACACTCCCAGACCTATTTTATATATTTTTATTTGGAAACAGAGTCTCCTAAGCCAGCAAGGCTGGCTCCAAACCAGCGCGATCCTCCTGTCTCCGCCTCCCAAGCACGGGGATTACAAGCGTGCACCACCATGCCCGGCGTATTTTCTATTTTATTTGGAAACAGTCTCAGTAAGTTGCTGAGAGCCTCACTAAGTAGCTGAGGCTGGCTTTGAACCTGTGGGATCCTTCTTTCTCAGCCTCCCAAGCATGGGGATTACAAGCGTGCGCCACCACGCCCGGCTAGATTATTTTACTAAAAGAAAAAAGTGTTCAGCATAATTGACCCCTGACCCAGTATCTCACACTTAACCTGCTCAGCCTTCCTCCCTCTGCAAATGGCAGCTCTATCCACCCAGTTAGGCCATAAACCAGAATGCTGCCTTGACTCACCAACTCCCCAGCCCCCTCAGCTGAACTGTGGTCTCTAGTCCTCTTGCTGCACCGTCCAGCGGCTTCACAGCTGTCCAGGTTGTAAGCAGCTGGGCCTCCTCCTCCCACAAGAGCCCCACTGGTCCTTGCACTGCTCTCACTGCCAACCACAGGGGCTGCACCATCCCACCAGCTATGTACCAGGTTCCATTTTCTCCACATCCTCGTTAATACCTGTCACTGTCTGCCTTCTTTATTGGTCATCCATTGGGCGACCAATTTTTATTGGGTGTTGAGTGATATTTCACCTTGGTCTTGACTTGCATTCCTGATGGCTAATGATATGGAGTACCTTTTCACATGCTTGTTGACCATTTGTCTATTTCTTTGGAGATAAATATATTACAAGTCCTTCACCCATTTTCTGTGTGTGTGCACGATACTAGGGATGAAATGCAGGGGCTCTACCTCCGAGCTATACCCTCAGCCCTATTTTTTACTCTTTATTTTGAAACAGGGTCGCACTGAGTTGCAAAGGGCCTCACTAAGAGCTGAGGCTGTCTGAGAACAGCAATCCTCCCGGTCTCCACCTCCCAAGTGCTGGGATCACAAGTGTGCACCACCAGGCCCAGACTCCACCCATTTTTAATTGGATTCTTTTTGTTGTAGTTCTTCATATATTCTAGGCACAAGTCTTAATCAGAAATATGATTTGCAAGCATTTTTTTGTTTCTTCACTTCCTTTAATTTCTGTGACACAAAAGTTCTTTGATGAATTTCATCCTTTTTCCTTTGGTTGAGGTTGCTTGTGCTTTTGGTATATCTTAAAAATGATGCACAAAAAAAAGGTTGCTAATCCAAGGTCATGAAGGTTACACTTTATTCCCTTCTAGCTCACAGTTGTCACTTACAGTCTTGATCCACTTAACTTACAAAGAGTGTGAGACAAAAGTCCAGAGTTCTTCTTTTGCACGTGAGTACCCAGTTGTGCCAGCACCATTTGTTGAAAAGACTATTCTCTCTCTGCTGGCACCAGGTTGTTGCCTTTTTGAGTTAAAAGTCCTTTATTTAGTCTAGATAAAAGTTTTTCACCCAACATTTTGAAAATAATTTCTCCCACTCTGGCTTTTTCTGAATGGTGGCTTTGGATAGGCAGATTTTCATGAAACTCTTTACTACTCTCTGTGTCCTATCATTCATTCATTCATTCGTTCACTCATGTAGCATTCTACCTCCAAGCTATACTCCGAGCCCTACTTTATTTTTAATTTTGAACCAGGGTCTCATTATTCATTGAGGCTGGTTTTGAACTTGTGGTCCTCCTGTCTCAACCTCCCAAATAATAGGATTACAGGCATGTGCAAACACACCCAGCTGTGTCCTATCTTAAAAAAAAAAAAAAAAAAAAAAAAAAAAAAGCTGGGCCTGGTACATGCTTGCAATTCTAGTACTTTGGAGACTAAGACAGGGGGATTGTAGGCTCAAGGATAGTCTCAGCAATTAGTGAGGCTCTCAACAACCTAGTGAGACCCCGTTTCCAAACAATAAAATCCATCTGGGGATGTAGCTCAGAAGTAGACAGACACAGAGACACCTACTCAAGTCAGGAACATAATTTTCTGTTTGGTTCTAGAATGTTTAGATCTATGATGACATCTTGAAATGTTTAGTGTTTGGGGGGTTGTTTTTTGTTTGTTTGTTGGAATGTAGATATGCAATATCCAGCACCATCTGTTGAAGTCTTTCCTCATTGAAGTGCTTAGGTACTTTACTGAGAATCCATTGGGTTTTAAGTATGGGTCTATTAATGGACCCTCTTCTTTGTAACTGATATATTTTTACTTTTTTTAAAATAACATGCTGTTTTCATTACTATAGTTGACAGTGGTATCTTAAAGTCCAGTACTGTGGACACTCCAACCTTGTAATTTTTCCCCCAAGACTGTTTTGACTACATTTGCCTTATCTTTGTATAAAACTTTTTTTTCTTAGTATAAAATTTTAAACTCAACATGTCAAATTATGATTGCAATTTGGCATTTATTTTCTGTTGCTGCGTAACCAGTTATCACAAATTTAGTGATAAATTCAGACCCACTTATCAGGAGCTCATCTAACAAAGTCAGATGCATCCAGGACAAAAGCCTTTGGATTAACTGGAAGTCAGCTGACTGGGGACCTTAACTACATGTTCAGAATCCTTGTCAGATAACATAGCCTGATTTGGTCATTATCCATCATCACAGATCCTCCTCACACTTGAAAGTACCACAGGATATGTACACTGGGGGTGGGAATCATTGACTCAGTAGATCATTTTGGGTAGAATTGGCATCTTTAACACTGTATCTGTCAATCTGTTAACATAGCTCTAAATTTATTTCAAATCTTTTTAAATTCCTCTTGATATTTTGTTGTCAGTACAGAAGTCTTTCTGTTTTAAATCAATCTCAGTAATACTCTTGCATTTTGACTTGCATTTGTGAACTGAGTTTCAAGTACATGGCATTCAAAGTTTCTTTAATAGTATACTGAATGCGATTACCTGTTAATGACTTATATGGCCTTGAATGTAAATAACTCGCAACAGGATTTAATCTTTGTGATTAAATCCAGGCAGGTTATATCTGTAAACTTCCTTAGCAAATCATATATTCTTTACTGTGGAAGGACCATTCAATTTAGGTGTGTGTGTGTGTGTGTGTGTATTTTTTTACCATACAGTGGCAAAGTTCATATAATTGGTAGGCATTATAAAAAGTAGAGCACTATGTTGTCCTTATTATCTCAGAGTAAAGGTATAAATATACCTTCTTTTAGCAAATTGCAGTTTTTCACTGCAAGAAGAACTGCAAGTTGCTAAAACTTTGTTTTTATAGTACTGGGATAGAACTCAGAGGCCTTCTACCTCTGGGCTACATTCCCAGACCCATTTTGAAAACAGGGTCTTGCTAAGTTGCTGATAACCTCACTAAGGTGCTAAGGCTGGTTTCAAATCTGGAATCCTTCTGCCTTAGCCTCCTAAGTACTGGGAGTACAGGTATGCACCACCATATCTGGCTAAATTGCTAAATCTTAATGAAATTTTTAATGTAAATCAGAAAACAAAAAAGTACATTAAAGTGTAACTGTTACACCTAAATTTTGTTCCTGACAGAACCTTTATCATAAACTTATTTTTCCTATCTAATATACAATCTCTCATTAATTTTTACTACTACCGTATCTTTTGAGATGCTCTACAAAGTAAAACTCCCCATTTCTTTTTAATATTCATGGCTTTTGAAAAGAAACCAAATTTTACATTTCTGTTAAACTTAGTCTTAAGGAATTTGAGATCCCTTACATGTTTTTATTTTCCATTTGTTTGTGGGAAAATGCAACTGGTTTCTCCATAGTAACTTTACATCCTAAGTTCACTTTTTACGTCTAGTATTCAGATTATAAATTCCTTCAGAAACGGAATAATCATGTCTACAAAGGTAAAAACTGACTTTTTAATTTTCATGATTTTTCTTTCTCCCATACTGCATTAGTTAGGATCTCCAATATGTGAAAGCAGTTGACATCTTTGACTTGTTCCTAGTCTGCGGGTAGGCACTCAGCATTTCACTTTTGTAATGTTTAGTTGAAAGGTTTTTCAGACATTCTAATTACGGAGGTTTCTTCTTTCTCCCAGTATGCTGAGTCTGGCGAGCCATTTTGTGGTCTATCATTTCGTTACTTGTTTTCTCTGTGTCCTGTCTTGCCTCCTATCAAGCTAATCAAGTATTTTTAGTATTTCATTTGATTCCTCTACTGACCTTTCAGATACATGTCTTTGTAAAATTTGCCAATAGTCTATTTCATATATACACACTATAAACTCGATAGTAAAATATTTTTCTTTAATCATGCCTTTTAAAGAAGTGTCAAGGAAAAATATGGATGTAGCTTATACTCGCCCGTCACCTCCAGTTTCTTGCTTTCCTGAATCCAAGTTTCAATGTGGTATTATTCACTTTGGGCCTGGAGAAGTTTCTATAACATCTTTTTCAAGTACAAGTTTGCTATTGGCTATTTCTTTTTCTTTTTTGCAGTACTAGGGATGGAACCCAGGGGCATTCTACCTCCAAGCTACACCTCTTACCTTATTTTTTATTCTTTATTTAGAAACAGGGTCTCACCAAGTTGCAGAGGGCCTCACTAAGTAGCCGAGGCTGTCCTTGAACCACGATCCTCCTCAGTCTCCCAAATGCTGGGATTACAAACGTGCACCATAACGCCCAGCTCTGCTGTTGGCTATTTCTGTCTTTATTTTCCTTCATTATAAATTTTTTTCTTCAAGCATTTAAAAGATTTGTCTCCAATGTCAAACACCATTGTTGCCTTGTATATACTATTTTCATAGATATGGCTCTACTTGTCAAGACATTCTCTTAGTTTTTGAAATTTTGACTATTTAACTAGGTGTGGGTTTTTGTTTTTTCACTTACGTTGTGGTTTTGATTTCTTAGATCTGTACATTTTACATTTGTATTTTTTCAACAATTTGGGGCCATTACTTTCTCAAATAGTTTTGTGTGTGTGTGTGTGTGTGTGTGTGTGTGTGGTACTGGGGGTGGAACCCAGAGGCTTTCTACCTCCGGGCTACACTCCCAGACCTTTTTTATATTTTATTTGGTAACAGGGTCTCACTAAGTTGCTGAAAGCCTCACTAAGTAGCTGAGGCTGGCTTCGAACCTGTGTGATCCTGTCTCTGCCTCCCAAGCGCAGGGATTACAAGCGTGCACCACCACGCCCGGCTCAAATAGTTTTTATATCCCTTTTTATTCACTCTAGGATTCCACTTGTACCTGGTATTTGACTACTTGCTATCCACGTGCTACTAGAATTCTTTAATTTTTACCTTTTTTCTCTTATCAGTATTAACTTATTTTGATTTATATTCCAGTTCACTGACTTTCTAGGAAAAAATTCAATTCTGTACTTTTCAGTTCTAGAATGTTCATGCCCTTTTTTTTAGTTTCCATTTTCCTGAGTTCCCACATCGATCATTCCTTATGACCTTTCAAGTCATCGAACATTTTTAAATAGCTGCTTTAAAGTCCTCGACTGTTTTATTTGGTACATTTTCCTGCTTAATATTAAGGTATTACTAAATGGGGGCAAAAATACATTTTTAGACATGTATACATATAAAATATATTTTAGAACCTTGAGGTTCTGTATTTGCATTAGAGAATATCAGTTTTTGTTCTAGTCAGCAGTAGTTATATTCAAATTGCCTGCCCAGCAGTTAACAGCAACTTTGCAATCTCTGCTTAGTTATTTCAGCCCTTCACTATTGCTCTTTACTAGGCTTTTTGAGAGTTTCTTCCAAGTTTGTAAAATCCAAGGTTTTTGTGGAATTTATTTACAGATTTGGAGGCAGCCCCCTTTCCAGAATATTCCCCGACATACCACTAGATCTGGCAGCCATGCTCTATTCTCTGACTCCACACTAGTAAGACCAACTTCTGTTCTAGCCATCCCATGCCCCACAGATTTGCCGTCAGACTCCTGCCCAGTCTTATTTCATGGGCTGATGCCTTCCGATTCCTGCCTGCTTTTGGTTCTCATTTGCTTATGAATGGCTGCTTATTATATTTTGTCCAACACTATATTAACTACTATTAATATAAAAACTGATTTGTATCTCTGCCACTTGTGTGTGGGTTTAGGGATGGAACCCAGGAGCATTTGACCTTCCTGCTACACCCCCTGCCCTATTTTTTATTTTCTTTTGAAACAGGGTCTTTATTCTTTATTTTGAAACTAAGTTGCAGAGGGCCTCACTAAGAAGCTGAGGCTGTCTGCAAACTGTGATCCTTGGGCCTCAGCCTCCCAAAAAGCTGGGATTACAAGCGTGCACCACCACGCCCAGCTCACCATTTCTGCCACTTTTGAAAATAGAACTTTTTTTTCGTTTTAGTACTGGGGGAAGGAACTCGGGGGCATTCTACCCAAGCTTCACCTCCAGCCCCATTTTTTTATTCTTTTATTTTGAAATAGTGTCTCACTGAATTGCAGAGGACCTCACTAAGTATCTGAGGCTGTCCATGAACCACGATCCTCCTGTCTCCGCCTCCCAAGCGTGCGCCACCACGCCCGGCTAGAACCTTGTTTTAAAATAAACCTCCAAATGCCCGGCGTCGTGGCGCGCATTCATAATTCCCGTGCTTGGGAGGCAGAGACAGGAGAATCGCGCAGGTTCGAAGCCAGCCTCGCTGGCTTAAGAGACCCTGTTTCCAAATAAAATATAAAATAGGTCTGGGAGTGTAGCCCAGAGGTAGAAGGGTTCCATCCCCAGTACCACCAAAAATAATAAATAAATAAATAAATAAACGAATAAATAAATAAATAGATAAGCCTCCAAAGAATTTCCCCAAACACTGTCCTTGCATTAAAGCAGATTAATAAGATTAATACTTAAAAAAAAAAGTGGTGGTGGTGCACACTTGTAACCCCAGGGCTTGGGAGGCAGGAGGATTGCAAGTTCGATGCCAGCCTCAGCTATTTCATGAGCCCCCCTCCCCCATAACTTAATGAGACCTTGTTTCAAAATAAAGGATAAAAAATAAGGCTGGGTAAGTGTAGCTGAGAGGTAAATGTCCCTGGGTTCTATCCCCAGTACCAAAAGAAAAAAAGAAAAAGAAAAAGAAAACCCAACCACCTAAGCCATGCTACATCAGAGCTCCTTACAGATACATCTTCAGTGAGTTTATTATACTCTATCTTCTGAAAAAGTCACTGAAGTATCTTCTTATACAGTAAATACTGACCAAAGCTATTATTCACTGGCTCTTTCCAGAAAAACAACCCTTAACTGTTTAACTTCATTTAAAATATATGCTGTCAGCTGGGCGTGACGAATCACACCTATACCCAGTACTTGGGAGGCTAAGACGGGAGGATCACAGGTTTGACACCAGCCTCAGCAACTAGTGAGGCTCTCTGAAACCTAACAAGCCCCTGTTTCCAAATAAGCAATAAAACCAGGCTGGGACTATAGCCCGGAGGACTGTCTCTGGGTTCAATCCCCCCAGCACCACAAAAAGCAAAGCTATCTGCAGTTTGCGAAGCACTTACTTGGCATGTTCTCATCTTCCCAGGGACAGCCATCATCACCCTCACTTTATATCAAGGCTCGGAAGCTCACACCACAGTTTCATCAGTTGCAAGGCCAGTGTTGAAATCCAATACTATTTACAGACTGGAAATTTCTAACTTGAATGTCCTGTTCCTACTCCACAGTTCTGAAATAAACAGAAAACTGAAATCCTCATCTTTTCCCCAAGAGGACCAGCATGTTCCCACAGGAGGCTGTTTCCACCCTGGTGGACTTGGAGTGGTCCTTCCTGGATACAGAAAAATGAAACAATGTTCGCCTCACCAGATAGCACCTTCACCCCCTGCAGAGTGGCAAAGAACCTTGTACTTATTGTAGTTTGTCTATTTCCTCTATGAAGTCTTACATATTCTCTGTTCTGTACTATAACAATTGTAAATATTCATCTTTTGATTACTTTTATATTTTGAAATATCCCTTTAAAATAAAATGTTGACTAGATATTGTGCTTTTCCTGGATTTGGAGACATTTTAAAAAGAGAGAAAGGAGGGTAGCTATAAGACACACTATAAATTTTGGACAGCACTGATATGGATATGAACAGTATCAAAAGTTCAAAACAGATTTATAGTCTGGGCGTGGTGTCACATGCTTTTAACCCCAGGACTTGAGAGGCTGAGATGGGATGATCACGAGTTCACAGCCAGCCTCAGCTACTTAGGCCATCTGCAACTCTGTGAGATTCTGTTTCAAAAAAAAAAAAATAGGGTTGGGGGTATAACTCAGAGGTAGAAATGCCCTCCTGGGTTCAATCCCCAGTACCACAAGAAAAAAAATAAAAGGTTTATATAAACCAAGGCTACTTAGCAGAATCAGTCCTAAAGTCAAAAAACAGTGAAATCAAGTGTTAGGTCTGCTAAGTCATTCTGCTGCACATGATAAACTTCCTGCCACAAAATTAAGTCACTTGACTTCCTCTGAGAACATACACTATTTGACATCTTCCCCAAGGCCGTGTGGAAGTTCTTCTGTATCACACACCACATTCTCCAAGGGAATATATACCTTCCCTCCAACTTCAGAACACACTTCCTTGCCATCCACAGCCAATGTCAACAAAGTCTCAACAGCAACCTGAGCATTACAATGACACTTAGGAGCTGAGGCTGGGCCCAGAGTGCAGGAGTGCTGTAGAGCATCAGAGAATCCCACCTACCTGATGCCTCCAGCTTTACCCACAGTCACTAGAAGGGTGCTGTGAGGTTACAGGAATGAGATCCACAAGTGCTTGGGACTTGGGAGGTACAGACCTCAGGCTTGCATTCATGAGCATACCTGTGTGAGAACCTTGTTCAAGAAGATACCCTAAGACAGAACAATTCATTCCTCATAACTTCAAGAGCTCAAATGATCATGCTGCCGGACTGCCAAAGCTTAAAAAAATGAAGACAGCCTACACTTGCGGGATCACAAAAGAACAAGTATGCACCAGGCGTGGTGGAGCACATCTGTAATCCCAGTACTTGGGAGACAGGAGGATCACAGGTTCCAGAGCAGCCTCAGCAATGTAGCAAGTCTTAGCAACCTAGCAAGAACATGTTTCAGAAGAAACAAAAAAAAAAAGACTTGAGGGTACAGTGCAGAAGTAAAATGCCCCTGAGTTCAATTCCCAGCACCAAAAAGAAAAGTATGCAGTATTATGTTGCAAAAATGATGTACAGTATTGATTAGCAGCTCCAATACAGACTCATTCCAATAGAGACCACCTACAGTCATATCCAAGCTGCCACAAAACCAGCTCCCACTATCATCTGCTCAAGTATTCACCTCGGGGTCATGAAGACTTCACAGAGGAACTGGGCTGGTTGCAGTGGTGCACGCCTGTAATCCCAGTACTCGAGAGGCTGAGACAGGAGAGTCGGCAACAGGTCAGCCTCAGCAACTTAGTGAGCCCCTGTTTCAAAATAAAAAACAAAATAGGGCTGGGAGTGTTGCTCAGAGCTAAAAAAAAAACCCTGGGTTCGATTCCTAGTACAACGAAAAAAAAAAAAAAAAAGAAAAAAGAGAAATCAGATCTGTACTGTCATCCTCATATATCAAATAGCATGTTTACATTTCTAATGTCAAAAGTGTTATTTTCCATACATTATGCCAATCATACTTACAGCATTCATAATAAAAAGCAAAATCATAGTGAACAAATAAAGGCACTCTTTGTTCTGGCTCCAAGGAGCTAACAGGCCCTTCCCTGGGGTGCACAGAGCAACTCAGGAGACATAACCTTCATATCCAAAAGTACTAGAAAAAGGAGAACGTGCATAAAAAACCCATCCTCACCCTACTGATGAGGAAACCTTCACAGAAGCAGCCAAGTTTCCAGGCTGCCTTCAACAAAGACAGGGGCATGATTCCATGGGTAAAGGCTTACGGCAACGTTTAATTTCCAAAATGAATCTCCATGAAGACATGTTTTACACTGGTAAAGACACTTTAATTGTCTCAAGAACTTCGTGTCAGTGTGTAAGGACAGGGCACACTGCTTTACATGCCTCCCTCATATACCTCACAGAGGCGGTGTCACCTCTGAGCATTTCCTACCAATACCGAAAAACAGGTAATTCCAGGCTACGTTAGAGTCTCAGAGCCACTCGGCAAGCACAGCAAGAGGGATGTTCTCAAGTTCCAGCAGGGCCTGTGGAACTCACCACCACGGGACAGAACTCCATCACCCAGGCACAAAGTAAATGTTCAATTTGTCCCAACCCATGTGAACCTAAGGAACTGGCCCCACCTAGGCCCTCCTGATCTGAATCTGACAGGACCGACTGCACAGGACAGAAATGCCTGACAATCCTCCCGTGGTCCCCACACTCTAACAGGAAGCCTCTGTGAGAGTACTCAGCAACCACATGGTCACACACAGAGGGAGCCAGCTGGGAATCCAACTGCCCAAGTTATGTTTCACACAACTTGTTAGTAGGGAATGCAGTGAGCTTTCAAGCCACTCATTTGAGAATAAAGTAATATACCAACGTTAATATTTTGCTGTACAAGATGAGAATCTTAAGAAAAATTTGTACATGTATCACATGGAACATTTTTATTCCTAATTAATTCTTTGCAAGATATTTGACAATGTACAAAGAATACCCAGTTCTAGGTGGTGAATGTTTTGTATTATAATTTATTTACAAAATTTCACCACATAATAAGAACTACCTTTTAAGAAAATTAGCATTGGTCCTGTAAAGGCCATTAGGATAAATTCGTAAGCCTACAAGATGCCTTGGTACCACCATTTCCGGGCTTTCTGTTAACTAAAAATCTGACTTCAGAGCCCCATGTAGTTTCTAGTTCTAGTTATACATGGTCGTTTTGAAACAAAACAATCTAAGAAGATTGGCAGAGGACAGTGGAGGACCCACGCAGTCCTATGGACCTCTATAAGAGGTGTACGTGAGCTCATGGCTATACCCCTCTAGCTGTGCCGCCCTTTTATAACGGGACCACCAGGTATCCTACTACACTGACCATGGCTCCCTGGGGAAGAACAAGGCTTTCCTCTAGACCAGCTGGACTGGAGGGGGGAGGGGAAGTAAAAAGTGACTTGGTAATGAAAAGCAGCTTCATTTCTTCGAATTTTTTCCTTTTCCTTTTTTGGATTCCTTCTCCTTTTCTGGTTTTGGAGGCTTTGGAGATTTTGTCTTTTTCTGTTAGGGGGAAAAAAAGATACACAAAACAGTTAACAGCTGTGTTCATAAGTAAAAATAAGCTGCTTTTAGAATAAATCTCATCTTTACCTGCAACTTAATTTCAAAAGAAGAAAGGTTGCAAATGTCTAAATCTTGGACTACTGCTACCGCCAATGAACTTAACTTTTAAGTAATACTGGGCTAAGCATAACCTTGAAAGTCAGTAGTAAAAACTGAGAAGCTTTTGAGGATCTACAGCTAAGATATATTCTCCGTGCAAGGCAGCTTCTTGGATTTGGCGCATATATATATTTGAAAAAGAGAAAGTAAGTAAGAGATAATTTATGAATACAGTACTGTTTATGTGAAGCATTTCTTTGAGTTTTAGATAGGAGATCGAAACACATTCATTTGTGAAAAGGAGAGGGAGGGGACAACCTCTTATGTCTACGTAAGACAGGAGAGACAGACACTAAAGACCACCATTCCTACTGACACCAGGAGTGGTTTTAATCTTTCCTAGCAAAAGACAAGGAAAGATCATGTTTTGCTTTGAGAAAGTTCTACAAGTAATTTAATAGCAGGTAATTTAATAGCAGGTAAAATACAAGTAATTTAATAGCAGGGTGAAATGGGTTTGCTAAAAAGGTTTTTCTGTTTGTTATAACAGTGTGTGTCTGTGGATAAGAAAACATACACCAATGACCAAGTACATAAAAATGGTACTTTCTCTTATACTATATGACCACTGATATGTGGCCCACTTTCTTGCCATTCAGCTCTCCCATTGCTATGAGCTGATTGTTATAAGAAATGAAACCTATCCCTTTGCCATCTTTCAACCATGATAAAAACATAAAAGTATTTTCAGTTTACTCTGTTACTTGCTGAAGAGACCCCATTATTCACAAGGCAAGTCACACAGAGGGAAAGATCATCTATTTTGAGGTTCTCCGCCTAGAGTTTAAAACACTACCTTAATCATAGCATCGGTCTCTATAGTTTCTTGGTCTTTCTCATCAGACTGAGAGCCATCTTCATGCAACTCCTCATTGTATTCGGAATCCAGTGCTGGGCCTATGCTGGTTCTAGATGTCTTTATGACCTGAAGTGAATACGGGGTGAGATGGGCCTCCTTATTGTACGCTCTCGTGAAGGCCGCTTTCACCTATATGAAAGGAGCAGAGGGAGAATGTTAAGAAACCAAAGTGCCAAGCAATTCTGTCCAACTCTGCAAACCTTTGAGAGACACCAAAACTATCTACCCCATGTTTTCAATGAATTTTGTGGTGCCAGGGATCAAACCCAGGGACATTCTACCTCTAAGCTACATCCCCAGCCTCATTCATTCATTCATTCATTCATTCATTGTGGTGCTGGGGATTGAACCCAGGAGCATTTTACCTCCAAGATACACCCTCAGCCCTATTTTTTTACTCTTCATTTTGAAACAGGATCTCGCTGTTGTTAAAGGTCTCACTGAGTAGCCGAGGGTGGCTGCTGATTCTCCTATCTCAGCCTCCCTCTCGAGTACAGACACATGATACAACACCGATCTTTTATTAATATTTTTACCTATTCAGTGCTGCCATATTTTTAAAAAATAATAAGCAAAGTTTGTCTGTGAACAAATAAATCAAGAAAAAGGAAAAACCATTATAAAGTTGGCCAGGCATGGTGGTGCACACCTCTGAGACAGGGAGGCTGAGACAGAAGGATCACAAGTTCAAAGACAGCCTCAACAACTTTGTGAGGCCCTCCACAACTTAGTAAGACCCTGTTTCAAAATGAAAAAATGAAAATAAAAACAGGGCTGGGGATGTAACCCCCAGAGGTAGAAAGCCTCTGGGTTCCATCCCTAGTACCACAAAAAATAAACACTTTAAGTTACCTTTACCATAATAGTGGTTACTTTAAAATACTAAATAATTTTAAAGCCTTTGCTTCAAATGTCTAAACATACTTCCAGAATCAGTTCATGGATTTATTGATAACCATCAAGTCAGGTCAAAACTATAGAGAGCAAAGCACAATGAATATGTCTTCTAAAATGACATCAACTAGCCAGGCATAGGAGTAAAGCATTAGATATTCACATTATATCACTCAAGGGTTTCTGTGCTCACAATACAAAAAAGAGGGGATATACGTGGATTTCCCAACTGGAATAAACACCGAACCTACAGATTAGGTAGACTGAGAAAAAGAAAACGTATACAACTCCTTAGCCAGTAAACACCTTTCTTTTTATCATCTAATGCTGAAGCTGCACTTTGCAGGGCACTATACTACCTCTACCCTTACTCAAAATACATTTATATCCATTCCTCAGATGTGACTTTTTGCTTTTCCATTCAGACTGAAGCCAAGATGAAAATACTAATTATTAAATCCAGAAGTCTTCCTTATTTTTGTATTCAAATACCATCATAGGCCCAGAGCTGGGCGTGGTGGCGCACGCTTGTAATCCCAGCATTCTGGAGGCTGAGACCAGAGGATCGCAGTTCACGGACAGCCTCAGCTGCTTAGTGAGGCCCTCCGCAACTTAGTGAGACCCTGTTTCAAATTAAAGAATAAAAACTAGGGCAGGGGTGTAGATCAGAGGTTGAATGTCCCCAGGTTCCATCCCCAGACCTGAAAACAAAACAAAACAAAAAAAGAAAGCATAAGCCAATAGGCTGGGAGTGAAGGCACATAATTGTAATCCTAGTATTCGGGAGGCTGAGGCAGAAGTATTGCAGGTATGCAGGCAGCCTTAGCTACTTAGCAAGCCCCTCCACAACTTAGGGAGACTCTGTTTCAAAAAAAAAAAAAAAAAACAAAAACGTAGGGCTGGGGTGTAGCTTGTAGGAATAATGTCCCTAGGTTCAATCCCTAATACTGAAAAAAAAAAAAAGAAATCATGGAGAGCCAGCTGGGCAGCATGACTTACCTTGGGATCCAGCTTGGAAAAGGGGCTAGGTTTGCCACCCCAGGTACTAATGTCCATGATGCTGTCAAAGTCTTCTTTCATCAAATAATATGTGTCCATAAGTGCAACAACATCCTGCACTCCTTCTACCCCCTGTGAGGTCAGGGGCTGTACAAGTGCATCCCTTATGTGTGACAGATAATCCAGGTTTATGGTCCGCTTGCTGGAGTAAGTTCTGAAACCAAAAGACAAAAAGACCTGTAATCAATCAAACTTTCACCAGCTCAAGTCATATCACATACATCACGGTCTGTGCACGTCTACTGCTAACTGGTGTAGGGAAAACCTGGGCTCCATCACCACAGGAATGGATAGATACCATTGTGCGCAAAGGCAGTTTTCTTTTTGTTTGTTTGTTTTTTGGTACTGGAGATGGAACCCAGGGGCGTTCTACCTCCAGTCTACACCCCTAGTTTTAGTTTTTATTCTTTATTTTGAAACAGGGTATCACTGAGTAGGAGAGGACCTGAGTTGCTGTGACTGGCTAAGAACCCGTGCTCCTCCTGCCTCAGCCTCCCAGGTACTGGGGATTACAAGTGTGTGCCGCCACACTTGGCTCAGAGGCAGTTTTCTACTCAGTGACCTAAAACCAATGTGGGTTCTACTTCCAACCTACCCCTAAGGCCCAGGCAACAACAGCATTTTCTCTGTGGTAAGACTTACAACTGCAATAACAATCACTCATTCCAAGTTCCGTAATATTCAAAGCATCAGTAAAAGGCATGAGAGTTCCTACCCTCAAGTGCCACTGCCGCTTTCAGAGCCTCTAACACTTTTTGGTCGCTGATTACAATATATAAATTGTATTATGTATGCCTCCCTCACATCTCCTTGACTGGCCAGAGGAAGACAAGGAATGGATTCTGATCTGCTGAGAACTGTTACCTCTTTAAAACAGAATACTGAAAAAAATATTTTAAATGCCTAAAACCTTTTAACCCAGCTGCCTCTGTCTTTAAACTAGGATTATGAGCATGGGTGCCTTTAAAAAGAGACCTCAAGCCAGGCGTGGTGGCGCACACTTGTAATCTCAGTACTTGGATGGCTGAGACAGGAGGATTGCACAGGTTCAAAGCCAACCTCAACTACTTAGTGAGGATCTCAGCAGCCTAGTGAGACTCTGTTTCCAAATAAAATAATAAATAGGTCTAGAAGTATAGTCCCGAGGTAGAAAAGCCCCTTGGTTCCATCCCCAGTACCACAAAAAGAAAAAAAAAATTTAAATAAAAAATATATAAAAAGAGACTTCAAGACAGGCTTCATGGCGCATGCCTGTAATCCCATCCAGTACTTGAGAGGCTGAGACAGGAGAATTGCACAGGTTCAAAGCCAGCCTCAGCTACTTAGTGAGGCGCTCAGAAACTTAGTGAGACCCTGTTTCCAAATAAAAGTACAAAATAGGTCTGGGAGTATAGGCCAGAGATAGAAAAGCCCCTGGGTTCCACCCCCAGTACCACAAAAAGAAAAGAAAAAAAAGAATATAAAAGCTGTTGGTATCAGAACCCCGATGTTTTGATTTGGACCTGATCATGTGTTCTGCCCTTACCAGACATAAAGTGTCAGAAATGGAGTTTTTCTGCTTACCTAAGACTCATGTGCAATGCTAGCTCCTGGACGATACGATCGTGTTTACCCGTAGACGAGTACTTCCCCAGCCAGCTCGGGAAGGCAGGGAACTGGGTCATGAACCCCCTCATCAACTCTCCAGGAAGAACACTGGCATAAATGGCCTGAAAAAAACCCAATTCCGTGCAGAATTTAAATTTGGCAGAGAGTGACTTCCTGACAGCTGCCGGCTTCCTAGCAGGCTGCTGTGGTTTAGATCCAATTTGAGTGTGTCCCCCAAGCCTTCATGTGTTAAAACTGAACTTCCATTGTGAACCATTAAGAGGGTGGAATCTTTATCCAACTGTAGTGTTTCCAGGTGGAGCCTTAGGAAAGTGATTTGGATTAGACAAGGCCATGAAGGTGGGGCCCATGATGGAAGGCTGGAACCTTAGGGGGGGAGGGATCAAACAAACCCACGCACACACACGTTCTACCTCGCCACATGACGTCCTGTGCCACCTTGGGACTCTACCATCACCAAGGCTGGCCCCTGACTCCCCATCCAGTAAGCTAAACAGACCTCTACTCCTTAAAATTACCCCATCTGTAGCATTAAATAAGCAACTGGGAATGGATTAAGACAGTCTGTGGAAAATGAAGCAATGCTGTCCCAGGTTGCTGCCCTAAATCCAAGGCAGTCAGGCCCTTTCCCCATTTCTAATCTACAGACATGGGAAACTTCTCCAGATAAAACAATGGCATGCAATCAATACCTTGGCCCAAAACATGTAATGGCCCTCAGAAAGCTATTCATCTTGCACCTCCAGCTAACTAATCTCAATATACCCATTTATCTCACGGATGTCACAGCACAGCAAAGAATTAGCTTAAGAGGAATGCAATTATCTTTAACATAGCAACTGATAGCACAGGAAAAGTGTAAGAAGTCTGATAATTACAGAATTAAAGTACTAAGTTAAAAAAAAAAGATATCTTCACTCGCCGGGCGTGGTGGTGCACGCTTGTAATCCCTGTGCTTGGGAGGCTGTGAGACAGGAGGATCGCACAGATTCGAAGCCAGCCTTGCTGGCTTAAGAGACCCTGTTTCCAAATAAAAATATAAAAATAGGTCTGGGAGTGTAGCCCGGAGGTAGAAGGGTTTCCAGGAGCCCCAGTACCACCAAAAAAAAAAAAAAAAAAAAAAAAATCTTCAGACTTTTATAGCCAGAGTTTTCACTTTTTTAAAGGGTGAAATTATATTCTACATTAACTTTGTAGATGGCTTTATTCTAATATTCTCATAAGCATTTTTCATATTAATATCTATGAGTAATTTAAAGGATACAAAGTATTTTATCAAAAAATTACCATAATTTAAAAGTAAATAAAATTAAATTTTAACAAAATTACCATAATTCATCATTTTCTTACTGCTGGACATGGAAGATTTTTTCCAATTTGTTGCTATCAGAACTAATGCTTTAGAGCCAGGCGTGGTGGCACATGCATGTAATCCCAGTACTTGGGAGGCTGAGACAGGAGGATTGCAAGTTCAAAGCCATCCTCAACCACTTAGCGAGACCCTCCACAGCTTAGGGAGACGCTGTTTCCAAACAAGAAATAAAATCGGGCTGGGGGTTTAGCTCAGAGCTAAAATGCCTCCAAATTTAATCCCCAGTGCCACACACACACACACACACACACACACACACACACACACACACAAATTCCCTTGTTTAAAACTATTTCTTTAGGATAAACTCTTAAAGATTCAATTATTAAAGAGAAAAATAAACACATTTAAAACATAAGAGATGATTTCGTATCTCCAGAATGAATTTTTGCTTTTTGTTTTCAACTGTGTGGGTAAAATACAAGGTGCCTTCTGGAAGTCCTATTACTCAGGCCACTAATGATGTATAAATAAACCAAACACTCAAATATCAAATTCTGCTTTCACTTAAAGGTATCAACACCTAAATACAGTTCCCAATATAAAGTCGCCTCTATAGCAAGAAAGAAAACTGGAATCCCATTATAGAAGACGGCTGCTGGTCTGCCCTGACTGCGTGTCTTTGAGGAAGATTTAATTAGTGACCCCGTGGGAGAGGCACAAACAACCAAAGGGAAAAGAGGATTCTTAAGGAAATTAACTTCTGATTCTCATCTTTGGTCACAACCAACATCTAGCCTTCCTATTTCCATACATCCACTTACATAAAAAGCACTTCTGAAACACTGAAAATAAAGATAGACCAAAGTATTTTTATCCATCACAAATTAAATTTTTGCCACACGAGTCATAATGTTCATCTAGTAGTTTTGGTACTTACAGGAGTCAACGGTTTTCGTTACCTTTAGCTAACGCCCCCAACTCTGAGGAGCAAGGAGGCTCACCTGTGTGGGCAGAAGACTCCAGTTTTGCTTACTCCGTATCTGACTGTCCACCAGGTCACCATCGCATATGCTGTCTGCTGCTCGGCTCAAGAGCATCAAGTGCTTTTTAATGTCACCCCTGCAAGAAAGAGCCAGTCTGGATCACACCACATCTACACCCTGGAACATTCCCTTCAAGCATGTGCCTTCCCAGCCTCGGAGAGGCACCCATCCGGCCTCGAGCTCAAGAGCTCGCAATGCTCACCCTGCAGCCACAGGCTTCACATGTACATAGTTCTCCTGGACAAAAAGGGGTGCTATTGAGTAGTCATGAAAAAAGAGATCCGATTTGTCCGTAAGTGACATATGAGCAGTCTCCTCTCCAACTGCAAACACCTTCCGCGCAACATCAAATGGACCCTTGAAAGAAGGGAAACACCTATTAGAGGATCAAAAGGAAAACAAAGACCACACCCAAGCTGGCAAGGGTGTGAATGGTAGGACTTCCCTTTGAGTGCTGGTGGGGATGGCACAGCCAATCTGGAGACACTCTGGCAGATCCTTACAAAACTAAACATATTCTTTGTGTGTGTGGTACTGGGAATTGATCCAAGACCTCCAAGCTACACCCAAGACCACTTTTATTTCTTATTTGGAAACAGGGTCTCACTAGGTTGCTGAGAGCCTCACTAAATTGCTGAGGCTGTCCTTGAACCTGTGATCCGCCTGTCTCAGCCTCCCAAATACTAGGATTACAAGCATGAGCCATCACATCCAACTTCTGAACTTTTTTTTGGGGGGAGGGACAATACTAGGGATTGAACCTAGGGGCATTCTACCTCCAAGCTACACATGAGCCCTATTTTTTATTCTTTATTTTGAAACAAGGTCTCACTAAGCTGCAGAGGACCTAAGTAGCTGAGGATGGCCTTGAACCTGCGATCCTCCTGTCTCAGCCTCCCAAGTACTGGGATTACAAACAAATGTGCGCCACTTCACCCAGCTAAATATATTCTTACCACCAGCAACCATGCTCCTTGGTATTGACCCAAATGAATTAAAACACTATCTACACAAAAACTTACACACTGATGTCACAGCAGCTTTACTCATAAATGCCAAAAGTTGGGAGCAACCAAGATGCCCTGCATTTGGATGAATGAATGAACTATGGTAGAGCCAACAACGGAATATCAGACAATGGAATGGGTGGGGAGAGAAGCCATCAAGCCATGGAAAGACATGAAGAGAGCCCTAAATGCCCATTACTATGTGAAAGAAGCCAACCACAAAAGGCAACGTAGTGTCAGAGTCCAACTCTCTTACAAATGCTGGAAAAGGCAAACTATGAAGATTAGAAAAAAGATTTGTGGCTATCAGGGCTTAAGAGGGAGGGAGGAATAAAGGGGGGAAGGATAAAGAAATAGAGCACAAAGGATATTTTGGGCAGAGACATATACATATACATATACATATACATATACATATACATATACATATACATATACATGTCACAGTATGTGTCAAAAACTGGAGAATGGGCCGGGCCTGGTGGCACAGCCTATAATCCTAGTACTTGGGAGGCTGAGACAGGAGGATCACAGGTTTGAGACTAGCCTTAGCAATATAGCAAGACTGTTTCAAAACAAAAATAAATAAGAGAAAAAGGCTAGGGGTGTAGCTCAGAGGCAGAATGTCCCTGGGTTCAATCTCCAGTACCACCAAAAAAAGAAAAAGAAAACCTCCACAGAATATACAACATCAAAGGTGAACCCTTGTAAACTATGAGTTCAGAGTAATATATGATGGTGGTCCAGTGTAGACTTAACAAATGCAACAAATGTACTCTGGTGGGGAGGTAAACAGCAGGAAGGACAGCCCATGTTGGGATGAGGAGATGGGGTATATAAAAAATCTCTGTACCTTTCACTCAGTTTTGCTATTAACCTAAAACTGCTTCAAAAAAGCAAAGCATTTTTTTTTTTTTTTTTTAAATTCTGAGTAGTAGCTGGGTGTGGTGGCGCACACTTGTTATCCCAGTGCTTGGGAGGCTGAAACAAAAAGGATCACTCAGGTTCTCTCAGTAACTTAGTGAGACCCTATTTCCAAATAAAATATAAAATAGGTCTGGGAGTTTTAGCCTGAAGATAGAAAGTCTCTGGGTTCTATCCCCAGTATCACAAAAAAAAAAAAAAAAAAAAAAAAAAAAAAATCCAAGTAGTGCTAGAAATGGTGGCACACACTTGTAATACTAGTACTTGGGAGGCCGAGACAGAAGGATCGCAGGTTCTTGGCCAGCTTCAGCTACTCAGTGAGGTCCTCCGCAACTTAGTGAGACCCTATTTCAAAATAAAAAATAAAGGGCCAGGCGCCGGGCGTGGTGGCGCACGCTTATAATCCCCGTGCTTGGGAGGCGGAGACAGGAGGATCGTGCAGGTTTGAAGCCAGCCAGGTTGGAAGCCAGCCGTGCTGGCTTAAGAGACCCTGTTTCCAAAAATAAAAAAATTGGTCTGGGAGTGTAGCCCAGAGATAGAAGGGCTTCCAGGAACCCCAGTACCACAAAAAATAAAAATATAAATAAATAAATAAATAAATAAATAAATAAATAAATAAATAAATGGCCAGGCGTGGTGGCGCACGCTTGTAATCCCAGCATTTGGGAGGCTGAGACTGGAGGATCATGGTTCGCGAACAGCCTCAGCTACTTAGTGAGGCCCTCTGCAACTCAGTGAGACCCGGTTTCAAAATAAAGAATAAAAAATAGGGCAGGGTGTGTAGCTCAGAGGTCGAATGCCCCTGGGTTCCATCCCCAGACCCGCAAAAAAAATAAAAATAAAAAATATGACTGGAAGTGTAGCCTGGAGGCAAAATGCCCCTGGGTTCAATCCCCAGTACCGAAAAAAAAAAAAAAAATTCTGAGTAGTAAAATGAAATACAGAAGCAACTAATACCAACCTCTAGTTTCAGAGAGTTTAAGTGCAACCATTTGAAAAAGACTATTCCAAACAGTGCCAAACCATTCAAAATATGAAAAACCACTCTAACTGCTGACGCATAGTATAATTTAAAACTTATCCCTTTCTCCAAATTCTTAATAAAACAGGGCAGGGTTGCACACACTTGTAATCCCAGTACTTGGGAGGCTTAGACAGGAGATTGCAGGTTTGATGACAGCCTCAACAAGTAGTGAGCCTCTAATCAACCTAGCAAGACCCTGTTTCAAAATAAAAAAATTAAAATAGGGCTAGGGGTGTAACTCGGAGGTAGACTGTCCCTGGGTTCAATCCCCAGTACCACACAAAATAAATAAATAAGCAATTTTAATAGATACTGAAAATCCTTGAGGAAATTTTCACTTGAATTGGAAACACTATTAGCAGCTATGTATTATAAATACCCATGGGCTCGCCAGGCACAATGGCTCACACCTGTAATTCCAGTACTTGGGAGGCTGAAACAGGATTGCAGATTAGAGACTAGCCTCAACAATATGAGAACCTGATTCAAAACTAAAAATAAAAAAAGCTAGGAATGTATCTCAGAGGTAGAATGCTCCTGGGTTCAGTCCCCAATACAAAAATAATGAAATACCTAGGGGCTATATAAGTGTACCAAAGAACTAGACTAACTGGGCATGGTGGTGCACACAGGTACTGAGGAGACTGAAAAAAGAGGATCACAGTTTAAAGTCAACCTCATCAAGGCCCTCAGCAACGTAGGCTGTTTCAAACTTAAGGAGGGGGGGGGCATTATAGCTTAGACGTCAATTGTCCTTGAGTTCAATCCCCAGTATTCTCCCCACCCCAACATACACACAGAATAGATTATCTTCAGAATCAGAAGTGTTGGACTTGGAAAGTCACTAAGAAATAAAAATATATTTACCACTTTGATATCCTTCTTGGCCCTAAGAGAATCAGCTTTGGCCTGGTCATAGGTTAGTGCTTTATTTCGTGCACACCACATACTCAGATTGTGCAAAACCTAAAAGAATCATAATAAAACGATGTTAAGATGAGAAACTGTTGCCCACTCCCCACAAGGCTGAAGGCATTAATCCAACAGAATCAACAATTTTCATAAGATATATTTCATTTACCTGTCTGATATCTTGATTCGCTCCCAAAATTATTTCATTCATAGCTGGTGGGGGGATCTTTAAACCTTCTTTATATGCAATAGACATCATAGCACCCTAAAATTGACAAAATGGAGTACTTAATGCTTCTTTATCATACCTGATATCTTAAAATATCAGGCATTTAAAAAAACTGACCTCTAAATAAATGAGATGTGATAAAAAAAATTTCCCATCATCATACCTTAATCTGTTCAACCCGAGGTCTTTGAAAGCGAAGATCAAAACAATAATGAACCAAAGAACGAATCTTGGGATGATTTCTATCATTACACATACAAATAATGGGAATTTTAGTATGTTTTATCAGGCCAATTAATTCCTAAAAGATAAATTTGCAACATAAAAGTGATTATTTAAAAAACAGTAAATACCATACAATGTGTTTTAGAAATCTCAACAATATGTCTTAGCTGCTATTTCAGTGTATAATTAAAATATTTTTAATCTAAAACTTAACAGTAAAAACTGAAAAAATATGGTGCTCCCATTACCTGAACCCCTCCCCTGTCTTCATTGCCTGCCATGCCATCCACCTCGTCCATGATGAGGGCGTGCTTCACGCTTGCTGGGGCCGCTCCACCTGCCCCGAGGAGAAGCATCAGGTGGGACAAAATTAACACCCTGTGCAAAAGCTGCTGCCCCACAGACAACTACACACTTTAAAGTTCAAGCACACTGGGTGTAGCGGCGCACGCTTGTAATCCCAGTGCTTGGGAGGCTGAGACAGAAGGATTGTAGGCTTGTTACCAGCCTCGGCTACTTAGTGAGGCCCTCCACAACTTAGGGAGACCCTGTTTTAAAATAAAAAATAAAATAGGGCTAGGGGCATAGCTCAGAGGTAGAATGTTCCTGAGTTCAATCCCTAGCACTGAAAAAGAATAAAATAAAATAAAAAAGAATAAGCAGTGAAGAGAAATTCTCCCATCTCTTCAATGAACCCAGTATTCTTTCCCAGAGAAAAACAATGATCTCTTTTGCATATTCAAAATATATGTGTGCATAAAAAGATATACCTTCACTTTATCATGCAATAACTCAATATTATACATATATCATTGACTACTTAGGGACTATTGACAAAATATTAAAATGCTTCAAAGCTTTGGCTATGTCATATTTAATAAATATCTCCCTGTTTGTGTGAGTATGTGTATGATTTGGTATATATACAAGTATAATAATAGCTAAATTTCAGGAACTGGAATTTCTGGTTTAAAGGCTTATGTAATTAAACTAAGAATACTCCCAGACAACTTTCCCACTAGCCGTGTGTAAGAGCACTTTTTTTTTTTGGGGGGGGGGCAGCGCTGAGAATGAAACCCAGGGGCACTGTACCTCCAAGCTACACACCTGGTCCTATTTTTACGTCTTTTTATTTTTGAAGCAGGGTCTCAGTGAGTTGTTGCAAAGGGCCTTGCCAAGTAGCTGAGGCTCCACAATTCTCCTGTCTCAGCCTCCTGAATGCTCGATTACAAATGTGCGCAACCACGCCCGGCTAAGAGCACTTTTTTTTTTTTTGGTGGTACTAAGGATGGAACTCAGGGGCATTGTACCTCCAAGCTACACCCAGCCCTATTTTTTAGTCTTTTTATTTTTTTGAAACAGGCTCTCACTGAGTTGAGAAGGGCCTCACTAAATAGCTGAGGCTATCGGCGAACCTTGATCCTCTGGTCTCCGCCTCCCGAAAAAATCACTGGGATTACAAGCATGCGCCACCATGCCCAGCAAAGGCACCATTTTTTTTTTTTTTTTTTTTTTTTGGTGGTACTGGGGTTCCTGGAAGCCCTTCTACCTCCGGGCTACACTCCCAGACCTATTTTTTACATTTTTATTTGGAAACAGGGTCTCCTAAGCCAGCATGTGCAGCTGGCTTCGAACCTGCGCGATCCTCCTGTCTCTGCCTCCCAAGCGCGGGGATTACAAGAGTGCACCACCACGCCCGGCTAAAGGCACCATTTTTTAAAGCAATTTCTTTTGAGTAAAATTTTCTACCATTGAAAGCACCAAAAATGTAGGTGACCAAGCAATGTACTATAGGCTCTAGGCAGACACTGTGTAGACCTTAATGTGGCATCTTAATGTCCCCCAGGAATTCTGACCTTCCAGGACCACCAGCCCCAACTTGAAGCATGGCAGGCAAAGCAATACCGTGTCTGATTGCCTTTTCTGTACTACTTTTGCCTGAGTTGACATCTCTCTCCAAATGGAATTCTATGTGTGTGTGTGTGTGTGTGTGTGTGTGTCTCGTGTGTGTATGTGTCTATCTGTCTGTCTGTCTGTCTGTCTGTCTGTCTGTCTCTCTCTCTCTCTCTCTCGTGTGTGTATGTGTGTCCCAGTCTCCAGGCATTGAACCCAGGGGCATTCTATCTCTGAGCTACACCTCCAGCCCTACTTTATGTTTTATTTTGAAACAGGGTCTCACTAAGTTGCTGAGGCTGGCCTCAAACCTGTGATGCTCCTGTCTCAGCCTCCCGAGTACTGGGATTATAAAGTGGGTGCTACCACACGTGACAGACTTCTCTCTTTCATTCTTCAAAGACTGTCAAATACCATCCTTTTGCCGATAGCCTACCCACAGCCCCAACACGATTTCCCCTGCATCCGCAGGCCCTGTTACTCCACCCATCACACCATATTATATTTCTTTTCCTTCCTTCTTTACAGAATTGCCCTGAATCCTTTAAAATCACACGCCATGCACAGAGGTGGAGGTACACGCTTCGATCACATCCTCAACCTCCATGCCTAACGAGGGCAACCACTGCCCTGTACGAGTTATCAAGCCAGAGGCCTTTCTCACTTTCTTGACAGCCCCAAGATTTAGCAAGGTGCCTGCCACATAGCAGTCTTCAATACTAGTGACAGAACACTGAATTACTTTTCTCTTATACAACAAAAACAGTTTGCAAAGCCACATACTTGAGTAAAAGCCTTTGATGCTGGTGTTATTCAGGGATTCAGCAACAACCGCCTTCAAGCTGTTCTTGCTCCGCGTGTCACTTGCATTTAGTTCCACATAGCTGTACCCCAATTCCTAATCAAACAATGGAAATCATTATTATCATAATGCAAATTAACGCCCCTCCCACAAAAAACAGGTAAGAGTACAAACACATCACATAAAGAACCATGGGTAAGAAATAGAAGGTATGATACTAACAGACCATAAGTTTAGCATGACTCAAAATATTAGAAAAATTTTAAATACCACCTACATACATGCAGCACACACACATAAACACAAGTTGGGTCCTAAAACCACAGTTGGTATATCACTAATCTGGAAGAATACATTTGGACAAGAAATTTTGTAAAGCCTGTTTCTTAAATGTCCTAAAAAATTTAAATGTAATAACCCCAAGAATTCAATCAGACAGAGAATTGTGTGCATGTGCGCACACGCACGTATTCTACTGGAAATGGAACAGAGGCATTCTACGACCACGCTACACCCCAGCCTTATTTTATTTTTTTGTTTGGAAACAGAGTCTCACTAGGTCGATGAGAGTCTCACAACTTGTTGAGGCTGTCCTTGAACTCCTAAGATTCTCGTGTCTCAGCCTCCCAACTACTGGAATTATAGTACACCACCATGCCTAGCTTTTTGAAAATTAATCTATTATAAAATAACAAAAATACCCCTTCAATATAAATTATAAAATTAAATCATTCTTTGTCAGATTATCCCAGCAGACAATTTTCCTCTCTAACCAGTAAAAATTCAAGTTACAATACTGATCAGCTTTAAAAATTACCAAGAAAAGCAATGATAATAAGAAAGGGGAAGAGTTGTGTTCATAAATGTAGGAATTAGGAAAAAAATCCTTTGGTTTTTAATGCTTTAAAAACTGTAAAAAGTGCCGGGCGTGGTGGCGCACGCTTGTAATCCCCGCGCTTGGGAGGCAGAGACAGGAGGATCGCGCAGGTTCGAAGCCAGCAAGCGCGCTGGCTTAGGAGACCCTGTTTCCAAATAAAAATGTTAAAATAGGTCTGGGAGTGTAGCCCGGAAGTAGAAGGGCTTCCAGGAACCCCAGTACCACCAAAAAAAAAAAAACAAAACTGTGAAAAGTGTAAAAAATTATATTTACATTTTATGCTCTCATCCATACAACAAATATAAAAAGAAATCATGAGGTTATGAATCAAAGAATTGGGAATTTCAGCAATAATTATTTATTATTTATTTATTATTATTTATTTATTTATTTTTGGTGGTACTGAAGGTGGAACCCAGGGGCCTTCTACCTCTGGGCTACACTCTCAGACCTATTTTATATTTTATTTGGAAACAGGGTCTCACCAAGTTTCAGAGAGCCTCATTAAGTAGCTGAGGCTGGTTTCAAACCTATGCAATCCTCCTGTCTCAGCCTCCCAAGCACAGGGATTACAAGCATGTGCCACCACGCCCGGCTCAGCAATAAACTTATAATCCCTTGTTATTTTTTTCTTTCTTTTCTTTTCTTTTCTTTTCTTTTCTTTTCTTTCTTTGTGTGTGTGTGTGTGTGTGTGTGTGTGTGTGTGTGTGTGTGTGTGTGTTACTGGGGATTGAAGCCAAGGGCATTCTACTTCTGATGTACGCCCCCAGCCCCATTTTCTTTTGAAACAAGGTCTCACTAAGTGTGGAGAGCCCAAGTTCTGGGGCTGGCAGTGGGCCTCTCAAGCCACTGTGCCAGCAGCACTTCTTCAGCTTTCAACTGCATGCCATTCTGGCTACGGTGACGAAAGCTTGCACCGCCCTACTCCATCCTGACCAGACAAGAACTGGCCCTTTCCCAGCATATCCACTCCGTATACACTACCTGCAATAGTCAGCTACTGGCTATCCTGGTTCAATCAAATTCCACAGTACGGCAGTGCTAGTGTCCATACAGCCCTTATTTTACTTAGTAATGGCCCCAAAGGGCAGGGACAGTGATGCAAAAAGGCACCAGGGCACAAAACACAGAGAACAGAGTAACTGCACAGTACGGCAAAGCTGCAGGGCAAAGTGAAAATCAAAGTACACATAAGATTCTCACCACCTGCAACTTTAATCCACCAGGAGTCTTGGGATGTACCCTCCAGAGGTAGGGGGAACAAATGGTATAATAACCAATATTTTTTAAATTCTGAAAATACAGCAGAACCAAAGCAAGCTCTACTAAAAGTGTGATTTCAGAAAAGCATACACAGCAGGTGCATATATACACACTCGCTCGCACACGACACTTAACCCCCACGCGTAACCACTGAGGTTACCTTCCCAACTGCACTACAATAGCACACCCACCTGACACACCAGAGAGGCCGTGGTGGTTTTGCCAACACCTGGGGGGCCGGAGAGCAGCGCTGCCTTAAAACTAGAGCCGTCATCTTTGCCAGCTACTTTACCAAATTTTGCTGCCAGGGAAAAAATAAGTTCCACAGTGTTAACCTGGATAATCTCCTAGCAATTCAGGAATGGCAAGAGTAACGGTACGTACACTGCCCACAGAGAGCATTCATCCAGTTTATTTCTAAATTTGAAGGGCTTTTGGTTTTGTTTTATTTTGGTAGTACTGGGGATTAAACCCAGGGGTATTCTACCTCTGAGCTACACCCCCAGCCCTATTTTTTATTCATTATTTTCAAACAGGGTCTAAATTCCTAAAATCCTCACTAAGTAGCTAAGGTTGGTTACAAACTTGCAATAGTCCTGTCTCAGCCTCCCAAGTACTGGGATTACAAAGTATACTACCACGCTCAGCTGCAGAATATGTTTCTACAAATTATGTTTCCAGAGCACTGAGTAAAATCCTATACCCTATCTCATCTCTACCAAAAAAAATAATACAATGAATTCACTTTCAACTTCAATATGAACAATTTTATGTGTTTTCTTCCTACAAAATCCCAGGTCAGCCAGGCATGGTGGTGCATGCAGTACTGACATTTGTGATCTGAGTTCACTCTGATATTAAATATATTCTGGCCTTTCATTTTCCATGACAAATACATGGTGAACAAGTAGAGAAACTAGAGAAGTGCAGGCCTGTCAGGCTTACCCAAAGCAAAGCGTACATCTGAAGAGCAGGACTTCAGACACCTCAGCCACCCGTGCACCTTGCCCCTAGCGCTCACAATCTTCACACCTTCTCTTTCCCACCCACATCTACCGCTCCCTTCACACAGCGCTCTCCTACTCGGCTCCAAGTCTGAGCATAGCTGCCCCTTTCTCCACAGGTGAGAGCACACATCCTCACTCCTGACCCCACCTCCATCTGGGCTGCACCCTACCCTCACCCCTCAACAGTGCTTGGCACTTTACTGGCTGGTTCCTACCTCTTCCCTACCCTCTGTGAGCTCCTGAGAGGGACCACGACAGTACGTCACCTAGGACAGCCCCAAGCTTGCTGAATGAACCAACCATTAGCCTTTCGCCTACTGACCAATTATGTGTCGAGAAACACCCACAAAAACGAGTGAGGTTGTACAATCACCATGTTTTTTCTCTTCGGGAGAACTCTTGTGCCAGTTTCGGAGCCAGCGGAGCAGTTTATTGGCACAGCTCTGATCACCTTGCTGTCCAATTATGGTCTTGAGAGAAGTCGGCTTGTATTTATCCACCCAGAGCAAACTTTCCACTTTGTCTTCACTGCTGTCACCAGCCAAATCAGCAGCTGTGCTGTCACCGCCCATCTCTGGAGCCGACTCTTTGAAGTCCAGGCCTCTCCGAGGCACAGCAATTTCCTCTTTTATTGCCTTTGCAGAACCATCTCTTTTAGGAGTTATCCTGCTCTTCTTAGATTCTGATTCCTTTTGGTTTGGGCTAACTTTTCTTTTTCCTTGGTTATTTTTTTGGGGTGTTCTCTCCAACTTGGACTTTTCTTTCTTCATCTTAAAAAGTAGAAAAATGAGAGAAAAAGAAGCCAGATAAGACCAAGAGAATTTCCATCCTGATAAATGTACTCCAGAGGGCAATCTGAGATGTCTAGGTGAGCTACTAAAGCCTCGGATCATCTCGTAACAATGAACCTGCCATTTGTGGCAATCACCGCTTTCCAAGCTTTATAAAAATTAACAACAAACACACTGAAAAGTAAGAACACATTGTTTCTTTAAATAATAAACACTCAGCCGGACGTGGTGGCGCACGCTTGTAATCCCCGCGCTTGGGAGGCTGAGACAGGAGGATCGCGCAGGTTCAAAGCCAGCCGCACGCGCTGGCTTAGGAGACCCTGTTTCCAAATAAAAATATAAAAATAGGTCTGGGAGTGTAGCCCAGAGGTAGAAGGGCTTCCAGGAACCCCAGTACCACCAAAAAAAATAATAATAATAAACACTCCAATTTCACTCTGAAAAAACAGGATAATAAAGTTTGACTAGTTAAAATTAATGCCTCCACAAAACCTTGTTTACTAAGGTTCACAGCAACATTATATTATGAAATATATGCATTATAGACAAAAGATGAAAATAACCCAAATATCCATTAACTGATGTGCAGATAAACAAAATGCAATATGCATTCATACAATGGAAGAGTATTCCCCAAATAAAAAGAGAAGTATTAATACATGCTATGATATAGGTGAATCTTTTTTGTGTGTGGAACTGAGAGTGGAATCCAGGGGCCTTCTACCTGTGGGCTACACTCCCAGACCTATTTTATATTTTACTTGGAAAGAGGGTCCTCACTAAGTAGCTGAGAGCCTCACTAAGTAGCTGAGGCTGTCTTCTCACTGTGATCTTCTGTCAGCCTCCCAAGTCCTGGGATTACAAGTGTGTACCACCACACCTAGCCATCATCTTCACCAAGTAATCAACCAAGACATGTCAACATATATACAAATGATGAACTGGGAAAGACACAAGACTAACCCTATAGTATTCCTACCAAAAATGCATAATCTAGGTCCGATCACAAAAAGCATCAACAAACCCAAAGTTGAGAAACATTCTACAAAAATAAGTGACCAGTATTGATCAAAAGTGTCAAGGGAGGCCGGGCGTGGTGGCGCATACTTGTAATCCCCGCGCTTGGGAGGCGGAGACAGGAGGATCGCGCAGGTTCGAAGCCAGTCGCGTGTGCTGGTTTAGGAGACCCTGTTTCCAAATAAAAATGTAAAAATAGGTCTGGGAGTGTAGCCCGGAAGTAGAAGGGCTTCCAGGAACCCCAGTACCACCAAAATTAAAAAAAAAAAGTGTCAAGGGAAAGCCAGGTGTTCGTGATGCATGCTTGTAACCCCAGCATTTGGGAGGCTGACAGAAGATCACAGTGAGAAGACAGCCTCAGCTACTTAGTGAGGCCCTTTGCAACTCAGTGAGACCCTATTTCAAAATAAAAAATAATTAAAAATAGGGCTGAGGGTATAGCTCAGAGGTAAAATGCTCCCGGGTTCCATTCCCAGTACCGCAAAAAAAAAAAAAAAAAAAAAAAAAAAGTGTCAAGGGAAAGCCAGGTGCAGTAGAGCGCGTCTGTAATCCCTACTACTGTACTTAGGAGGCTGAGGCAAGAGTGTCGATGACTCTAGGCCAGCCTGGGCAACTTAGCAAGAACTTGTCTCAACATAAAGTCTAGAAAAGAGCTGAGATATAATTCAATGGTAGAACACTCTTGGGTTCAATTGTGTGTGTGTGTGTGTGTGTGTGTGTGTGTGTGTGTGTGTGTACACACATGTACACACATATATACATATAAAGTGTTGCGGTCAAAAGAAATCAAGGAAAGACTCAAGAAAAAACTAAAGTTGGCACAACTCAATGTAGCATGGGATCCTAGAACAGAAAAGGACAACAGAAGCAATCCCTGCCAAGTTCGACTAATTTGTGTAGTTTAGCTAACAATGTGACACCACATTAATTTCTGGTTTTTAACAACTTTACTGTGGTATGTAATTCAAATAGTCCCATAGGGCTGTTCTAGGCAGAATAAACTGGGGACATTAACCTGGGGGTGCTGGCATTCCTGTGTCCTGTGCATGGAAAAGGCAGGTGCAATGTTGGAATGAATGAGGTTAACACTAATAGAAGCAGAGGGACAGACAATGAAAGGTTTCTGAAAGCACTGCAGTCTCTGGACCCCAGAGTTGCTAGACAAGACCTGATGTATATGAGTCAACATATTTTCCCCTTTTTCTAAAGCCAGTATAGGTTGGGTTTAAAGCCCTAACATATGGAAATATACCAAGTGATAGATGCATGTATGAATGAATATACCACTTTCAATCACACTATAATATATAATTACAGAGCATCAATAAAAGCATCAGGCCAGGAGTGGTGGCGCACGCTTGTAATCCCAGCATTTGGGAGGCTGAGACAGGGGATCACAGTTCGCAGACAGCCTCAGTTACTCAGTGAGGCCCTCTGCAACTCAGTGAGACTCTGTTTCAAACAAAAAGGACTAAAAAATAGGGCTGAGGGTATAGCTTAGAGGTATAATGCCCCTGGGTTCCATCCTCAGTACCACAAAAATAAACAAATAAAAAATGAAAAAATAAAATCAGGCTCAGAGTATGTGTAGGTTCAGAGGTAGAAAGCCACTGGACTCAATCCCCAGTACAAAGGGGAGGGGGAGGTTAGGAAATAAAGCAAAGGCAACAACCTGAAGCAGAGTCTGCGGGTCAAGAGGAAATGAGTTCATCTGTGGCAGAGGAGGCAGTTAATCTTTTAGCCAATGGACCTGTATCCATTCAAGATACGTCTTCATGAAACAGTTTTCATAATCATCTTAAATAAGAAAAGCTCATTTCATACAAACCTCGGCTTCAACTGCTATTTCATACTTGGACTTCTTGCCTGGCATAGTTCGAATCAAATCCAACAGGCCATCTTCATCAATAATTTTTGTTCCCAAGGCTGCTGCCTGTTAATTAAAATTGCAATTCATCAAAACTGCATCCTAACTATTCCTCTATGTGAGGAAGGAAATCATTTTGAGGTCAATTATATTAATAGGATAAAAAAAACACATCTGTATGTTAGCACTGGAAATTTTAAGAAAGCAAATATAAACATTCACTGAAAAAGTACCACTGAAAAGGAAGAAAATGAGAGTCCCTAAAAGTGGTGCAGCAGCAGCTGAAGCAACATATCACTACTTTTGCGGATTGCTTGGCTTTTCCTCCACAGAAAGGGGGAAAGCCCCCAGGTCCTGCGCCGGGCTCTTCACACCCTCTCCCACCTCTGACTCCTACAGCAGGTGTTTCTTGCCACCTTCTTCCCAGCTCACAGAACTCCAATGGCTGCAGCCCCTGAACAATAAAGTGCGACTGGTCTACAGCAATCAGAAGTCCTGCTCCTCCCACCCTCCCTCACACTCTGCGTCAGGCCCAGGAGGCGTGGGAGCAATCCTATGGGAGGTGTTTCTGGGGAAAGGCTTGTCAGGCCAGTCACAGCTATTATGACATCTTGCCGCCGCCCCTTTTCCTGCCATACATATGCTACCTTGCAGCCACAGACGACAGCTGAGGACTAAAGCTAGCGCCTAGAGGACGACAGGCACGGGGACAGGATGGCCTGCTACATCACTGCGCTGCACAGCCTCTTGGAACCTGCCTAGCTCTGCGGTTCTTACTAGTTGAGGAATATAAGCAGCAGTCTGTTTAAACCACAGTCAGTCAGGGATTCTGTTACTTGGAACTAAACATAATCCTAACTGACAGACTTGTTTCTTCTCTTAGAGCTTCCAGTAAAAATATTTAAGATGGAGTACACAGCAACATATATAAAAGTTCTTAGGACTAGGAAAAAAAAAACACTGCATTTGTTTCTATCTTAAAACAAAAAAGACTAGAAAATGCTAAAAAAAAAAAAAAAAAAAAAATTCAAATGAACAAGAACTCTGCCTTTGAGTGGAAAACCCAGATCTGGGGTCAAAATCAGTAACGCTGACATGGAAAATAAATAATGGAGGAATGCCACTTCTTTTCCTTTTTCTCCCTTTCCTTGACTGTGTAAGGGGCATTTACTACAATGGTCACTTCTGGAGCACGCAAGCGGCTGCCGCTGTGAGCACACTGCACAACCCACCTTGTCGCTCTTAGACTGTCCACTATCACGACCCATGACGAGGTAGTTCGTTTTCTTGCTGACATTTCCTGTTACTTTTCCCCCATAACGTTCAATTAGAGACTTGGCTTCATCTCGTTCAATGGACTCCAACACGCCTGTGATCACAAATATAAGGCCTTCCAAGCAATTTTCAGCTCCCTAAAAACCAAAATGTTCAAGAGGAAAAGAAATTACATGGTAGCTTTCCAAAGAAATATTTGGCAACAAAACTGCAGCAAGTTGATTTTTCTCCCTTGACATCATAAATAACCTCAGCATGAAAAATTGGCTGGAAATGTACAGCAAATAAGCAGAACCTGAAACTAAACCCAGGAAATGCTTATGCAGCTAGCATTTAATAAACTTAGAGAAAGAGCAATGAGAGACAAAGGCGAAGCTTATCAGCATTACCCATTCATACAATTTTCCTGAGTCCTTTCTCTATTTAAGCTAGTTAAGTAGTTGTATAACTTTAAGTAAACAACCAAATGCAATTCACTCCATAAATTCTTGCTTTTGCTAAAAAGGGAAAGTTTTTATTTGAAAAATCTTAGCAGGTTTGAGCCCTGCCCTTCGCTCAGCTACACTAGATCAGTAAACTAATCAACTGGGAGGAACTTACAGGCAAGGTCATCTTATCCCTTGACTGGAAAGATAATAATCCAAGAGATGCTAGCCAAAGAGAAGTGGTGGTGGTGAAGACATACCATAACTGCAAGTGCACCTTACAGACTCTATTTTTGGAATAGATTGATAAAACTACATGGCCAAGTAAAATGAAAATTATACATGACATACCAAGTGATGTATTACTTTTTTTTTTTTTTTTTTTTTTTTTACAGTAATGGGGATGGAACCCAAGGGCATTCCACCTCTGATACTAGGGACTGGTACTAGGGATTGAATCTAGGGGCATTCCATGTCTGAGCTACACCCCCCAGCCCTATTTTTTATTCTTTATTTTAAAAAAGGGTTTCACTGAGTTGCAGTACCTCATTAAGTAGTAGCTGAGGCTGTTGGCAAACTGCAATCCTATCTCAGCCTCCCAAATGCTGTGATTACAAGTGTGCATCACCACGCTCAGCTTGTATTACTCTTTAATAGAGAATTAACATCAATAGAGTTAAAAAAAAAAAAAGATTGGAAAAGAAGCTAAACAAAATCATGGTGGTGTACTCTTGTAATCCCAGCACTTGGGAGGCTGAGACAGGAGTATCACATAGGTTCAAAGCCAGCCTCAGCTACTTAGTGAGGCTCTCAGCAACTTAGTAAAACCCTGTTTCCAAATAAAGTATAAAATAGGTCTGGGAGTAGAACCCGGAGGTAGAAAAGCCCCTGGGTTCCACCCCCAGTACCTCTAAAAACTGACCCAAAATAAGGTCAATCTCTTCCCCCATCCAGGTGAAGAACCGTGTGTGTGTGTGTGTGTGTGTGTGTGTGTGTGTGTGTGTGTGTGTGTGCGCGCGCGCGCACAGGCGCGCACATTGAACCCAGGGGCATTCTATCACCAAGGTACACTCCCAGCCCTATTTTTAATTCTTTATTTTGAAATAAGGTCCCACTAAGTTGCAGAGGGCCTCACTAAGTAGATGAGGCTGGCTGCAAACCATGATCCCCTATGTCAGCCTCCTAAGTACTGAGATTACAAGAGCATACCACCACACTCAGCAAGAATCTCTCTTAGAAGACAAACAGGAGCAAGCATGGTGGCGAACACCTCTGATCCCAAGACTTGGGAAGCTGAGATAGGATGATAGCAAGTTCAAGGACAGCCTCAGCAAGTAGTGAGACTTTCATCAACCTAGTGAGGCTCTAAAAAAAAAAAAAAAACACAGAGCTAGGGATGTAGCTCAGACATGGAATGCCCCTAGATTCAATCCCTAGTACCACACACACAAAAAAATTTTTAATTAAAAACCAAGGTGGAGGTGTAGCTCAGAGGTAGAATGCCCCTGAGTTCAATCTTTAGTACCACAAAAAAGAGGAGAGGGAAGAGGAGGAGAAGGGGGGGAGGGGGAGGAGGAAGAGACAAAGACGACCATGACAAAGAAAAATAGCTATGAATGTGTTTGAAGAGAAAAAGTTTTATTAACAACACCTCAATCAAGATCTCTTCAAGCCAGGCGTGGCGGCCCACACTTGTAATCTCCGTGCTTGGGAGGCTGAGACAGGAGGATCCCACAGAATTGAAGCCAGCCTCAACTACTTAGTGAGGCTCTCAGCAACTTAGTGAGACCCTGTTTCCAAATAAAGTATAAAATAGGTTTGGAAGTATAACCCAGAGGTAGAAAAACCCCTGGGTTCCACCTTCAGTACCACACACACAAAAAAAGATCCCTTCAAACTCTACAGGTTCTAGGATGGACATAATCCACTATAACACCACAGGTACATAAACCCTTCTTGACAGATTCAAAAATCACTCTGGAATGCTCCACATTTAAGCCCCTCCACTTGAGTGATTCCCACCATGACTCTCTGAGCATCTTTTTGCTTATGCAACCTCAGCCCTCCCAGTGTCCTCCCAACACGCCCTCCACAGCCTTGCTGCCCCTGAAATCCACTGTCCTAAGAACACCACACGGCCCCCAGTCCTCTCAAGGGTTTCACTATGCAGCAGAGTTTGGATCAACAGGTTGGACCTTCCTCCCCGGGCCTCCCCCACTATACCATCCTCCCTCACCTTCTTAGGGGAGCTATTAATCTCCATATGTATTATGTATACCAAGCAAGATGAAAATCAAATTCATATACATCATATATATAACTATCCCTCCCGCCAGCCTTAAAAAGGCTCACAGTTCCCCCTTAAATCTCACTTTTCATTTCTACCCTAAAAGTCTTCACTCTTTCCGTCTTCACAACCACACTTCAAAACGCCCTCCCTGCGCGCTGAGACCTGTCTCATGTCACTAACTATAACACACAGTTTTCAGTCTCCTCTCTCTCGTAATCTTAACAACATAACAGACTTGACCACTCAAACATTTTAAAAATACTCTCTGGCTGCCAAGCACGGTGATGCATACATGTAATCCTAGTATTTGGGAGGGTGAGACAGGAGGATAGCAGATTCAAGGCCAGCCTCAGATACTTAGCAAGGCCCTCCACAACTTAGTGAGACCCTGTTTCAAAAATAAAAATAAAAAGGCCGGGCATGGTGGCGCACGCTTGTAATCCCAGCACTGGGGAGGCTGAGACAGGAGGATCGCGGTTCGCAGACAGCCTCAGCTACTTAGTGAGGCCCTTTGCAACTCAGTGAGACCTTGTTTCAAAATAAAGAATAAAAAATAGGGCTGGGGGTGTAGCTCAGAAGTAGAATGCCCCTGGGTTCCATCCCCAGTAGTTGGGGGGAAAAAAAAAAAAAAAAGGTCTGGTGTAGCTCAGAGATAAAATGCCCCTAGGTTTAATTCCCATAACCTCCACCAAAAAAAAACCTCTCTTGCCTTTGCTCACTACAAACCCTTAACAGACTTCTTTCTTACATTTGTTCCTGTTTCTCAGTCTCCTTTTCACCCTCCTCTGTTGAGATGTAGCTGGAACAAGGCCCTCTTCCCCTGTCACGTGACAGTAAATCCTCTGAATCTAACCTGCATGCTGTTAATACTCAAGCTTACATCCAGTCTTTACATCTGTTCTCAGCTACACAAACACATTCCTACTTCAACACTTGGCTGCCCAGCATCTCCACAAGAACAGACACACCCGTGCATGTGAGACATAGCTGGCCAGCAGTGAACTCTTCACCGTCTCTCCAAAGCAGCTCTGCCTCCAGGGTCACCGGTGTTCGCCCAGCTGCTCCTGGCACCACCAGATCACCCCCGTCACCCTCGATCCTCATCGTTCCCCACTCAGAAGTGTCGCCAAGTCCTGCAGGTTCCCTCTCCATGAAAACCTCTTCTTTCCCCAGCACCTGCACTGTTCTTGTCTGTGTGGTGCTGGGGTGGAAAGCGGGCTTTATACCTCAAGGCTCTAGCCTCAGCTCCATTTTTTTTTTTCTTAATTTGGAAAGTTGCTGAGGCTGACTGCTAACCTGCGAGCCACCAGCCCCAACAAGTCCTATCACCTCTGACCAACTCCACACTGCCCTTCCTGGCTTCTCCTTCCTCGTCACCACAGCCTACGTGTAGCAGCCAGAGTGGATCTCATATATGCAAATATGGCCATGTTATTCCTCCACTTAACTCCCTTTCTGACTCGAGCATCATGGCAATTGCACATGACCGGAATCCTAGTACTTCAGAAGCTGAAAAAGGGTAGCACGCCAGACCCCTGGAGAAACCGGGCCCAGTAAGACCCTGGATCCCGGGCCGGACCATGCATAGCATGCCAGACCCCTGGAGACACCGGGCCCAGTAAGACCCTGGGTCCCGGGCAGGGGTCAGGCGGGGCACGCCGGACCCCGGAACAGCCGGGGCCCGGGTCGCAGGACTCTGGGCCCCAGGCAGAGTAGTGTGGAGCATACTGGACCCATGGGGAAACCTGGCCAGGTCACAGTTCTACTGAGTGCCTGATCCCACTACCTCCTCAAACCACACATACTGTCTTCTCTTATTAAAAAAATAAAAAAGAAAAGGAAAAGGAAAAGGAAAAGGAAAAGAAAAAGAAAAAGAAAAAGAAAAAGAAAAAGAAAAAGAAAAAGAAAAAAGAAAAATATTGGAGAGGGGTTAAGAAGGCCGTGGCGGATGCCAGGATACTGGAGATGCAGACAAAACTTAATCCAAATGAACTGGAACTTATGGAAAAATTCCCCGTGAAGGACTGCTGTTTCTCTATATTGTTAAGAATCTTGGACATCACCTGTAAGGAGAGAGTTTAGAGGAGACCAAAGAGAAAGGCGGTGTTGAAAGCGGTCTCCGCAATGGCGGTGGAGACTTGTATTCAGGAGAAGCAGAAATCGGATCCTACCAACCTTATTTTTTTGGAGAAATTACACCAAATGTCGAATGCTACCGTCGCGCATGCTTAGGAACACTGGACAACATTCAGAGTGAAAAAAAAGCTTGGGAAAGATTTGAAATGGTGGAGGCAGTTGGCAATGGCAGTGGCCAGTACTCAGGGGAAGCAGAGAGCTGATGTACCTGGAACCTTTGAAATAATAACCCCAGAGGCAGAATGCTACCACCACGCACCCTCGAGAATGTGGGACAATTGGTTGGGCGAATAGGGTGCTCGGATTGGAGAATGCCGAGGGGTGAGGCTGGCGACGGACACAGCAAAGGTGGGATTGGAGCCTGCCGTGAGACAAGTCCAGTGCTGGAGCCTCCAAGGCCGGGATTGGAGCCTGCCGAGGGGTTAGGCCGGTGCGGGGACCAGCGAGGCTGGGATCAGAGCCCGCCATGAGGCAAGGCCGGTGCTGGGGCCTCCGAGGCCGGAATTGCAGCCTGCCGAGGGGTTAGGCCGGTGTGGGGGCCAGCGAGGCCAGAATCGAGGCCTCCCATTAGGCAAGGCTGCTGCTTGAGCCAGCAAGGTCTGGAACAGTCCACCGGGTAGCCAGGCCACTACTGGGGCCGTTAAGAGTGGGATCGGTACTTGCAACGCGGCATGCACAGAGAAATATCGCAGAAAATAAAAACCAGATGCTTCCCCTAATCAGCAATAACTAGGAGGAAAGGGGTAACAGGAAGTGGTCGAGCTATAGAAAGGACCCTATAGTAAAGCAATTAAGGTAACCAATCAGAGGGTATGGAATAGGGGAGGATGGAACCTCTTTAAAATGCAGGAGGTACATAAACAAATGTATCAAAGTTAATCACCAAACAAGCATGGGATTGAGGGAGGGGGAGGGAATGGGATGGGGGCTGGATGAGGGCTAATTGGATGATGTGTGCTTGTATATCCTCTCAAGTCTTGTATTCCAATGTGATATATGATTACAATGCCCCAATTTAAAAAATAAAAAAAGCAGCTGAAAAAGAAAAATCGCAGGTTAGAGGCCAGCCTCAGCAACATACTAAGACCCTCAGCAAGTTGAAAGACACTGTTTTGAAATAAAAAATAAAAAGGGCTGGAATTAACCCTGAGATAGAATGCGCCTGGGTTCAATCCCCAGTACTTTTTTTCAGTACTAGGGATTGGCGTTCTACCTCCAAGCTATACCCCCAGCCCTATTTTATTTCAAAACAGGGCCTCAATAACTTGCTGAGGACCTCTTTGCTAGTTGCTGAGGCTGGCCTTGAACCTGTGATCCTCCTGCCTCAACATTCCAAGTACTGGGACCACCACACCTGGCTAATCCTCAGTACTTAAAATTTCTCTTCTTAACCGAGCGTGGTGGCGCACGCTTGTAATCCCCGCGCTCGGGAGGCAGAAACAGGAGGATCACGCAGATTCGAAGCCAGCCTCGCTGGCTTAAGAGACCCTCCTCAAATAAAAATATTAAAAAAATATATAGCCGGGCGTGGTGGCGCACGCTTGTAATCCCCGCGCTTGGGAGGCAGAGACAGGAGGATCGCGCAGGTTCGAAGCCAGCCGCACGCGCTGGCTTAGGAGACCCTGTTTCCAAATAAAAATGTAAAAATAGGTCTGGGAGTGTAGCCCAGAGGTAGAAGGGCTTCCAGGAACCCCAGTACCACCAAAAAAAAAAAAATATATATATATATATATGGTCTGGGAGTGTAGCCCAGAGGTAGAAGGGTTTATAGGAACCCCAGTACCATAAAAAAAAAAAATCAAATTTCTCTTCTTAGGCAGAAGTCTGAAGCATTAGGCCCCACAAGATATAGCCTTTTAATCTCTTCAGCCCTTCTCATTCCCTGGTCACTTTTCTTTTAGTTCCTTAAACACCCCACACAAAATATCCCCCTTCAAGGCATCACACATTCTGGCCCCTCTAATCAGATCACCACACCATCACAGCCCCTTCATAGAATCCCAGTCATCCAGAAAGCCCCATTTAAATGTCACTCCTTCTGCATATCCCACCCAGCACAGAGTTCCTGTTATACTAGGAGCGCCCTGGATTTCCATTACAAGTAAACAGCAACATATTTAAGGTCTTTTCTTAAGCCATTGGTGCCATGAAGGCAAAGGGCATCAGCCTTGTTACTGGTGTAGTCTCAAGAGCCCAGCCCTTCTAGAGCTACATGTTATTAAGAAAACGTTTCTAAGCATCAAACATTGGTTCATAATGTGAATAAATATCCCCCAAATCACAAAATGGTGACTGAGACTTGCCTGTTGTTACTTATTCTCTGCTGCTGCAAACATAGTGAATACACCCAGGACCCAGAGGCCAAAGTCCTCACAGAATGGCTGGCTCACTCAGTACTCTTACCTTTGGTATTTCTTTGGAGCCCAGAGCTTTGGGACCTTCTCGATTTAAGTAGCTTCGATAAGCCTGATAATTCGTGCGTTTCTTTTCAGAATCTTCTGGACTTCCAGACTTGGGGAGTGGGAAAGGAAATTGAAAAAAGTCATGCAGAATTCATGTGAAATTAAAAATTCGTACCTAGAAACAAACATTAAAGTCACTACTGTTTGTCCTGGAATTAACAGCTGAGCAATACTCCCCAGCTTCACAGAATGCCTGGCTTACAAACACCCCACACCAGCCCTCTAGAACCATCCTACTCCAAAGGCACGTACCTCAGGGGAGACTGGGGGCATAACCCAAACTGCCAGCTCCAAGTAAAGAAAGGAAATCAGTGTTTTATTTTAGAAATGTATGTAAATTTTAAATTCTATTTCATGATAAACTCATGCTCATTTTAACAGAAAAATAAATTTCTCCACAAGTCAATCTGATTACCCAGGAAGATATCCTACAGCCTCGATCACCCCTAAAACTAGCCTATGCTCCCAGCGCGTACGTGGCAGCCAGCAAAGACCGGGCGGGCTTCATCTCCAAGGGTACATTCTCCGGGCACCCTTTGTCTTCTGTGTTTACTCCCTACAGTTCTAGCTTTCTCAGACCATCTTTAGTCTAAGTATAGCTCAGAAAATCCTGGGGAAACTCTCCAAACTCCATATCCGCAGGCCCAATTCCAGGTTTCTGGTTGAAAGATACAAGATATGGCTAAGACGTGCATATGGGAGCTTGGGGGATGGGATTCCTATATAATTCTGGAACCATTACAAAACAGTCTCTATTGTTACTTCCCCACTTTCTATTTTACATTAACTAATAAGCAACCCCAAATTCCTTTGAGAATAAAAATATATATATATATTCTATATAGCCGGGCGTGGTGGCGCACGCTTGTAATCCCCGTGCTTGGGAGGCGGAGACAGGAGGATCGCGCAGGTTCAAAGCCAGCCGCACTGGCTTAAGAGACCCTGTTTCCAAATAAAAATATATTTAAAAAAAAATAGGTCTGGGAGTGTAGCCCAGAGGTAGAAGGGCTTCCAGGAACCTCAGTACCACCAAATACATATATATATATATATTATATATATATTTCTATATAAACAAGGAGTTAACCAATAAAATAGGCTGGTTTGGCTATATTATAAATTAAATTAGCCTTTTGGAGCTGGATGAGACAGCTCATGCACTTGGGAGGCTGAGACAGGAGGATCCCAGGTTCAAGGCTAGCCTCAGAAACTTAGAGACACTCAGAGGTAGAATATCCCTGGATATAGTCCCTGATACCAAACAAACAGACATTAGCCACTATGGGCTGGTCCTAGAATCTAACCCTACTTTTTAAAAACGGCTCTTAGCCGGGCGTGGTGGGGCATGCTTGTAATCCCTGTGCTTGGGAGGCTGAGACAGGAGGATCATGCAGGTTCAAAGCCAGCCTCACTGTCTTAAGAGACCCTGTTTCCAAATAAAATATAAAATAGGTCTAGGAGTGTAGCCCAGAGGTAGAAGGGTTCCATCCCCAGTACCACCAAAAAAAAAAAAAACAAAAAACAAAAAAACAAATAAAATAGGTCTGGGAATGTAGCTCGGAGGTAGAAGGGCTTCCAGGAACCCCAGTACCAACTAAATAAAAAAATAAATAAACAAACAAATAAATAAAATAAAAATAAAAATGGCTCTTATAAGCTAGTATACATTTATAATATAGCAGACCTTATTAAAATATAGCTACCCACACCATATTTTTAACAAGCTTCAAAAGGGAGAGTCTAATACATATAAACACAGAAAAGTCACTCATTTATAACACTGATTCTATGGGGAGAAAATCTGAAACATAAACAACTTATAAAATAACTTTGAAGCATACCCATTTACTAAATCAGAATTATCTGCCTGAGATCAACTGAATTTATTATTAGACTTTCATGTTCCCAAAACTACTTAAATAAAAGTTCTCTGAGTTATTTCTATTCTAACTTTGGAAACTACAATGATGAGTTAACAGTATCATGTAAAAATTTCCTATTTCATAAAAATAGACATCCTCTGTAAACCAAACATGTGCCTGAAGAAAAACATTTATCTACCAGATAAGTATTTAGTGAAGAAGAATCTGAGACCAAAAAGTTAACTGCTCCTTTAAGCATATTTATGAGCACTGCCCACAAACAACAGCATTTCACCATCATCACATCTCATGGTTCCGCACTAAAAAATAATGGTGATGAGCGCTTAAAATAGACAATATTTTGCTTTTAATGCTAAGTGCCTAGCATGAAAGAAGAGTGGTTTCTCATTATGAATCTAAAGTGGTTCCAAATTGGAGATTCAGAAAGACTGTTAGCCTCTCAATGTATCTGGAAACAAAGAAAACTTTTGAAAAGCATTCATTATTTCACCATTTCTTCCTCTGAAAACAACAGTTTCTCGACACAAAAGAAAAAGAAATAAAAATTCAGGACAAATCCAAATAAAATAAACTATAATAATACCATCTATAACTTCTGTAGGGCTATGTTCCAAGCACTGCTCTAGGTGGCTGCAGACATGAACTCATTAGGTCCTACTGTTCCCACTCTACCAAAGGAAACCTGAGCAGAGACAGGAAATAATGTTTTTACAACTTGAGTAATAGAAATAAATAGCTCAGCTGGGTGTGGTAGCACATGCCTGTAATCCTAGTACTTGGGAGGCTGAGATAGGAGGATCACAGATTTGAGGCCAGCCTCAACAATTTAGCAAGACCAACCCCAGCAATTTAGCGAGACCTTGTTGCAAAATAAAAATTTAAAAATAGGGCTGTGATATATCTTAGAAGTAGAACATCCTGGGTTCAATACCCAGTACCCAAAAACAAAAGAAAAACAGCCATCTCACGGGTACTGTGAAGGCTATGAGATACCGTATATCACATACTAGCAAAAGATCTGAAGTAAAAAAATAAATACTGGCTAATTTAGCTATATTAATAATCTATATTCTATAATAGCTTTAAAAAAGAAAGTATCTTCCAGGGTTCAAACTAAGGGCATGGCACACACTAGGTAAGCACTGTACCACAGACTATGCCCAGCCCTTCAAGAGCATCTTTTCTTTTGTTTTTTTTTTTTTTTTTTTTTTTTTTTGGTGGTACTGGGCATGAAACCCAGGGGCCTTCTAGCTCTTCTGGGCTACACTCCCACACCTATTTTTTATATTTTTATTTGGAAACAGGGTCTCTTAAGCCAGCGCGGCTGGCTTCGAACCTGCGCCATCCTCCTGTCTCCGCCTCCCAAGCGCGGGTATTACAAGCGTGCGTCACCACGCCCGGCTTTTCTTTTGTTTTATTTTAGCTGCAGAGGCTGTCCTGGTGCCCGGAATCCTCCTGGCTCAGCCTCCCAAGTCCTGAGATTACAGGCTTGTGCCATCACGCCTTCCTCCTAAACAATGCCTTAAAAGAACTATAATGTCAACGAAGTTGGAAATAAAACCTGAAACAATAAAACTCGGGTCAACAGCTAGCTCCAAATGTGTACTTTTCAGAACGCGTACCTCTTTTTTAGCTGGAGAACTCTTGGTTTTCTTAGGAGTTCTTTTTTCTGCTTTCGGCTCGCTGGAATTCTCTTTTCTTTTGGAGGCGGCAGGCTCGGCTTCTTTATGAGGACTGTGCGCTTTGGCTTTCCCGAGCGCCGGCCTGGGGCTGGCCTCTGGGGCAGAGCGCTCGGCGGGCCTGCGCGGTGATGGCCGCCAGCGCTGCTGTGGGTCTTCTGCACTTTCACACTTAGCTTGCTTATTAGGACTCCTGCTTGCATTTAAAAAATGTTCCGTTTTGACTAGGGAAAAAAAGATTATAATTGTTGCTTTTGGAAAATGATACCCAGTAGCAACATTTTTAATTTTCATCTTTCAACTATATGATCTTACGAGCACACAGTATCACATGATGATTTCAAAACATTGCTTTAATGTTAGCTTATATAGCAATTTACTTTATTTCATTAATTTATATATTTATTCTTTCTGTGTGTGGTACTGGGGATGGAACCCAGGGGCATCTGGGCCTTATCCTTTTATTTTGAAACAGGGTCTCATTAAGTTGTGGAGAGCCTCACTAAATTGCTGAGGCTAGCCCCAAACCTGTGATCCTCCTGTCTCAGCCTCCCAGGTACTGAGGTTATAAGCATGTGCCACCATATCCTGCTAGCACTTTTTTGGGGGGCAGGGGGGGTGTTGAACCCAGGGGCATTCTAGCTCTGAACCACACCCCCAGTCCTATATTTTATTCTTTAATTTGAAACAAAATCTCACTAAGTTGTGGGCCTCACTAAGCAGCTGAGGTGGTCCATCAAACTGGATCCTACAGTCTCGGCCTCCCAAGTACTGGGATTACAAGTGTGCACCACCATGCCCAGCTATTCTTTTAATTAAACATTTATGCCCCTTCTTTGCATAAATTCGAATTAAGAGATTTTTCTCTCATTTTAAATATAAATTATTCATTTATTGCTGTAATATTTTAAACAACATTTAAAGACATGGATTTCAGCCGAGCATGGTAGAACACACCTATAATCCCAGTACTTGGGAAGCCAAGACAGGAGGATTGCAGGTTCACAATCAGCCTCAGCAATTTAGCAATTCCCTCAGGAACTTAAGTGAGACCCTGTTTCAAATAAAAATTAAAATGGGGCCAAGGTATATCTAAGAGGTAGAATTCCCGTGGATTGAATCCCCAGTACAAGAAAGAAAGAAAGAAAGAAAGAAAGAAAGAAAGAAAGAAAGAAAGAAAGAAAGAAAGAAAGAAAGAAAGAAAGGTTTTCAAGCCAGAAGTATAGCACACAGCTGTAATCCCAGTATTTGGAAGACTGAGACAGGAAAATCCCAAGTTTTAGGGCAGTCTCAGCAACTTACAAGACCCTGTTTGAAAATTAAAAAACTAAAAAGAAAAAAAGGCTGGGGTGGCAGCTTGGAAGTAGATTCCCCCTGGGTTCAATCTCCAGTACCAAAAAGTACATATTTATTTCATTCCAGTGTGAAACCTGTACAGCGAAAACTTACAGACTAAAATAGGTCACAAAAATTCTGTGTTTATAATAAAGCCTAAAAGCCCCAAAACCCCAAAGTGTCAAGACTAAAGGTACTGTATAAATATATTTACATATAGGATTAAGACTATCTATACAATCAGCCCTCTATCTTTTGAGTACCATATATATGCATTCAAATACCCATAAATTTTTTTAAAGTTTTAATTGTGTCTGAATGGAACACAATTTTTTACTATTCTCTAAACAATACAGTATAACAACTATTTGCATAGTATTTCCATTGCATTAGGCAATCTAGAGATGAGTTAAAGTCTACAGGATGCTGTACACAGACCATAGCAAATTCCATGGATTTTACATAATGGACTTCAACATCTACAAATTTTGTTATCCACAGAGGTCCTGGAACCAATTCTCCATAGATAAGAAAGGAAGACTATACCAGTAGATGGTTCAATATCAGGACCATTAAGAAATAAACCCAAAAACAATCAGCAAAAGAATCTCAGATAACCTGGAAAAGTATAAGCCAACTCTATGAAACCTTCCTATGAAAAGCTCAAAGCATTTAATTTTTCATATACTGAATAAAGCCCACATGTTGCAACACACTTAGAAATTAACAAGAAACACAGGCCACAGTATGCTGCTCAGAGCACGGAGCAGATGGGCATTCTCCACAAAGCTAGCCCCGAAAAGGTTTCAAAGTACAGATGACTCCCAAGTTATGATGGCTCATATGACAATTTTTCAATTTACAGTGGTGCATTCGCTCGGCAGAAAGTGTACTTTGGATTTTTTCCCTCAAGCTACGGACAGGCAGTAGGACACTCCCTGCGGATGCTGGGCAGCAGCAGTGAGAGAGGCCACAGCACACTGCGTCGCTAAACTCTGGCAAGCAGCGCGCTGGGTGCATTAAACGCATTTGACTTATCTTCAACTTACAAGTTTATTGGAACATAATGCCATCGTTAAGTCTAGGAACATCTGCATCTAAGTATTTTATGAAATAATGTCCACCTAACAATGACAATTATCAAATAGAATATTTAAACAAAATGACCAAGACTTTCTCTAATGAATACAAATGCTTTATCCTACTTTCCTCTGCTGGTATCAATTACCTTTCTGAGGATATGTCTGTTTTTCTGCTTTACTTAAATTGGCTTGAACAGATGAAAATGTTTCTCCATCTTCAGTGTCCTTTCGGACCTAAACAAATTTAAAAAGTGTCAAATGCAACAAATAATTTTTAAAAAGTACTGACACAAAAATCTGTTGTTGAATTAAATTTTTAATTGTAAGTTCAAGGGTCACTTTCCAACTTAAAAGAGAGCACAATAAACTATCATTCATTCATCCACAAAATTTTCAGGGCAAATGAGGCATGTTTTATTACTTCATTTTACAGATAAGAAAACAGGCAAATGCTATAAAAACTGATGTATAAAACATTCCATTTCAGCTGGGTGTGGTGGCCACGCTCGTAACCCAGCATTTAGAAGGCTGGAGGAGCGCGGTTCGCAGGCAGCCAGCCCTCTGCAACTCAGTGAGACTCTGTTTCAAAATAAAGGGTACAGGGCTGGGGTGTAGTTCGGAGGTAGAATGCCCCTGGGCTCCATCCCAAGTAACACACACACACACACACACACACACACACACACACACACACACACACACCAAAAAAATAAAAATTTAAAAAATTTAAAAAATTAAATTCCATTTCATCCGAACTTGTCAAAATGGAAACAGAAGCCTACTTCTGCTTCTTTTATCTCAACTCTCAAACTGTTAGTGCTATGCAGTTAAAAACCAAAATGTAGCCCGGCGTGGTGGCGCACACTTGTAATCCCCGCACTTGGGAGGCAGAGACGGGAGGATTGCACAGGTTTGAAGCCAGCCTCGCTGGCTTAAGAGACCCTGTTTCCAAATAAAAAGTACAAAAATAGGTCTGGGAGTGTAGCCCGGAAGTAGATTACAGGAACCCCAGTACCACACACACACACACAAAAAAAACCAAAAAGACTAAAATGAAAACAAACTAAAGCTAGCTCAAATAAAAATAAAAGAGCACTTTATTTTTTTTTTTTTTTTGGCAGTATTGGGAGCGGGGCATTCTACCTCTGAATTACACTCAGCCATAATTTTACTCCTTACTCTGAAACAGGGCCTAAGTTGTCTCATTAAGTAGCTGAGGCTGACCTCAAACCTGTAACCCTCCTGTCTCAGTCTCCCAACTACTGGGATTACAAGCAAACAAGCAACCACCCCACCCGGCTAAGAGCACCTTCTTAAAAGAGAAAAAAGATGGATCCAGTCTCTTGACTGCTCCAGCAAAACTGCATAAATACAAAATGTCACAAAACTGGAGTGTGATACACAGTATTAATAATTATAATTTGAGTATCTTTAGATAGAGCAATTTTTTTCTGTTTTTTTCTTTCTTTTGTTTTTTTCTTCTCTACTGGGTATTGAACGCAGGGGCATTCTACGTCCAAGCTATACACCCAGCCCTATATATTATTATTATTTTTTAAACAGGGTCGCACTAAGCTGCAGAGGGCCTCACTAAGTAGCTAAGGCTGGTGGTGAACCTGTAATCCTCCTGCCTCAGCCTCCCCAGTACTGGGATTACAAACATGCAACACCACACCCAGATATAAAAATTTTTTTAAATAATCAAAGCCAGGCGTGGTGGCTCACGCTTGTAATCCCAGAATTCGGGAGGCTGAGACTAGAGGATCATGGTTCATGGACAGCCTCAGCTATTTAGTGAGGTCCTCCGCAACTCAGTGAGATCCTGTTTCAAAATAAAGAATAAAAAACAGGGCAGGGGGTGTAGCTCAGAGGTCAAATGCCCCTGGGTTCCATTCCCAGACCCACCAAAAAAAAAAAAAAAAAAAAAAAAAAAAAAAAAAATCAGATGTGAAATTTACAATGAGTATATGATTTATAAAAAAAAAAAAAAAAAAGCTAAGCAGACTGAAACCGAAAGACTACTGAGTTTGAGGATAACCTGACCAATATAATCCTGTTTATTCTTTTTTAAAAAATAATTGGGGGCTGAGTCAGGCGTGGTGGCGCATGCTTATAATCCCAGCATTCAGGAGGCTGAGACCTCCGAAACTTAGTGAGACCCTGTTTCAAAATAAAGAATAAAATATAGGGCAGGGGCTGTAGCTCAGAAGTTGAATGCCCCTGAGTTCCATCCCCAGACCTGCAAAAAAAATTTAATTTAATTTAAAAATGGGGGCTGGGGACATACTTGAGTGGTACAGTGCTTGCCTAGCGTGCACAGGGGCCCTGCCCTGAGTTCAGCTCCCAGCACAGAGAAATAAAAAATGCAAAAAACATAGTAACTCTTTTGTGATACTGCCTAATATAGATCTTAGTTACCTAATTAAAAATAGCAAAATTATGCTTGCTAACAAAACAGTAATTAAAATTTACTAAACCTGTACTCTATACACCCCCCCCCCCCAGCACTGGGCATGGAACCTAGGGGCATTCTATCTCCAAGATACACCCCCAGACCTATTTTTTTTATTCTTTATTTTGAAACAGGGTCTCACTGAGTTGCAAAGGGCCTCACTAAGTAGCTGAGGCTGGCCTTGAACCTAGATCCTCCTGTCTCAGCCTCGCAAATGCTGGGATTACAATTGTACGCTACCACACCCAGCCAACTTTTATAAGTATTATTCTCTAAGAGAATAAATAAGAACTCCCTGTGATAGTGTAGAAAAAGGTACCATTCACTGTTTGATTTAAAAAAAATTTTTTTTTGGTTTCTATTCTTTTAGAAAGAACATCTATTTCAATGCATGTCCCCCCATGAATTCCCCACATACGCACAGTATGGGGATTCTACCAGAGGCATTATTCTACCTCTGACCTACACCACACCAGCTCTTTTTGCAGTCTTTTTTATTTTTAAAACAGGGTCTCACTGAGTTGCAAAAGGCCTCACTAAGTAGCTGAGGCTGCCCACAAACCACGATCCTCCTGTCTCAACCTCCCAAATGCTAGGATTACAAACATGTGCCACCACACCCGGCTCCCCCAAGAAATATTTTTCTGAATTAAAATAATTTAGCTTCTTTCTGAAAGAGTTGCTCATGGTTCTACTTCCAGAGCCTAGAATATGCAGTTATGGAAAAGGAACACTGGCCTATACGGTGTATTCAGAATAAAAAGAGTCCGATAAATGTCACCTTTTTGGTCTTGGGTTCTTCATCCAACATAGCTAATGTTCTGGCAAATTCTTCATCTTCATGCAATTGCCTCTCCAACTGCAAAAAGCATCAACACAGTGAGATTCTTTTGCTCCTTTAGTACTGGGAAGATGTTAAATGTTTGTATATATACACAGAAGACTCCAGAAAAGCATTTCCTAGAAAATAACCATGACATTTTCCCAGTGGGGATTAACAATTCAAGTACCACAGGTTTGATTCACTAAGCCAGCACTTTCAACAAAATGAAATACATTTATGAACTAAATGCTTGTATGACCCCTGGTAAAGTGGCCTCACATTATTCAAACAAAGGAAAGGTCCTCAAAGTCCACCCAATCAAAAACAGTGACAAGGAGGAGGGCTGGAAGTTGGCATAAGTTTGATGAGGACACAGTAAGCAAGTTTTTTCCTGGTTATAGAATTAACTAACCAGACTAGGGGTATTGCTTAATCATAGAATACAAGTTTGGCATGAGGGAGGCCCTAAGTTCAAACCCCAGTACCAAAAAAGTATTAATAATAGGATTATAAGCAAGCATTACAATGACACATTAATACATCCTCTTTTACTGAATACTTCTTTAACATAACTACACATTTAATTGCTCAAAACAATGTACAAATCTTAAAAACCTTTATTTTTAGTTTTTTGGGTTTTGGGGGGTATTGGGGATGGAACCCAGGGCATTCTATCTCTGAGCTATACCCCCAGCCTTTTTTTCTTCACTTTAAATAGGGTCTCAATAAGTTGCAGAGGGCCTAAGTAGCTGAGGCAGTCGGTGAACCGTGATCCTCTTGTCTCCGCCTCCCAAGTGTGGCAAAAGTATTTAAGCCACCACACCAAGCCTAAAATCTTAATCATAGAAAGGTCCTACAAACTCTAAATCACTAGTAGCCTTGCAAGAATTTCTGGTGGAACTGTAAAGCAATTTTCCAAAATTTAATACTATGTAGTATGTTGCTAGAGAGGGGATTCTAGGGTGCTGCTGCTGCTGCTGTTATTATTATTATTACACTGGGTATTATTATTATTATACTGGGGGTTGAACCAAGGGATGTTCTACTTCTGAGCTAGACCCCCAGCATTATTTTATTTGAAACAGGGTCTCATTTACAGAGGACCTCACTAAGTTAATGAGGCTGTTCTCAAACCTGTGATCTTCCTGTCTCAGGCTCCCAAATAGTGGGATTACAATGCTATATATACCACTATGCCCAGCTGATTCTAGATATTTTAGAAGATAGAAGAAATTAAAATATTTCTATTAAAAATTCATTATTGGAAAAGCTGGGTATGGTAATACATGCTTATAATCCCAGCATTTGGGAGGCTGAGATGGGAGGATCACAGTTCAAGGACACCCTCAGCTACTTAGTGAGGCCCTTTGCAACTCAGTGAGACCTTGTTTCAAAATAAAGAATAAAGCCGGAGGAGCATGGTGGTGTATGCTTGTAATCCCCAGGCTTGGGAGGCGGAGACAGGAGGATTGTGCAGGTTCGAAGCCAGCCAGCCTCACTGGCTTAAGAGAATCTGTTTCCAAATAAAATATGCAAAATAGGTCTGGGAGTGTATCCCGGAGGAAGGGTTCCATCCTCAGTACCACCAAAAAATAAGAAAGAGAGAAAGAGAGAAAGAAGAAAGAAAGAAAGAAAGAAAGAAAGAAAGAAAGAGAGAGAGAGAGAGAGAGAGAGAGAAGAAAGAAATGAATGAATAAATATAGAAATATAGGGCTGGGGGTGTCGGTCGGAAGTAGAATTCCCTGGGCTCCATCCCCAGTAACACACACACCAAAAAAAAATTCATTATTGGTTCGCTAAAATATGGAACCAACCTAGGTGTCCATTAACAGAACATTATTAATGATATCTAAGTAAAATGCCAATGCCTCACCAGGCATGGTGGTGCACGCTTGTAATCCCTGCGCTTGGGAGGCAGAGACAGGAGGATCACGCTGGTTCGAAGCCAGCCTTGCTGGCTTAAGAAACCCTGTTTCCATATAAAATGTAAAATAGGTCTGGGAGTATAACCCGGAGATAGAAGGATTTCCAGGAACCCCATTACCACTAAAAAAAAAAAAAAAAAAAGCCAATACCTCTGCGTCTTCATCAAGTTGCAATTGCTTGGCGATGACTTCATCATTGAATGTGGAATCATTTGTAGTTTTCGAAGGCTATATTTCAAAGAATATCAGACAAGATCAGCACAAACCATAATCTAGAAGATACTTCTTGACTAGCGCTGATTAAAAACACTAATAAGAGATAAATGTATCAATAGCTGCAATCCACACCAGCAAGAAAGTTAAGCTTATGGCTACTCCCTGGCCACACCCAATTCCCTAACAAATAATATCCTACAGATACATGACTCTCATTCACTCTTATTTATATGTTCAAAGTTAATGACACACACACACACACACACACACACACACACACACACACACACACACACAGAGAAAAAGATTCATGTCTTATCCCTAAAAGTAGTCCGGAACAATGGCAAGCCAATATAGGAGAACCATTACATTTTCCTACACTAAAGAAATCAACCCACAATTTGGCAGCTCTATTTAACTCAAAGGACTACTTTCATAACAATCAATCCATATTTTATTTCCTATGTGGCCAGGAAAAGATGACTCTACCATGAGTCCAAGTATAGGTCAAAATGTAGCACAGGCGTGTTTTATTTATGAGGCGTGTATTTATGACCTCATTTGAGAACAAATTTATTGTCTAATTTTGTCTGGATGAGATCAATAGTAAAATGAGTTTGCATTCCAAGAATTCAATTTAAATTCTAAGAACTACCAGTTTTTCTAATGGTTTAAATAATTTGTTCCTTCTTTCAAATATAAAAAATATATACAATATTCTAAGACCAAAAAATTTTATACATAAAATTTATTTTCATTAACAAAACATACTGACCCATTTATCACATCCTAATTTTTCCTCTTATGAATTACCAATGAATGGGTATCATTCTTGAACCTTCTCGCCTGCATGCAGAACACTCACCTCTTTTCTTTTGCTTGCCACCATCTTCTTATCTGATCTTTGGACACTTCCAGTTCCAAAATAATCAAGAACTGAAGTTGGTGTCAGTTTTATTGGTGATAACGGTTTATTCTTCATCTTAGTGCTTTCTTCATTCTTTTTCGCATTTGACGTTCCAAGACAACTATTTGTAGAACGTCCATTCTCTTTTGATTTAGAGGCTGTTTTCTTACACATAAAGTCATCTTCTTCATCTTAAATGAAATATAACCAAATATTTCTTGATAAAATATCAATTCTAGTTACCTAGTCCTATACTAGGGATTGAACCCAGGGATTGATGCACACTAAACAAGCACTTGACCGCTGAGCTATATCCCCCACCCTAATTCTAATTATTTAAAGCATTCACTTCTTCCAGCTTTATAAAAAGAAAAATGCATGTAAGAGAGCTGGGAATGGTGGTACACACCTGTAATCCTAGTATTTGAGAGGCAGAGACAAGAGGATCATAAATTCACTGCCAGCCTCAGCATTTAGCAAGGCCCTCTCCAACTTAGTGAGACCCTGTTTTAAAATAAAAAATAAAATGGGTTGAAGGTATAGCTCAGAGGTAGAATTACCTGGGTTCAATCCCCAGTAACTAAAAAAAAAAAAAAAAAAAGCATATAGCTTTCAGATGCTAATAATTTTTCTTCCTATCTTCTGAATCCAAGAGTCATCCCTACATTTACCAATGGCAGGACTTTTATACACTATCTCCCCCAATTACTATTGTTGAGAGTCTCACTACCTCCTTAGGCGGTTCTTTGAACCTGCAATCCTCCTGTCCCAGTCTCCCAAGTACTGGGATTACAGATGTGTCACCATACCCAGCTGAAATTCTGTTTCAAAATAAAAGAGAGCTGTGGGTGTGGCTCAGAGGTAGTATACCTCTAGGTTCCATCTCTAGTGCCAAAGGAGATGGAGACCACCACAAAGAAAAGCATTTGGCCGTACTTTCTAACTGTACTTACACTGCAACTATAAACTTCATAATGCATAACTCTCATAGGTGCCTGGTTTTAAATGTAAAAAGTAACCTATTATTTAAGGCAAGAGTATAGTTGGCATCTCTGAAGATGCCAATTCCATTCCCTACAAGTTCATTTTCTCTAATAATTCACAGCTCAACCCACCCTTCGAAGGTCTCCATTAACCACAGATATATTTATCATATGACTGCACTCCTGGCTGTGACCACTTATACCAAAAGTGGTCACTCAATCAGTTTGCTGAACTAACATGTATAACCCAAGGTGTTAAGGGTTTACTCCTGTGTTCAATGAACCCGTTCTGTTTACTCTAAGTTAGAATTTTTTTCTTAACCTATAACCAAGTTTTTAATTAAAGCATACTTGACTTATTTTTAACTGTAGTTAGTCTACCTTTGAGCTTCAATTAAAAGTTTAGCCATAAGCATATCTGAGGCTTGAAACAACTAACAAATTTCAGTTCAACTGCATTTTTTTGTTTGTTTTGTTTTGTTTTGTTATTTGTGTTTTTGCAGGTCTGGGGACGGAACCCAGGGGCATTTGGCCTCCGAGCTACAACCCCTGCCCTATTTTGTATTCTTTATCTTGAAACAGGGTATCACTAAGTTGCAGAGGGCCTCAATAAGTAGCTGAGGCTGTCCATGAACCTCCATCCTCTGGTCTCAGCCTCCAGAATGCTGGGATTACAAGCATGCACCACCACACCCGGCCAACTGCATGTTAATTAAGAGTCAGCAAACTAGGGTCAGTCACTCCTATTTGCTCTCCCTACCAGACTACCAGTTCTTTGCCTCTTTGCCAGATATAGAAAAGGTATAGGATTCACAGTTTTACAAATCCTATGCAATGCTATCCGTGTTCCCTTTAAAACAGCCACACGAATCATTCAAAATTGTCCTAATAACCATTGAGAATATATTCTGAAACACCTTTCCTTTTCTCTAAAATAACATAATGAATTATCATCCTAAACTCAGGAATGTTTTATAACTGAGTTATTCTATTCCCCTAGACTCAGTTAGGCTATGGCATAACCCAGGAATACGTTCTAAGAAAAGCATCATTAGTTGATTACATCAGTTGTGCAAAACCAGAGAGTGCACATACACAAACCTAGATAGGCCAGCCTGCCACATACAAAGGCTGTATTATATACATGTGGTGTAGACTACTGCTCCTAGGGCCATAACAAATAAAACACAAGATTCAATCAAACACTAGAGAAAACGACGCAATTGGGAGATGCAGTAAACAGGCTGCTACTGCCGAACATGACACTGTTTTACACAATACATTTTACACAACCCCCCAATCCTTTATTGTAAGTGAAAGGCATACACTCTAAAATGATGATAAAAAGCATCGTTATAGAAAATACATAAGCCAGCAACATAGGTGCTTGTTATGATTATCAGGTATTCTGTTCTGTACATAACTGTACATGCTATACTTCTATGGCTGGCAGTATAGGAGGCTTGATTACATTAACATCACACAAACACTGGAGTAACGCAGAACATTTACATCAGCCACGATGTCACCAGGTAGTGGGAATTTTCCAGCAGCATTATAATCTATGGGACCACGGTCATTTATGCAGTCCCTCAGTGACTGAAAAATCATTACATGGCATGTGACTGTATTCTACTTTAGCAAACCCAAAGAGTATGCAAATTACCTTAAAAAGAAAACCAAAAGAGCTCTGCCTAAATCCTGGCTTTAAAAAAGAAAGGAAGAAAGAAAGGAGGAAGGAGAGAAAAAGAGAAAGGGAATGCTAAAACCTCTAAGAGTAGAAAACCAGTACATCTTCTCAGGTGATAATGGCAAGATTAAAAGAATAACCAGCATGTGTAAGATAAAACTTCTAATTTTATTATGCTAAGTTTAAGAATGTTTATTTGTCCCAGTACTTGGGCGGCTAAGACAGGAGAATCACAAGTGCGCAGCCAGCCTCAGCAATTTCTTGAGGCCCTCTGCAACTTAGTGAGACCCTGTTTCAAAATAAAATAATAAGCCGGGCGTGGTGGCGCACACTTGTAATCCCCATGTTTGGGAGGCGGAGACAGGAGGATCACAGAGGTTCGAAGTCAGCCTCGCTGGCTTAAGAGACCCTGTTTCCAAATAAAATATAAAATAGGTCTGGGAGTGTAGCCCGGAGCAGAAGGGTTCCATCCCCAGTACCACCAAAATAAAATAAAATAAAATAAAATAAAATAAAAACAATTGGGCTGGGGTTATAGCTCAGGAGAATGCTCCTGTGTTCCATCCCCAGTATCACACACACACACACACACACACACACACACACACACACACACACACAGCTTGGTTGAGTTCAACAAATATGCTCCTAGGCAGAAAGAAGTCCCTAAATGGAGAAAGAATAAAAATAAATTGTCTCTGTGAAATGACAATGGCCCTATTAGTTTTCAACCCACCTTAAAAATGCCCCAAATACAAATATTCCATTTCCAATGCACCTTGCTTTGCTAGCAATATGACAGAAAACCCCAGAACTAAGTGGATGAAATCAACTACTATAGGGGACAGACTACAAGCAAGGAAAGGCTTAAAAAAAATTAAGGAACTAATATAAGCTAAGCAACTAGGGACTAATATAAATAATATAAAATAATTAGGGACTAATATAAGTTAGGCAAGCTTAATACTGGCAGCAGACATAGAAATGTTATTTGTAATACAGTAAAACCTAAATTTATGTTCAACCATGTAACAGAATTTGACACAGCAAGAATTAATGTATATATTTATTGATTTAAGATATCCATGTTGGAGCTGTGGCACAGTGCTTGGCTTCTATCAGGGTATCACAAAAGAAAAATAATTAAGATATTCTTGTTTATTAAATGATGAAAGCAGGTGACTAAATAGCATGTTTTATGACGTATTTATATCTGAAGACACCAGATAACTTCTAAATTCACACTTTTTTTTTTTTTTTGGTGGTGGTACTGGGTTTCCTAGAAGCCCTTCTACCTCCGGGCTACACTCCGACCTATTTTACATTTTTATTTGGAAACAGGGTCTCCTAAGCCAGCGCGCGTGGCTGGCTTCAAACCTGCGCGATCTTCCTGTCTCTGCCTCCCAAGCGCGGGGATTACAAGCGTGCGCCACCACGCCTGGCTCACACTGATTTTTTAAAGAATTAAAAACATTAACATTAAATTAAGGTAATAACATTAAATTAAGGTAATTTTCATGTTCTCTTCGTGTCTCTTTCATCTAATATTTTACAACAAACTGACTACATTCCAGAAACGCTCCGCCCCCTTGGCTTTCAGAGACAGCACCTTCCCTTCCTCTCAGCAATCCTGCCACTGCTGCGTGTCGCTTGTCAGCGTTCTGCTTACGCCATCAGTCACAGAGCTCGTGGTACCCTTTATCTACTTACTATTAATAAGTGACCAGTACTGAGCACTAAACTGCATGCAGGCACTTTACAATGCACTCTCTTTAGCCACCGAGTCCTCTCTTAATACAGAGACCTGCATTTTCCACATTCCTAAGAAACACAACTAGGCTTACAATACATACTTCCAAAATTGAATGTTATTAGTTCAATATAACCTCCCCACCCCTTTCTTCAGTGAAGAGCAATGCTGTGCGATTCAGGCAAGTTCTTCCTTTCAAGTATGTCCCTGCAAGTTCTACAGATTTCCTTAACCCATCCTTTGACAGAGAATAAACATTTATCTACTTTTCCACATTCAGCATTTGAAGACTGCCCGCCCTCATTTCTTCCTTAGGCTCTCTTCCCTACAAATGATAAAACAGTTCCAACTCAATGCCGTTTCGGTTATCAGAAAGATTTCCATTTTTGCTTTTGTCTTTTTGTTATTTAGGAGGGGGGGTTAGGTGTGTGTGTGTGTGTGTGTGTGTGTGTGTGCATGTGTGTGCATGTTGGTGGTACTAAAGAGTGACCCTAGCAGTGTTCTACCACTGAGCTATAACCCAATCCATTTTATTTATTTACATTCTATTATTTTGTGGTACTGGAGATTGAACCTAGAAGCTTTGTGCCTCTCAGCTACACTTGCATCCCTATTTTATTTTTTAGCTTTTTATATACTTTTATTGGTTTATTACAGCCTTACAGTCTCACATCATAAAGTACTCCACAGTGCTAGTGACATTCATGTACACAGCATTTGGCGGGCTTTCCCCACTCCCTACCCAGTGCCCCTCCCCATATAGGTACTGAGACGTTGGTGCTCTCACATGCATGCGTGGAATGCGATGGACGTAATTTTTTCCTTGATCCCGATCCTCTCTGGTGCGCCCCCCTTCCCCTAGATCACCTCCCTGGTTCCACTAAAGTTTCTCCTCCATTATCTGAATACCTTCTGGTCTCTCAATTACACCTTAGCTTCCACATATTAGAGAAAACACATGACCCTTCACTTTCTGTGACTGGCTAATCTCACTAAACATAATGTTCTCCGGGTCCATCTATTTTTCTGCAAATGACATAATTTTGTTCTTTATTGCTGAACTGAATTCCATTGTGTCTATCCCACAGTTTTGTAATCTACTCATCTGTTGATGGCCATCTAGGTTGGTTCCATAATTTGGCTACTGTAAACTGTGCTGCTATGAACACTTATATGCCTCTATTACTGGAATTCTCTGATTTCAGTCCCTTTGGAAAGATACCAAATAAAAATATAAAAAACAAGTCTGGGAGTGTAGCCCGAAGAAGGGTTTCCAGGAACCCCAGTACCACCAAAATTAATTAATTAATTAAAATTTCAAATGCTTTCACTGTGTTAAGCAAAAATTATATATAAGGCCTCTTTTTTTCTGTTGATTACAAAATAAATAGCTCTCCATGCCCCTTAAAGTAGGAGCAACCCAACCCTAGTAAATACAGTTATGAAAAGAAAGAAGAGGGCAATTTTGGGGGACCCTTGCTTTGACAATTATTTAGTGCCTGCTTTCCAATTTGTGAACATCCCCATATTTCTCACAGTTATGAGAATAACTAACATGAAAAGAAAATTCATGCCAGGCATGGTGGGACATGCCTGTAATCCCAGTACTGGGAGGCTGAGGCAGGAGAATCACAAGTTTGAAGCCAGCCTCAACAACCTAACAAGGCCCTGTCGCCGTATAAAAACATAAAATAAAATAGAGCTGGGGATGTAGCTCAGAGATCGAGCGCCCCTGGAGTTCAAGGCCCAGCACTACACATACAACAAAAAATGTAAATTCATGATCCTAAGCATAGAGATATTTCTGACAAATATAGAGGATTCCATAACAAAATATGGTTTCCTTTAAGTCCCAGGCATATCTGAAGACATCCTATCGCCTTGCCTCGGTGAAACCAGAGAGCCTGAAGAAAGAGCAGTCCTGCAGTCTCTGTCAGTGACTGTTGAACTGTCTTAAAGCCCCTTTATCAAAGCTACGCTAATCCATTATGGAGAAAGAAGGCAAAAGGAACCAAGGATACAACTAGCTGCTTGCAAAGACACAGTCATTTGACAGGCATTGCTGTGACCATCCTTACCTCAAAGAAATGCTTCGCAATTCTACACACTGTGTAGAGCCCAAACATTCTTCTTCCAACATTTGTTCTTGTTTTCTAACAAGCTGAAATTTGTTTCTTCCTTGTCAGAAGCCACAGGCAAACTCTGTTCTCTTTTCCCCAGAAACTTATAATAAAATAATGATAAACAGATCTAAGGCAAATTTCTGAGAACTAGTTGAAAATCATGGGCAACTGAACACTCAAAACTTCCCTCCAGGATATTTGTCTCCTTATAAAAAGACCATCTGTTTTTATTTATAGGCAACATAATCTCAAATGTGGTAACAACAACCAAGTAAACTAGCATTATCTAACACAGAGCAGAGGAATTGCCTGGGAGAGAAGATTGCTTTGCCACTATGAGTTAGATACATTCATTTATTTAGAATGATAACAAATAAAACAGAAAGGATATAATGTGCAGGTCCATATAAAAATCTATTTAGAAGCCAAGAAGGAAACAAGAATCTAATTCTGGAGTTCATACTCCTGACAGCCTGGCCTTTCCAAATCAATCTCTGAATATCCTAATTCTATGATTTTCTCCCCTTTGGTCTGGAGCACATCAAAATCAAATTAATGTAGAGATCTCATTATAGAGATTAAATATAATTTACTTAGCAACTAGTCAAAAGCTAGAGAGAAATCCTGGGTATGTACAGTCTGTTTCTATGAAGTTTCTTTTAGTACTCCCTTGAATCAAAAACCTCATTTTGGTTTTGGAGGCAGAGAAAAGTTTAGGCATTTGTCAAGCCTTCATTAATATTTGTTAATTAAGTGGATAGAAAGAAAACTAAACAGCTAGGCGTGGTGGTGCACGCTTGTAATCCCAGCACTTGGGCGGCTGAGGCAGGAGGATCGCACAGGTTCAAAGCCTGCTTTGGCTACTGAGTGAGACCCTGTTTCCAAATAAAGTATAAAATAAATATGTCTGGGAGTACAGCCCAGAGGCAGAAAAGCCCCTAGGTTCCACCCCCAGTACAAAACACAAAAAGAGAAACTAAATAATCACCTTTGCTCATCTATGCATATGACCATTTAAAAAAAAATTTTTTTTTATACTGTGGATTGAACCCAGGGATGTTCTGTCTCGGGACTATACCTCCAGCCCTATTTTAATTTTGAGACAGGATCTAAGTTGTTGCGGCCAGCCTTGAACTTGCGATCCTCTTGTCTTGCCTCTTAAATCCTAGAATCACAGATATGCACCACTATGCCCAGCTAAAATAAACCTTCTGAGACTGCTCATCTTCAAGAAACCAGAGATCTCATGATTTATTAGTAATGAATCCTCTTACAATCAAATGGAATCCGTTATACTTTTAAAAGAAAACTATTTTATAACGTGTGGGGTATAGTGAAGTAGTCAAGTAACAATAATTAACAGAGCGAGGCATGGTGGTGGTGTACACTTGTAATCCATTATCTGAGAGGCTGAAGATTGCAGGTTCGAAGCCAAGCTCAGCAACTTAGTGAGGCTCTCAGTAATTTAGCAAGACCCTATTTCCAAATAAAAAATAAAATAGGTCTTGGGGTGTAGCCCAGAAGTGGAAAGCCCTTGGGTCCTATCCCCAGTACCACAAAACTGATAATAGTGACACTCACTAATAATAATAAATAAATAACAAAAAACATACATGCCAAGACCACTGGATCTCACAGAAAAAGAAAAATGAGAAAAGGACTTGGCAACTGGCCAAGTACATTATATAAAACTTATAATTCTATAGCATGAAAAGGGCAACCGAAGGAAACCTGACGGGCCAGATTCTGCAAAGCAATTCCCCATTTCTGTTTACACACTCCTTCCCCATACCAAGAGGAAGGAATGATGCCAAGTAAGAAAACACCTGCAATTGCTTTTTATTTTATATATATTTAGTACCGGGTATTGAACCGAGAGCCATCTACCTCCAAGCTGCACCCCCATTCCCACCCCTCTTTTTTTCTTTTTCAAACAGGGTCTTGATAAGTTGCGGAGGACCTCATTAAAGTTGCTGAGGCTGGCCTTGCGTCTGCAATCCTCCTGTCTCAGCCTCCTAAGCACTGGGATTACAGGTGTGCTTTGATAGCATTAATGACAATCCTATTTCCTTGGCTTCTGAAACACAGTCCTATGTATCTCAGACAGTTTCACAAGTGCCTGATGGCAAAGCACCTGTCACCAGAACAACACATTCTGCTCACTGTCCAAGACACTGCAGAACACAAGAATCCTTCCAGACAGTCAAGTGCTTCATTACTCACTCTGTCCTTTTTCAATCCTCCTCCCTCTCCATAAGCCCTAACATTCTTCAGGTCTTATAATATGGATTAGTGAAAGAGAACCGAAGCAAAAAGAACCGCAAGATGTGCACTGGCACATAAAACTGCTCAGAACTGCCAGTGACTCGACTCACCGCATAACATGGAACAAACCCCAGAGGTTAGAACAAAGGAGTGGAATCCTAACTGTCCAAAAGAAACAGAGATTCCCAACTAGGGAAGACAAACGTTAGTGACAAGACTGCAGTAATGCCACAAGCCGGGCAGCAGAGGTGTGTAGTATTCGACAGGAGCAGACAGAGATTCACTAAGAACACACAAAGGCCTGAAAACAGGGGCATTCTACCTCCAAGCTACAAAACCAGCCCCCTTTTCTTTACTATTTTTTTATTTTGAAATAGGGTCTCATTAGGTTGCCAAAGGTGGCCTTGAACCTGCAATCCTCCTGTCCCAAGAGCTTTAAGTACTGGGATTATTATAGGTCTGAGCCAACACTCCCAGCCATCTTCAAAAATTCGAACCTAAGTTTCTGCTATACAGAGTCTCAGTGTGCAGTTGTTGCTGTCATTACCACTGGTATTGGGGACTGAACCCAGGAGCATTCCATCTCTGACAAAAACCCCAGTCCTTTATGCTTACTTTGAAAGAGGGTCTTACTAAATTACGGAGGGTTGTTGTTGTTGTTGTTTACTGAGGGTTGTTATTATGATTATTTATTATTACTGATGATGGTGGTGGTGGTACTGGGGATCTAACCCAGGGACAGTCTATCTCTGATCTATATCCACAGCCCTTTTTAATTTTTATTTTAAAACAGAGTCTCATTAAGTTGCTAGGACTGTCCTCAAACTTGCGATCCTCCTGTCTCAGCCTCTCAAATACTGTGATTACTGGCATGTGCCACCAAGCCCAGCCTTAATTTTTAACAAGTATAATCAAATAGAATATACAATTCTTGGTTTCCTCTCCCTTCAAGAAAACTTTTTTTTTTTACACAAATCCCTAGTAATATTTTTGGCTATTATTTCCCCCCAAGTTAGAGGTCAATGACATTACCTGGTAACTTAAAAAACACAACCTCAATTCTTTCCCTATTTAACACCCACCAAATTGAAAGAGATACTATAGATAAGCAAATACGGCGACCTAACTGAGGGGATGGGAGGGGAAAGAGGGAAATTCTCTAATGTTCCTGAAGTACATTAACAAATATTTCAAAGTCAATCATTAAGCCAAACATGAGAAGGAGGGAGGGCAGGGAATAGGGCAGGAAGGGGGTAAGGGCGAACTGGGTGAACATGTATGCCTCCACCATCTTGTACTCCATTAAGATGTATGACTACAATGCACCAATAAAAAATTTTTTAAAAAAGAAACTGGGGGGATGGGGTACTGGGGTTCCAGGAAGCCCTTCTACCTCTGGGCTAAACTCCAGACCTATTTTTATATTTTTATTTGGAAACAGGGTCTCTTAAGCCAGCAAGGCTGGCTTCAAACCTGCGCTATCCTCCTGTCTCCGCCTCCCAAGCACAGGGATTACAAGCGTGCGCCGCCACGCCCGGCTAAAAAAAGAAATTTTAAGACCACTAACTGCCTCTGAAATTAGAAGCTCAATTACAATGACCAGTGATAATTCTCCAAACAGGAAAAAAGCCACCTCTCTAGATCTAAATGCAGCGCTGATGAAACTGCGTAATAAAGGTCATCTTTGGCAAACAAAACTCAAGGCCTTTCACTTCATTAAATAGCTCAAAGTAAATATATTTACCCAGTACAACAAGTATTTGGGTTTTTACCAACCTGGAAAAACATTTTATTAGAGTCAGTGGTTAGCTATGAAGATATTTATAAGCAATTCTTTCCTTTCCTGTAACTTAGGAGACCAATGTAGTGAAGTTAGTTTTAAAAATGAACAAATCCTAGAAGACAAATTTAATCAAAGTGATAGTGAAAAATCTGTAATGAAACCAAATGGTAAAACCTAAATGTCTGTATAATATATCCTGAAAGGCTGTACAATAATATATGCAAAAATATGTAAAATCTGTTAAGTTTCTAAATCTATTTTACACTGTATAAAAAGCATGATGCAATAGAAATAAAATGCAAGCCAGATAAGTAATTTTAGATTTTCTCATAGCCACATTACAAAAACAAAATGTCTGTAATTGCAGTACTTAGAGGAGTCTAAGACAGGAGGATCACAGGTTTTCAGCCAGCCTCAGCAACTCAAAGAGGCCTCAGCAGCTTAGTAAGACCTTGTTTCAAAACAAAATAAATAAAATATAACTAGAGGTATAGCTCAGAGGTAGAATGCCTCTCTCTAGATTCCACCTCCAGCACCTACCAAAAATATTAATTTAAAAAACCTAAACAAGTAAAATTAATTTTACCAATGTTTTAACTAACTAAATATAACCAAGCTGTTATCATTTCAATCAGTTTCTAAAACATAACTTTTTTTGTATAAATTCTTAGAAATCTTTTTTTTTTTTTTTTTTTGTGACACGGGATTGAACCCACCATGGTCATTCTATTCCCAAGCTACTCTGAACCAAATTTTATTTCTTATTTGAAAACAGGGTCTCACTAGGTTGATGAGTCTCCCCACTTACTAAGACTACTTACTAAGACCAAGATGCAATCCTCCTATCTCAACCTCCCAAATACTGGGATTACAAGCATTTACCACCACACCCATCTTAAAATAAGTTTTATTGTGTATATTTAAGGTACACAACATGTTATGTGACATGTAGACAGTCAAATGGTTACTATAGTGAAACAAATTAACTTGTCCATCATATCACAGGTATCCATCCATTTTTTTTAATTTTGTGGTAAGAGTTGCTAAAATCTCATTTAGCAAGAATCCCAAATACAATTTTACTATATAGAGTATAGAGTCTTCTTTCTCTCTCTCTCTCTCTCTCTCTCTCTCTCTCTCTCCTCCTCCTCCTCCTCCTCCTTCTCTCTCTCTCTCTCTCTCTCTCTCTACACACACACACACACACACACACACACACACACACAGACTCATGAATACTACTGCTGCTAGCTTGTAACCTCTGATTTATATCTTCCCATTTCCTCCCTCCATTCTACTACTGATTATCAGTTTTCTCCGGATATTTGATTTTCTTTTATAAATTTCCACAGGTAGGGAGATCATGCCATATGTTTCTTCTGTGCCTGGCTCATTTCACAAGGATAATGTCCTCAGGTAACAAATGGCAGTATCACCTTCTTTCAGAAAAAGCTGAAGATCCTATTGTATACAAACATAACTTCTGTATTCACGCCTTGGATTTTGGATATTCGGGTCATTTCCCAAACCTGAATATTGTGTATAATGGGACAATGAACGTGGCAGTGCAGATTAACTTCACAAGGTGGTAGTTTCATTTCCTTTGAAATGAAAGGTTCAGTGACAGCCTCAGCTACTTAGTAAGGCCCTCCACAATTTAGTGAGACCCTGTTTCAAAATAAAAATAAAAAAATAGGGCTGAGGGTGTAGCTTAGATGTAGAATGCCCCTGGGTTTAATCCCTAGTACTGAAAAAAAAAAAGAAAATAACATTAAAAAATTCCTCTACTGAAATAAAGAGTCCAGTATTAAAGAAAATCTCCTATCAGCGCAACTGTCTGACCCTTTTGTGTACTTGAAATCACAAGACAATCAGGTGAAGGCCACACTGTCCACACACGGCCGTTTCCAGGGTGCCATTGCGAAGTCAGATGACACCACCTCCAGTTACATAATGCTGCATCTGTGTTCATTACTCCTCCACACAGTCAAACTTCACAAGGGGCTGATCCAAAGCAGAGGGCCTCAAAGAGTGTATGTGCAGAACTAAGTTGCAAGTGTCATAAGACAACACATTATCTTACTAAAAATAGTCTCAAAATATGTTCACATCATTGACTTTTTGCTTTGATCAATCTGAACAACTTCATCAATAAATGTCTCATACATACGAACGTCCTACGGGCTTTAGTGTTATTTTTTTCTTTCCTTTTCAATGCCCAGTAGAACACGTGCAGGTCCTGGCTTGACCCTGGCATATATATTACGCCATATTATTCTGGTTATGTTCTCCTCTAAGAGTTAACAATGCTACAATCAAGATGACTTAACTAAATTACCTCGGTTTTTTCTCTAGGATGACAAACTCAGAGAACCTCATATAAGAGAATACTATCGATGAAAAAATTATTTACATTATGAAATTTAAGATTAACAATTACTTATAAATGCCTTTTTCTCTTTGGTCTTTACCAAAATTAAAAGTTTAAGTACAAAACAATTGTTTTTACAATGCTAAAGTCTTTTCTGTCAGGAGGGACATAAGCAGTTCAAGTCACATCCGTGCTAAATTATAAATCACAAGTATGGCTGAGCGGCCTGGGAGGCTGTGACAAGAGGATGGCAAGGTCAAGGTCATACCGAACTTAATAACAAAATAACCTGATCCTGTCTTAAAAGAAAAATGTTTCAAGTGCTGGGGATGTAGTTCAGTGGTAGAGTACCCCAAGATCAATCCCCTGGGTCACTAACACACACATATGAATAATCACCTCATGTTATGACTTTAGCATATAAGATTAAAAAAACATATGTCAAGCCAGGCGTGGTGGCGCACGCTTGTAATCCCCATGCTTGGGAGGCGGAGACAGGAGGATCACGCAGGTATGAAGCCAGCCGTGCTGGCTTAAGAGACCCTGTTTCCAAATAAAAATATAAAAAATAGGTCTCTGGGAGTGTAGCCCAGAGGTAGAAGCGTTTCCAAGAACCCCAGTACCACCAAAATAAAATAAAATAAAATAAAAACTTATGTCAAAAGTCATTCTAAAATAACCCCTAATATTTCTATATGTATGATTTAAGAAAACATATGATTGAATATAATGCACTTTTTTTTTTTTTTTTTTTGGTGGTACTGGGGTTCCTGGAAGCCCTTCTACCTCCGGGCTACACTCCCAGACCTATTTTTACATTTTTATTTGGAAACAGGGTCTCCTAAACCAGCGCACGCAGCTGGCTTCGAACCTGGGTGATCCTCCTGTCTCTGCCTCCCAATCGCGGGGATTACAAGCGTGCGCCACCACGCCCGACTGAATATAATGCACTTTTAAAAAATTAGCCAGGCATGGTGGCGCACGCTTGTAATCCCCACACTTGGGAGGCAGAGACAGGAGGATCGCGCAGGTTCGAAGCCAGCCGCGTGCGCTGGCTTAGGAGACCCTGTTTCCAAATAAAATTGTAAAAATAGGTCTGGGAGTGTAGCCCGGATGTAGAAGGGCTTCTGGAGGATCACACAGGTTTCAAAATCAGCCTCAACTACTTAGTGAGGCTCTTGGCAACTTAGTGAAACCCTGTTTCCAAATAAAACATAAAATAGGGCTGGGAGTATAGCCTGGAGGTAGAAAGCCCCTGGGTTCCGCCCCCAGTAGCACAAAAAAATAAAAATTAAAAATACATAGCCAGGCATGATAGCACACAATTGTAATTCTACTACTTGGGAGGCTAAGACAGGAGGATCTCAGGTTCAAGGCCAGCCTCAGCAACTATGCAAAACCCTCAGCAACTCAGCAATATGTTAATTAAAAAATAAAAATGACTTAGGGGTGTAACTCAAAAGGTAGAATGCCTCTTCTGAGTTCAATCTCCAGTATCAAAAAAAATTCCACTATTAATTGGCTCTTTAACACACAGAAAATGCTAACAATTATATCGTTTCTCTGATAAATATAACTCAAAGCAAGAAAGGCAATAGAAATATCAATATATCACAATATCAAAGGAGGCACAATTACACATGAATAAAAAGCTCCCGAACATAACACACACTGTATCTCTCAAAAAATCTAAACATAATCAGTAGTGTTCTTACCTGTTTCTGAAATGTATGTGACAGGATCCTGCCGTAAAATTTTACCAGTTTTAGAAGATAGTGGCAATTTTTCTGATTGTTTTTTGGCATTTTTTATTTGCAGTGTCTCCTCTGATTCTGAATCTGTATGTGAGAGGAAAATAAAACAAAACTTTAAAAATAAATAGTTTAAGCCAGGTGTGGTGGCGCACGCTTGTTATCCCAGCATTCGGGAGGCTGAGACCAAAGGATCGCGGTTCGTGGACAGCCTCAGCTACTTAGTGAGGCCCTCCGCAACTCAATGAGACCCTGTTTCAAAATAAAGAATAAAAAATAGGGCAGGGGGTATAGCTCAGAGGTCAAATGCCCTTGGGTTTCATCCCCAGACCCACAATAAATAAATAAATAAATAAATAAATAAATAAATAAATAAATAAATAAAGTTTACGTGTGTGTGCGTGTATATATACACACTTCTTTTTTTTGTGTGTGTGGAAACGAGGCTAGAAGCCAGGGGCCAGCCCTATTTTTTTATTCTTTATTTTGGAAAAAAGTCGCACTATGTGCAGAGGGCCTCACTAGTAGGCAGGGTGTGGTGCCACATGCTTGTAACACCACACCCTGCCTTTTTGGTTTTTTTGTTTGTTTGGGGTTTTTTTTTGTATTTTTTCGTGGTACTAGGGGTAGACCCAGAGGCTTTCTACCTCTGGGCTATACTCCCAGCCCTATTTTATATTTTATTTGGAAACAGGGTCTCACTAAGTTGCTGATAGCTTCACTAAGTAACTGAGGCTAGCTTCAAACCAGTGTGATCCTCCTGTCTCAGCCTCCCAAGCGTGGGGATTATAAGCGTGCGCCACCACGCCCGGCATCTTTCTTTTTTTTTTTAACAGCATCTCCCTAGGTTGATTAGTCTCACTACTTGCTGAGATCATCCTGTCTCCACCTCCCAAGTATTGGGATTACAGGCATGCGTGTATATATGTATGTGTATGTATGTATATATATATATATTTTTTTTTTCCCCTTCCCCCTTATACTGGGGATGGGACCTAGGGGCATTCTACCTCTAAGCTACACCCAAGCCCTATTTTTTATTCTTTCTTTCGAAACAGGGGCTCAGAGAGTTGTATAGGGCCTCACTAAGTAGCTGAGGCTATCCGCGGTGATCCTCCTGTCTCAGCCTCCCAAATGCTGGGATTACAAGCGTGCTCCACCATGCCCAGAGTGAAATATTATATTTTAAGTGGCTATTACAGCCAGGCCTGGGAGTGCACACCTGTAATCCCAGTATACAGGAGGCTGAGACAGGAGGTTCACAGGTTTGTGGCCAGCCTCAGTAACCTACCAAGACCCTCAGCAACATAGTGAGATTCTGTTTCAAAATTTAAAAGGAGAGCTGGGGATGTAACTCAGAGGTATAATGCCCCTAGGTTCAACCCCAGAACTACAAATAATAATAACAACAACAACAACAACAAACTATATACTCAAAAGTCTTTGAAACACAAAAAATAATTTCATATCTTTGATATAAAAATCAATAGTCTTGCCAGGCGTGGAGGCGCACGCCTGTAATCCCCGCGCTTGGGAGGCGGAGACAGGAGAATCGCGCAGGTTCAAAGCCAGCCTTGCTGGCTTAAGAGACCCTGTTTCCAAATAAAAATATAAAATAGGTCTGGGAGAGTAGCCTGGAGGTAGAAGGGTTTCCAGGAACCCCAGTACCAACAACAACAACCAAAAAAAAATCAACAATCGCCTCAGCCGGGCGTGGTGGCCCACACTTATAATCCCAGCATTTGGGAGGCACCTTGTTTCAAAATAAAGAATTAAAAAAAAAAAAAAATAGCCCTTGGGGAGTAGCTCGGAGGTAGAATGCCCTTAGGTTCCATTCCCAATACCACCAAAAAAAAAAAAAAAATCAATAGTCTCCCTGTACGGGGAAAGAACTGGGGGAGGCCTACCAAGTGCCACGTGCATGAATGCCACGACCATTATGAACTGTATTATGAGGTGACACTCTAAAGCACCAATAAAAGTAAAAAAATTAAATAAAATCAATCTTCTGGGGTTTTTTTTTTGGTGGTACTGGGGTTCCTGGAAGCCCTTCTACCTCCAGGCTACACTCCCAGACCTATTTTATATTTTTATTTGGAAACAGGGTCTCTTAAGCCAGCACAGCTGGCTTTGAACCAGCGCGATCCTCCTGTCTCTGCCTCCCAAGCGCGGGGATTACAAGCGCGTGCCACCACGCCCGGCCTTAAATAAAATCAATATTCTAAGTCAATCCTTTTCAGATTCAATTTTCAAGAACCTCAGCTCAAAAAAAATTAATTTTTTTTTTTTTTTTTTTTTTTTTTTTGCCGGTCTGGGATGTAACCCAGGGGCATTCAACCTCCGATCTACACCCCCTGCCCTATTTTTTATTCTTTATTTGGAAACCGGGTCTCACTGAGTTGCAGAGGGCCTCACTAGGTAGCTGAGGCTGTCCGCGAACCGCAATCCTCTGGTCTCAGCCTCCGGAATGCTGGGACTAAAAACGTGCACCATCACGCCCGCCCGGCAATTTTAATTTTTTTAGACAGGAGATTGTGCAGGTTCAAAGCCAGCCACACTGGCTTAAGAGACCCTGTTTCCAAATAAAAATATAAAAAACAATAGGTCTGGTAGTGTAGCCCGGAGGTAGAAGGGCTTCCAGGAACCTCAGTATCACCAAAATAAAAAAGTAAAAAGGGCTGGGGATGTAGCTCAGAGGTAGAATGTCCCTGGGTTCAATCCTCGGTAAATGGAAGGAAGGAAGGAAGGAAATTAAAAAATATATATAGTCAGGCATGTTGTTGCACGCTTATAATCCCAGCATTCAGGAGGCTGAGCCTGGAGGATCACGATTCGTGGACAGCCTCAACTACTTAGTGAGGCCCTCTACAACTTAGTGAGACCCTGTTTCAAATTAAAGAATAAAAAATAGGGCAGAGGGTGTAGCTAGAAGGTTGAATGCCCCTGGGTTCCATCCTCAGACCCGCAAAAAAAAAAAAAAAAAAATATATATATATATATATAAAATATATATATATATATAAAATGAGTCTAGTAAGTTCTGCCATTACATAAAATTCTTTGACAGAGTGGCACTTGCCTATATCCCAGCAATCAAGACTAGTGGGAGGATCACTTGCATTCAGGAATTCAAGATCAGCCTACACAACATAGTAAGACCCCCATTTCAAAAAATAATGAAATTCAGCAGGGCCTGGTGGTGCACGCTTGTAATCCCCGTGCTTGGGAGGCTGAGACAGGAGGATCGCACGGGTTCGAAGCCAGCCTCAGCTACTTAGTGAGGCTCTCAGCAACTTAGTGAGACCCTGTTTCCAAATAAAATATAAAAAAGGTATGGGAGTATAGCTCGGAGGTAGAAAGCCTCTGGGTCCCACCCCCAGTACCACAAAAAAAAAAAAAAAATGAAATTCATATATACACTTTTTTTTTTTTGCAGTATTAGGGATGAACCCGGGGGCATTCTACCTCTGAGCTATACCTCCAGCCCTATTTTTTATTCTTTATTTTGAAAGACGCCTCACTAAGTCACGGAGGGCCTCACTAAGTAGCAGAGGCTGACTGTAACCCTGCACTCTTCCTGTCTCAGCCTACCAAGTACTGAGATTATAAACATGCGCCACCCCCACCCAGCTAGTTATAAAAATTTTTAAAACTACTTGAGGCCGGGTGTGTTGGCACACACTTGTAATCCAAGCATTTGGGAGGCTGAGACAGGAGGATCGCAGTTCGCAGATAACCCCAACTACTCCATACATAGTGAGGCCCTCTGCAACTCAGTGAATCCCTGTTTCAAAATAAGGAATAAGGCGGGCGTGGTGGCGCACGCTTGTAATCCCCGCGCTTGGGAGGCAGAGACAGGAGGATCGCGCAGGTTCGAAGCCAGCCGCACGCGCTGGCTTAGGAGACCCTGTTTCCAAATATAAAAAATGTAAAAAGAGGTCTGGGAGTGTAGCCCGGAGGTAGAAGGGCTTCCAGGAACCCCAGTACCACCAAAAAAAATAATAATAATAATAATAAGGAATAAAAAATAGGGCTGGGGGTGTAGCTCAGAAGTAAAAAGCCCCTGGGTTCCATCCCCAATGCCACAAAAAATAAATCAATAAAACTCTACTTGAGCAGAGAGCCCTATTCTCACAGTACCTCTTAATATCACAGAGAACTGTATGTAACAGAACATCAGTTTAGAAAACACTGTTCTAAGGGATATGAAACAATTTTAACACTTTAAAGATCTCAGAAGTAATATTACCTGAATCATAGATGATCCTCTTTTTCTTTGGTTGTTTTTGTTTGGATACATCCGCTTTACAAGAGCTATTTACCTAAAATAAAAAGTCATAGTATAATAAGAAGACAAGTCTATATAAAGTATTCCTGTTTTCCTCACTAGACTTGGGCTTCATAGTTCTCAACCAGAAACAATTCTACCCCCATGGCAACATCTGTCAGTGTCTAGAGACTTCCAGAGATGCCACCAAACATGACAATGCACAGGACATTCCCCACCATAAAGAACCGTGTGAGCCAAATGTTAATAATGCTCTTGTTAGACTAAAGAATAAGCCACATATTAATTGTATCCGGATGGAAAAGAAAGAATTATCGAAAAAGCTCTATTACTATTCAGCTCCACGACATCACAAGGTCCTGTAGTTAGGATCCTGACCGATATATTAAAGGCATGGTTGTCAGGGTACTACTGGGAGGTAGTGGAAGCTTAAAGACGTGGGACCCACTGGGAGGTCGGCAGTTCACTGTAGGAGCGCCCTGAGGTGGACTGGGGACTCTGGCTCCTTCCTCTTCACTGCCTGGACATAAGGTGAGCATTTTTGCTCTACCATACAGTCCTCCCATGATGTATGCTATCTCACCAAAGTTCTAAAGCAATGGGTCCAACCAATCACAGACAGGGAAACTCCAAAACTCTGAGCCAAAATGAACCTTTTCTTTTTAGAAGTTGATTATATCAGGTACTTTGTTATGGTAATGGAAAGCTGAGTAACAAAGCAAGTGCTTCCTAAAAATAAAAAATAAACATTACGCTGACCAAGCACAGCAGTGTGCACTTATAATCTCAGTACTTGGGAGGCTGAGATAGGAAGACTGCAGGTTTAAGGACAGCCTAATCAGCATAGAGAGCTTTAGCAACTTAGTGAGACTGTTTTGGGGTTTTTGTGTTTTGTTGCAGGTACTGGGGAATGAACCTGGAGCATTCTACCTCCAAGCTACAGCTACACCCCCAGCCCTATCTTTTTATTCTTTTTTTTTCCCCACAGTACTGAGGATGGAATCCAGGGGGCATTCTACCTCTGAGTTATACCCCGACCCTACTTTTTATTCTTTATTTTGAAACAGGGTCTCACTGAGTTGCAAAGGACCTCACTAAGAGTAGCTGAGGCTGTCTTCAAACCACAATCCTCCTGTCTCAGCCTCCCAAATGCTGGGTTTACAAGTGTGCACCACCATACCCAGCAATAAAGGCATTTCTTTTTTCTTTTTTTTTTTTTTTTCTTGGTGATACTGGGGTTTCTGGAAATCCGTCTACCTCCAGGCTACACTCCTAGACCTATTTTTTTTTTCTCCACCTCCCAAGTGTGGGTATTACAAGGGTGCGCCACCATGCCCGGCAATAAAGGCATTTTAGATACACAAAGACATATAGAATCTGTCATCAACAGAACTGTACAATCAGAAATTCTAAAGAAATTCTTCAGGTTCAAAGAAAACAATATTAAATAAAAACTCAGAGCTTAGATAAAAAATGAACAGCAGAAATGGCAAATATGTAGGTAAGTTAAAAAGAGCACTATTTCAATCCAGGCGTGGTGGCTCACGCTTGTAATCCCACCATTTGAGAGACTGAGAGAGGAGGACTGCGGTTCATTGACAACTTCAACTACTACTTAGTGAGGCCCTTTGCAACTCAGTGAGACCCTGTTTCAAAATAAAGAATAAAAAAATAGCGCTGGGGGTGTAGTTGGAGGTAGTTCCATTCTCAGTACTGCAAAGAAAAAAAAGAAAAAAGCACTATTTCTCTTTCCTTTAAAACACATATGTTTGTTAACTGCAAAATTACATTCAACTGTGAAGCACTGCCATGTGCGGGCACACGAGACAACTAGAGCAGAGAATGGGGTGACAGATCATTAGTGAGGATGCAACATCCTTACACTTTACATAAAATGGAACAATATTAATTCAAATACACTATTGTAGCCATTGACACTTTTCATAGCAACATTATACTGAACTTCTCTGAGGCCCAAGGGGCACTAGGAAAAGAAGAAGCTTTCCTGCACAGCTTTACTCACCTAGGACAGAGGATCACATCTCTGTAAATAAAGCTTCATCTTAAAATGCAAAGTTTTAACTACCAAAACAGGCTCCGTCTCTACATCAACAAGGAAAAACAAGCCACAAATCTATTAGGTTAATTTAATTAGAAATAAGCAACAGCCTTATTCCTTTTCTTCTTCCTCTACTGAGCTGAAATCTGTATTTACTCAAAGGTCCCAACATATCAAGTCTAGGAACAGAGCTTATTTAACATTTCATACAATGCAAACTTATATTTAGAAAACTGACCTTGATTTCCTTTATTCCTTTCTTTGCTTTTAAAGTTTCTTCGGGCTTTGTTTTCTCATTTTTCTTTCCTGTTTCACTTACAAGTTTTTTCCCGCTTGGTATAACTCCAAAGAATTTCCTAATGTCCTGAAAGCCAAACAGAAGACTCCTAAGTATCAGCTGTATAAAATTCTACTTTTAACTGTAAAATGAGACAGCTTCACTCACACACAGGTTCACCCTGAGTAAATTATCCGTATCAAGATAGTTCAGTATGTGCAGCGGCATTCCTTTTATGTACAAGAGCTACCTGATAAGATCACTGCATTAAAAACAATGTGCCAGCCGGGCTTGGTGGCGCTCGCCTATAATCCCAGTACTTAGGAGGCTGAGACACAAGGACCGCAGATTCAAGGACCGCCTCAGCAAGTTCAAAGGCTCTCATCAAACTAGCAAGACCCTGTTTCAAATTGAGAAGAAAAAAATATTGGGTATGGGGTTGTAGCTCAGAAGCAGAATGCTCCCGAGTTCAATCCCCAATAATCCCCCCCCAAAAAAATATGTGCCTAATGAAATGTAGTATTACTTCTCATAATCTGGCCAAAAATAGGGCGAAATTAAGCAAGTAAATGTTAATGACACCACAATTATAATGGGAAGGTAGCAGGTCACTGCACATACAGGCACATACATATCCCAAGCAGGGAAGACAAACACTTGAAAAACATGATCCTGCCGGGCGTGGTGGCGCACGCTTGTGATCCCCGCGCTTGGGAGGCGGAGACAGGAGGATCGCACAGGTTCGAAGCCAGCCGCGCTGGCTTAAGAGACCCTGTTTCCAAATAAAAATATAAAATATGTCTGGGAGTATAGCCCGGAGGTAGAAGGGCCTCCAGGAACCCAGTACCACAAAATAAATAAATAAATAAATAAATAAATAAATAAATAAATAAATGATCCTTATCCACAGGATTTACACTTCAGTTTGAGAAAAGAGAACTCTCACAACCCTGGTCATTTTTAGTAACCAAGAACCTTGAAATTATTTTCCTTTTCCTCAAATTATGAAGAAAACAAGAAAACATTCTGATGTTCAACACAATATACTCTTAAGTTATTCTATCCCACTGTTTAACTATAGAATTCAAGTTAATCATACTGAAACTTCAAAATATAACTTATAATGAAAAAGCACTCGCCTTTCTTATCCCTTGCACATTCACTCTTCCCTACCATTCTAGAATGTGAAGAAAGTATGGCATAGAAGGACCCCAGAATCAGCGTACTCTGGTTTGAGTCTGTGCTCCAGAGCTTTCTACCTGTGACACAGGGCAAGTTAATTTATCTAGTTTCACATAAGTGGGACTAATACCTGAACATTATGAGGATTTATTATTCACCTATGACAATTCTGTCTCAATAAAGTTTCCCTTTATTTCTTTTTTTTGTTTTGTTTTTTGTTTATTTGTTTTGTTTTGTTTTGTTTTTGGTGGTACTGGGGTTCCTGGAAACCCTTCTACCTCCAGGCTACACTCCCAGACCTATTTTATACTTTTTTTTTTTTTGGAAACAGGGTCTCTTACGCCAGCGCGGCTGGCTTCGAACCTGTGCGATCCTCCTGTCTCCGCCTCCCAAGCGCGGGGATTACAAGCGTGCGCCACCACGCCCGGCTTCCCTTTATTTCTGAACTACTATCCCATCAGATCACTGAAACATCTCCATTTATAAATTCTGCGTATAGGCAATGATGTAAGGAATTCAAAATAATTAGAAGAACTAAGATCATTGTTGTGTGTTTTTATGTGTGGTACTAGGTATTGAACCCAGGGGTATTCTACCTCTAAGCTACATCCCCAGCCCTCTTTACTTTTTATTTCAAAACAAGTCTTACTAAATTGCTGCGGTTCTTACTAGACTGCTGAGGCTGACCTCGAACTTGCAATCCTCCTGTCTCTGCCTCCCAAGTACCAAGATTATAGGCATCCACCACCATAGCTGGATAAAGCTAGGATCTTAATTAAAAAAAAAAAAAAGGATTCAAAAATCAGCTGTAGCCGGGCGTGGTGGTGCGCACTTGTAATCCCCACACTTGGGAGACTGAGACAAGAGGATGGCACAGGTTCAAAGCCAGCCTCAGCTACTTAGTGAGGCTCTCAGCAACTTAGTGAGACCCTGTTTCCAAATAAAATATGAAATAGGGCTGGGAATATAGCCCGGAGGTAGAAAAGCCCCTGGGTTCCACCCCCAGTACCACAAAAAAAAAAAAAAAAAAACAGCTGTAGGCCAGGCGTGGTAGCACACACCTGTAATCCCAGTACTCTAGAGGCAGAGATAGGAGGATCGTGGTTCGCAGCCAACCTCAGCTATTTAGTGAAGCCCTCCACAACTTAGTGAGACCCTGTTTCAAAACTAAAACTGAAAATTAAGGCTGGGGGTATATCTCAAAGGTAGAATGCCCCTGGGTTCAATCCCAAGTACTGCAAAAAAAAAAAAAAAATTAGCTATACCACTTTCCCCTCTTTTTATCCTTGCTGTTTATAATTTTTAAGACTTTTTATCTCGCCAACCTCTCTTTATTGTTTGAGAAAGTAGCTACCAAAGTATTTTGTAAAGTACAAAAAAATTAGCAATTCTCTTCTGGACCCTAGCAGTAATTATTATACAAATTCTTGCAATGTCAAAAATCCCAAACTGGCCGGGCATGGAGGCACATGCTTGTAATCCCAACATTTTGGAGGCTGAGATAGGAGGATCACAGAAGACAGCCTCAGCTACTACTTAGTGAGGCCCTCTGCAACTCAGTGAGACCCTGTTTCAAATTAAAGACTAAAAAAATATGGCTGGGGGTATAGTTCAGAGGTAGAATGCCCCTGGGTTCCATCCCCAGTACCGCAAAATAAAATAAACACCCAAACTGTGTTACACAAACACAACTAGCTTTAATAGCTTGTGGCTATTAAACAAAGCAGATAAACAAAGCACTCAGGAAATGTTAAATTGAAAGATTAAAAACTTCCCCAGTTTTATACCCTCTTCTGTAAATATCCTAATGTAGAAAAATTACAAATTCACTAATTGGCCAGAAGTGGTAGCGTATGCCTGCAATCCCAGTATTTGGGAGGCCAAGAAAACAGGAGGATTGCAGGTTTAAGGCCAGCCTCAGCAATTGGTGAGACCCCATTTCAAAATAAAAAATAAAATAGGGCTAGGGTGTATAGCTCAGAGTTAAAATACATCTGGTTCAATACCCAGTACAAAAATAATTTTTTTTCCCTATAAGTCTAAGACTAAAAAACACTGCTTACAGAATGGATACCTCTCCTATAAAACTGACACAGCAAAGACAGAGGACAAGAAAGACCGCCATGGTCTTCCTTAAAACTTGCAAAGAATCGAGTTTGAGCCTGACAACTACTTTATTGTTTCTGGAGGAAATGAGTGTTTTACTTTTTGAAATACCACAGTGATTCTTCACTGAAACAGCAATGATTATATAAATACATACACATACAGGAGAGCCAAACTGTGAGCAGGCACACAGTGGAAATACCAAAATTGTTTTCAACCTGTTTTTGAACCACAAATGCTTAATACTCCTAAGAGAAACCAGAATGTAATTCCCAGGAGGGAGCTACGGGTACCACTGCGCACCCTGAGGCTGGCCCATGCTGCCTGCCGCTCAACACTGTCCCGCTCTTCTCCTCAGGGATCCTTTTCACTCACATCCCCTGGTCCTTCCTCTCTAGTCAGCCTCCCCTGCCCACTTTCCCTAGACTCTGGCTGCAGCAGAAAGGGAGACACCACAGCATCCTGAGCCAACTCAATATACATGAAAAGCCTAAACTTTTAGAAGAGAATTTTCATTAGAATAGGAACCATTTGGACTCACTCCTTTTCAGGCCTACTTCCACTGTAAGCAAGCTGTCTTGAGTATAAATATCTAAGAGGCAAAGGTCAACAACTAGGTAGCTGATTTATAACGTGTGACTTCTCTTACTCTTCCAATGAACATTCTTGTCTAATATTCCAGGTCTTCAAAGATTTCATCAAATTCAGAACAAGCCTAGGAGCTAATCATACCAAGAAATAATGCTCGAAACACCTCTTCTACCTGCAAAATAATTTTTGCTGAGTAAAAATAGAAAAAGAAACATTTTTGCTGGGTTGATTTTTTTGTTTTTGTTTTTTTGTGGGGTTTTTTTTGTTTGTTTGTTTGTTTGCGGGTCTGGGGATAGAACCCGGGGCATTTGACCTCCAAGCTACACCCCTGCCCTATTTTTTTTTATTCTTTATTTTGAAACAGGGTCTCACTAAGTTGCAGAGGGCCTCACTAAGTAGCTGAGGCTGTCCCTGAACCGCGATCCTCTGGTCTCAGCCTCCCAAATGCTGGGATTACAAGTATGCGTTACCACACCCAGCTCCTATTTTTTATTCTTTATCTTAAAACAAGGTCTCACTAAGTTGAAAAGAGCCTCACTAAGTAGCTAAGGCTGTCTTCAAACCGTGATTCTCTGGTCTCAGGCTGCCGAATGCTGGGATTACAAGCATGCACCACCATGCCCAGCAAAAAAATAAACTTTTTTTCTTTTTTTTTTTTGGTGGTACTGGGGGTGGAATGCAGAGGCTTTCTACCCCCGGGCTATACACCAGATCTATTTTGTATTTTATTTGGAAACAGGGTCTTCACTAAGTTGTTGAGAGCCTAAGTAGCTGAGGCTGGCTTCGAACCTATGCAATCCTCTGACTTAGCCTCCCAAGCACGAGGATTACAAGTGTGCACCACCACGCCCAGCAAAAGAAACATTTTTTAAATTTACTATTATAATCTTGGCAAGCAGAAAACTTTGTAGGCAGGGAAACACCAAAGTTAGAAACCATAAAGACAGATTTAACCAGATTTGGTATGGCACATTAGTAATCTCAGACTTGGGAGGCCAACACAGGAGGATCGCAGATTCGCAACCAGCCTCAGCAATTTATGGAGACCCATTTTTCAAAACAAAAATAAAAGGGTTGGGAGTGTAGCTCGGCAGTAAAATGTCCTTGGGTTCAATCCACAGTACCAAAAAAAAAATTTTTTTACTAAATAATGAAAGATGCCACAAACAAATTTAAAAAAAAAATGCCTGTGATTATGTGTGGTGGTGCACACATAATCCCAGCATTCTGAAGGCAGAGACAGGAGGATCAAGGTTAGCCTTAGTACTAAGTGAATAGCCTTAGTACTAAGTGAAACCCTTTGCAATTCAGTGAGACCTATTTCAAAATAAAAAAATAAAGCCAGGCGTGGTGGCACACGCTTGTAATCCCAGCACTTGAGAGGATGAGACAGGAGGATCACACAGGTTGAAAGCCAGCCTCAGCTACTTAGACCCTATTTCCAAATAAACTATAAAAAATAGGTCTGGCAGTATAGCCTGGAGGTAGAAAATACCCTGGGTTCTACCCCCAGAACCACACAAAAAAATAATAAAATAAAGAGTAAGCCGGGCATGGTAGCTCACACTTGTAATCCCAGCACTTGGGAGGCTGATACAGGAGGATTGCACAGGTTCGAAGCCAGTGTCAGCTATTTAGTGAGGCTCTCAACAACTTTGTGAGACCCTGTTTCCAAATAAAATATGAAAAAATAGGTCTGGGAGTAGAAATAAAAAAATAAAAACAAAGAATAAAAAATAGGGCTGGGGGTGGAGCTCAAAGATAAAATGCCCCAGGATTCCATCCCCAGAACTGCAAAAAAAAAAAAAAAAAAAAAAATTAAAATAAAATAGAATCAACTAACTTAAAAATATCTACAAGCTGAATGTGGTAGCACATGCTTGTAATCCCAGCTTTTGAGAGGCTGAAACAAGAGGATAGTTTGCGAACAGCCTCAGCTACTTAGGTCCTTTGCAACTGAGTGAGACACTGTTTCAAAATGAAGAATAAAAAACAGGGTTGGGTGTGTTGCTGGAAGTAGAATGCCCCTAGATTCCAACCCCAGTACCAAAAAAAAAAATCTACAAAATATGTAATATATATATGGGTTCCCACAAATTAATAAAAGATAACCCAATAGAAAAATAAATAAAAACTATTAATAGGCAAATTATAAAAGAAATGAAAATAACCAACACACAAAGATGCTCAATTTCACAAATAATAAGCAGTTATTGCTAAAATTAAAACTTAGCTGGGCGTGGTGGCGCACGTTTGTAATCCCAGCATTCGGGAGGCTGAGACCGGAGCATCGCGGTTCGTGGCCAGCCTCAGCTACTCAGTGAGGCCCTCTGCAACTTCGTGAGACCCTGTTTCAAAATAAAGAATAAAAAAATAGGGCAGCAAGTGTAGCTCGGAGGTTGAATGACCCTGGGTTCCATCCCAGACCTGCAAAAAAAAAACTTAAATCAGATATAGTGACGCACCCCTATAATCTCAGTACTTGGGAGTCTGAGACAAGAGGATCACAGGTTCAAGACCAGCCTCAACAACCTAGCAAGACCCTCAGCAACACAGCAAGACCATTTCAAAACAACAACAACAACAACAAAATAGAAAAAGGACTAGAGTGTAGCTCAAAGGTAGAATGCCTCTGGATTCAAACCTAGAATCACACAAAAAAAGTAAATAAAATAAAATAGGACAGGGGTATAGCTCAGAGGTAGAATGGCACTGGCTTAAATCCCTAGGACTACAAAAAATAAATAAACAAATAAGGCTGGGGATATAATTCAAGATAGAATGGCCTTAGGTTCAATCTTAATACAAAAAAAAAAGTCAAAGCTGACATAACCTTCCTGGAAAAAAAAATCCAGCAATATTTATCAAAATTGCAAATGTAGCCAGACACAGTAGCATATAAATGTAGTACCAGCTACTTAAGAAGCAAAATTTTAAACATGCATATACACTTTGTCCCTGTAATATTATTTCTTTTACTTTTTTTTTTTTTTTTTTTTTTTGCAGGTCTGGGAATGGAACCCAGGGGCATTCAACCTCCGAGCTATACCCTCTGCCCTATTTGTTATTCTTTATTTTGAAACAGGGTCTCACAAAGTTGCAGAGGGCCTCACTAAGTAGCTAAGGCTGCCTGTGAACGGTGATCCTCCCGTCTCAGCGTCCGGAATGCTGGGATTACAAGCCGTGCGCCACCACGCCCAGCTTTCTTTTACATTTCTTGGGGACAGAAACAGAGCAGTGATTATTAAACAAACAGGTCAGTTCTAGTATGACAGAGAGTCAGGCAAACATCACACAAAACAAATTTAGCAGAAATAATTAAATTTTTCATGCTTTACTTAAAACTGGACATAGATTTATGTCTTTTGATAATACTATAAGGTAAATAGTGCAAATAATATCAGAATATATACATGTGTGAATGAAATGAATGGTTAAATCAGACAAACACAATCTTTCTGAGAGTTTCGCCACTTCCTAAGGGACACCTGGGATGAGCCCCTCATTTCCTTGTCCCTTGGTCACATAATGCCAATTGCATCACTGGATCCCTGTGAGGACGAGCAGTGGCATACCAGAGCCTCTGGAACAGAAACCGGCCCTAACTCTGACTCTCTAACTTGGTTTTCAACTGAGCGTGACTGCCTCCTCGAGGAGCTCTTGCAGCTCTAGGGACTAGAAAAGCAGACACTCCACATTAGCAGTATGCCCTTCCCTGCCCATCACCCTGATGAATCTCATCCTTTTGTGATACAGGCAAGCTCCGCACCAGGAACTTGGGACCCAAAGTGGGCATTCCTTCATGAAAAAAATGTCCTCGCAAATCCACCTGCAAACAAATGGATATATGAAGACAAACAGAATACACTGCTAAAGCAGAGCCAAGCACAAGGCTATGGGCACACCAGGAGGAGCAGCTGACAGTACCTGGGAATCACACCTGAACTGGGCCTTCACATGATACTCAGAGAAATTAAGACTGAAGACATTTCTACAAGTTCCGTATGGCAGGCTTCTCTATCTTACCACCATATCTCACTCAAGTACGGGGCCTCCACCCCAGATATGTATATGCTTAATTAATATTCAATGAACACCTGAGTGGTTATTCCTGGAGTTGCTCACCTTCAAATCACACCTGGGTTCAGAAAGACTCCTGATTATGTAAAATGAAATTAACGATAGATTTGGTTTTTTTGCTTTTACAGTATTAACCCAGAACCTCAAAATGCTAGGGAAGCACAGGACTACATCCCTGCTCCATTTCTTTCTTTTTTTTTTTTTTTCTTTCTTCTTCTCATTTTATTTTGAAATAGAATCTGGCTAAGTCGCCCAGGTTGGCCTTGAACTTGAGATCTTCCTGCCTCAGGCTCCTACATAGCTGGAACTACAGGTGTGGATCTGAGTTGTTTTTAAAGATTCTGTTTGGTGGCCCACGCTTTTCATCCCAGTATTGGGAGGCTGAGACAGGAAGGATCACAGGTCACGGCCAGCCTCAGCTGCTTAGTGAGGCCCTCCACAATTTAGTGAGACCCTGTTTCAAAACAAAGAATAAAAGATAGGGCTGAAGGTGTAGCTCGGATGTACAATGCCTGTGTTCAATCCCCAGTACCACAAAAAAAGTATCTTTATTTTTAAGACTGTGTGTTTGGGCTGCAGCCTCCTCAGCCAGGCCCTCTGCTTCTACCTTCCCCTGACCATGGACATCCAGCAAACCACATGAGACCCAGGCCTCCCTCCCTGAAAATGCCTGAGCAGGGCAGGAGTGCCTGCATTCGAGAAGATGGGCTTGCTGGGGGAGGGACACTGTAAAGGACAAAGTGCCACCTGCAACTCATAAAGCTGAAGCAGAAGAAAACATGGAGGAAGAAAAGACACGAAGAAGAGAAAAAAAAGACAGACGAGCTATTAGGTGAGGAGGTAAGTGACCTAAGAACTTACACTAAAGGTGTACCTGAGGCAGATACACATGCCCCTCAAGAAGTGCTGGGTAGCCCATAATCCGTACTTTAGAGGCAGACAGGAGGACTGCAGGTTTGAGGACTGCAAATAGTGAGACTCTCATTAATCTAGCAAGACAGTGTTTGAAAATACAATTTAAAAATAGGGCTGAGCTGCCGGGCGCGGTGGCGCACGCTTGTAATCCCCGCGCTTGGGAGGCGGAGACAGGAGGATCGCGCAGGTTCGAAGCCGGCGAAAGAGACCCTGTTTCCAAAATATAAAAATAGGTCTGGGAGTGTAGCCCGGAAGTAGAAGGGCTTCCAGGAACCCCAGTACCACCAAAATAAATAAATAAATAAGGCTGAGAATGTAGCTTGGAGGTAGAATGTCCTTGGATTCAATCCCAGTGTCCCCCCCCCCAAAAAAAAATGGGCTATATAGCCTGTAGTCCCAGTTCTTGGGAGGCTGAGACAAGAGGATCACAAGTTCAAGGATAGCCTCAGCAACTTAGCAAGACGCTGTTTCAAAAATAAATAATTACAGTTGGGGGTGTAGCTCAGAGGTTCCACAGCCCTAAATGATGAACTACAGAACCCCACCGACTTATTCAGACCCTACCAAACTTCCTCCTCAGTCAGCCATTCCATATGCCGAGAGCCAGTGTCTTCCAACCACAGATGTTGAATGCTGCTCTCTGAGACTGTGACAGAGCCGCTGAAATGCTCCCCAATGCAGCTCAGCTCACAGGCGGCAAGTGAAAGCACTGGGACTTCTGGGTCAGGGACGGGGCAGCCCGTGCCCTTCCCATGCCCCTGATCTGGATTCTGACGGTGCTGGCGCAAGGCTGAAACAAGCTAACAGAAAGGCCTCAGACCACAGAACACTGGAGAAAGCACAAGCAGATCTGTGAGCCTTGAGGCCAACGGAGAGAAAGGGTTAAGAACAGAGGGCTGGAGAAGAGAGAGCCCACGGAGAGGAGGCGGCCAGATGACAGAGGAGCTGAGGCCCTCCCCGGCTGGCCTTCCTGGAGGAGGGCCTGCAGGGGGAAAAGCGGGCCTGGAATGGCAGGAATGCCTGGCTTGGACAGAGTTGAGTGAGGCAGAGGTTCTCAGAGATACAGGAGCCAGCTCTGGTGGCCTTCCAGGATGTGGCCCAGAACCTGGCAAGGATGTCAAAATACCTCAGCAACCCGAAGGTTATGAATCTCATCAGTAAACTGTCAGCCAGATTTGGAGGTAAAACATAATGCCCTTCTGACAAAGCCCTTCCAGAAGGAAATGCAACCTAGATTACCTACTGGTCGTCACAGTAACACAAACCAGTGCCCCTCGCACCCTCTCGTCCTCTTATGGCAACAGCTGGGTGTTCTGCAGCTGACCCACCCCTCGCGCCCACGCAGCTGAAGTTCTTCAGTGTTTTACCATTAGGCCACTCATTCTCATGCTTTCCTACTAGGAATTACAAACTTTAAACACTTTTTAAAACTTAAAGTAAAAAGAGTGCTAATTCTTAGATTTGAAAAGAGTATGTATTAAAAGAATCTTTAAGCCAGGGGCGGTGGTGCATGCCTGTAATCCCAGTACTTGGGAGGCTCAGGAGGATTGCAGGTTCAAAGCCGCCCTCAATAATTCAGGAAGACCCTCAGCAACTTATCAAGACCCTGTTTTAAAATTAAAAAAGGAGCCAGGCGTGGTGGCGCACGCTTGTAATCCCAGCATCTAGGAGGCTGAGACAGGAGGAGCATGGTTCACGGATAGTCTCAGCTACTTAGTGAGGCTTTTGCAACTCAGTGAGACTCTGTTTCAAAATAAATAAAAAATAAAGCTGGAAGTATAGCTTGGAAGTAGATTGCCCCTGGGATCCATCTCCAGTACTGAAAAAAATAAATAAATAAATAAAAAGGGCTGGTGTGTTTAGCTCAGAGGTAGAATGCACCTGGATTCAATCCCCAGTACCAAAAAAAGAGAGAAAAAAATTAAGAAAATATTAAATTAGGCAGGCATGGTGGAGCACACTTGTAATCCCAGTATGTGGCTGAGACAGGAGGACTTCAGGTTTGCCACCAGCCTTGGCAATTTAGTGAGGCCCTATTTCAAAATAAAGAATAAAAAACAAGGCTGGGGATTTAGCTTGAAGGTAGAATGCTCCTGGATACAACACCCAGTAACACACACACACACACACACACACACACACACACACACACGTATATGTATAATGACTATAAAAAATACTTTCATTTTTAGTAGGATACTTCCTCTTTCTCAAAATTTGTTTTTAGTCAAACAAATGACCTTTTTTAGAAACCAGAAATATCTCTATATACAAAATTGCTATTACTGACACAGCAAAGTGTAGCACCTGCCTCAAGAGCTCCCTAAGGAAAACAACCGTGCAATCTCTCAACAGTGTGTCAGGTTCCAGGGCCTACGTGACTCCATTCACTCACTCTCTTGCTCATTCAGAAATCCTGGGAGCATTCTGTGGGCCAAGAGCTATTCACTGCTTGGGATAAACAAACAAGCAAAGATTCTGTTCCCATGGAGCTTTAATTCTACTTTCTGCTCTTAATCTTTCTGGCTTTAGAAAACAAAGCTGAACATAGGAAATCAAGAACAGATGGAAAACAGCACAGCACAGGAACAGAAATGGGGACTAGAAACCGCTCCCACTCCACTAGCATCTACTCAGCATCTGAGAAACTCCTTCCAAGACAATGGAAAGACCCACTGCCATTCCTGTGTCCAAAGGATGCGAAGACTCTAAGACACACTTAGCACCATAAAGCTTTAGCCCTCTCAACTAAATTCTGTATCACAGAACTTTCCAGATACCCAATCCAAAAATGCAAACCAACACTGGCAAAATTAAGCAGAAAATAGAAATAACTACCTAATATGGGTTTAAAACAATAAGTTTTCCTTTCAGACTTGCATAACTGGGTAACAACAATGTAAGACTGATTATGCCCAGTTGATGGTTTATTTCAGAATCCTGGCATTTTCACCAGAACACAATGCTGACTGTGTTTACTCATCCAGAAGTCAACTTTTCACAACTGACTTCTGATCCAAAGTCAAACTTAAACTACTTGAAAAGCCCACCAGGTGTGTGTGCATGCATGTCACTCTCATTGTGAGCTACATTATGACAGAGGACTATAACCCACCAATGAAGTGTTATAAAAGAAAAAGAAACTTGAACGAACACAAAAATTCAGTTCAAACCAAAAACACACATAGGTTCTCTAAGCTACTGTATTATCACGCTTTTTTTTTTTTTTTTTTTTTTTTTGCGCGGTACTGGGGATGGAACCCTGGTGCATTCTACCCCCAAGCTACACCCCCAGCCCAACTTTTTTATTCTTTATTTTGAAACAGGGTCTCACTGAGTTGCAAAGGGCCTCACTAAGTAGCTGAGGCTGGCTTTGAACTTGTGCAATCCTCCTGTCTCAGCCTCCCAAGCGCAGGGATTACAAGCATGTGCCACCACGCCCAGATTCATGCCACATTTTAATATTTATAAATAAAGTCATTCAGAAAGGAGTAAAGATGTTTTCACACCAGCAACTTTTACCTTCTAGCTGACTTACTGAAAATACAAAGTTTATTTGCATTTACTCATCAAATATTTACAGATGTACCATGTAGAACACAGTATACAACAGTTCTCTATCATTGTTGCCCCATGATATAGTATTTCACTGCAATTAGTTCTGTGATACAGTACTCTATTATATAGTATATAGGTTACTGAAGCAAACTGTCGATAACAAGTTAAAATATGCCACTATAAGCCACGCCTGGGGGCGCATGCTTGTAATCCCAGCATTCAGGAGGCTAAGACCAGAGAATTGTGGTTTACGGACAGCATCAGCTACTTAGTGAGGCCCTGTTTCAAAATTAAAGAATAAAAAATAGGGCTGGGTGTAGCTCAGAGGTAGAATGCCCCTGGGTTCCATCCCCAGTACCCCCCCCCCAAAAAAGCCATAATGAGCCCTGCATGTTTATCATTCCAGTACTTGGGAGCTGAGACAGGAGGATCATGGGTTCACAGCCAGCTTCAGCAACTTAGTGACGCTCTCAATAATGAGACCCTGTTTCAAAATACAAAATAAAATAGGGCTGGAGGTGTAGCTTGAAGGTAGAACGCCCCTGGATTCGATCCTCAACACAAAAAATAAAGTTGTTTTTAAATGCCACCTTTAAACCAGGCGTGGTGGTGCACGCTTGTAATCCCAGCATTCAAGAGGCAGAGACAGGAGGATGGCGGTTCGCAGACAGCCTTGCTACTTAGGCCCTTTGCAACCCAGTGAGACCCTGTTTCAATATAAACTGAAATAGGGTTGGGGGTGTGGCTCAGAAGTAGAATGTCTCTGGGTTCCATCCCCAGTTCCACACACACACCAAAAAAGGCCACAATGTGTACAAAGGAATCAAAATAGTCTTCTACTAGTATACCAGTAGTGTTTATGCTTTCATAGATCTGATATATGTAATGAACATTTTCCCCAGAAATATGCAAACATGCACATAAAGCTTTATATGCAGGGTGGAAGATGTGCTCAGAGGTGCAGCACTTGCCTACTATGTGCAAAGCCCTGGGTTCAATACCCGGGGGAAAAACTGAAACTCAGTATGCAACTTAGGAGTTTGCCCCAAAAGTCTACCATGAACCCCAAGTTAAAAACTTTTGATCCACACTCATCCTGTGTAAGCTAACTTACAAAAACATACAACTGAAATTTTATACACTATTATCTCCCAAACCTTCCCTCTCCACTCCAGACATCCTCTGAGTTTGTCTGTCAGATATATCTCTGTCAAATGCACAAACGTATTTCTGAACTCTTAATTTACAAAACTAAACTTGTGTTCTGCTGAAATGTGCTCTGTCCCTTTATCCCCATCTCCACAGCAGCATCACCCTTCACCAACGGGAACACAGGCACCGTGCTTCCTCCTCACGCTGCCCCACCAGCATCTCAGTTCACCTGCCTCATCCTCCAAATACCACCGTCATCCCCCTCCAGGCCTGCTGCCTCGGCCCAAGATCAGCACTTCATTTACTTACTTATTTAACAAACCCTCATACAGGATTTACTCTGTACCATGCAATGACTTAAGCATTTAAATCATCAACTTATTAATCCACATCACGACCCTATGAAGTTGTTAACCCCATTTCACAGGTGAGAAAACTAAGAATGCTGAGACATTCTCTAACACAATTTTTTTTTTTGGGGGGGGTACTAGGGATTGAACCTAGGGGCTTCTTTCTACCTCTTAGCCACACCCCCAGCCTATTTCATTCTTTATTTTGAAACAAGGTCTGACTTACAGAGAGCCTCACTTAGGTGCTGAGGCTGTGAACCTGCAATCTTCCTGTCTCAGCCCCCCAGGTACTAGGATTACAGCATGTGCCACCACACCCAGCTGAAGTTTTGAAATTTAAGGTGCACTTAAATATAAGAAAAAGACTTCTTAGACTTCTCACGTTTTCCTATTTTAAGATATAACTAACAATTCTACAACACTATTACAGAAAAACTTTGTGTATCAAATACCCCAAATATGTTAATACACATATGCCAAAACAAAGTACCTGACTAGTCAAACACACATGCACACCAAAAAAAAAAAAAAAAATCAGGATTTGTTTTGTCTTTAGCCTATACCAAATGTTTCTTAGTTAGCTGGTTGCAAATCTATGAATACAACTAAAGATGAAAACTTTTTTTTTTTTTGCAACAAACACTAACTCCACAGAAATGAGCTACCCATAATGACCTTTAGCTTTACAAAGTCAAAGTAGAAAACCTGATATATATGATATATATTTATTTTAAAAGTACAACCAAACAGCTCTAGTTACATTTTTTCACTGCTAATCTGCTTGAGTAAATAAAAGTTGTATTTGCCTATGAAAAAGGTGAGGAGAAAGCATATCATGTCACTTTTTTCACTGATCTTTAAAGAGTACAGGATTTGCTGCGCATGGTAGCACATTGTAATCCCACACATAGGAGGCTGAAAAAAGAGGATCACAGGTTCAAGGACAGTCTCGGCAACATGGTGAGACCTTCAGCAACTTAGCGAGACCCTGTTTCAAAGTACAAAAAAAGAGGGGAGGAGGGTGGGGTATAGCTTGAAGGTAGTAGGCCCCTGCATTCAATCCCCAGTACCAAAAAATTATATAGATATTTTATTTGCTACTCTCATAACAAAGAAGCGAAACCAGTGTGTAATATTTTGGCAACCACCACTTTGCATAAAATCTTGTGGGTTTTTTTTTGTATTGGGGCTTGAACTCAGGGGCATTCTCCCTCTTGGTTACACCCCCAGTCCTTTTTATTTTGAAACAGGGTCTCGCTAGGTGACTGAGGTTAGCCTCGTTCCTGCAATACTCCTGGTCTCAGTCTCCCAACTACTGGAATTACAGGAATGTGCCACTATGCCCAGCTATGTAATATTTTTAATAGCACAATTCATAAGCAGAAATTATTGACACATATCACAAAATCTATCCAAATGTAAAAATATTTTATCTTAGCCAGGCATGGTGGCACACACTTATAATCCCAGCATTTGGGAGGCTGAGACAGGAGGATCATGGTTCGTGGACAGCCTAAACTACTTAGTGAGGCCTTTTGCAACTCAGTGAGACCCTGTTTCAAAATAAAGAACCAAAAAATAGGGCTGGGGGTATAGCTTGGAGGTGGAATGCCCCTGGGTTCCATTCCGAGTACCAAAAAAAATTTATCTTAAAAACCAGTAAATGCAAAACTGTATTTCTGACTATACAATGATGTAACTAGTGGTAGCAAAACAGAAAATGTATGAGACAATTTTAATAATTTTACAGTACTTTATATTAGGACCATGTACTTTGGAAACAAAATGTAAGCTTTTAGAAGACTTTCCTCCTAAGATCAGAATAAAGACAAGATGTCCACTCTTGCCATCTGGATTCAACATTGTGGAGGTTCTAGCAAAAACAATTAAGTAAATGTCCAGTATGCTGCACTTACCTATAATCCCCCGCTACATGGGAGGCTGAGGCAAGAGGATGGCAAGTTCCAGATGAGAATCTATCTTGAAGTGATGTGATTTTGTGTGTGTGGGGGGGGGGGGGGAGTAGTGGAGTTTAAACTCAGGAGTGCTCTAACTCAGCTACACCCCCAGCCTTATTTTTATTTTGGAACAGGGTCTCACTAAGTTGCTAAGGGCCTCACTAAATTGATGAGGCTGGCCTTGAACCTGCTCTCCTCCTATCTCAGCCTCCCAAGTACTGGGATCACAAGCATGCACCACCACACCCAACATTAAAAGAACATTTTAAAAGGGCTCTGGATGTAGCTCCGTTGTAGAGTGGTTGTCTCACATGTGTGAGGCCCTGGGTTTCATCCTCAATACCACAAAGAAAGGGAGAGGGTAAGGCAAGAAAATGAAATAAAGGGCACCTAGATTATACACAAAGTAAAACTTTTCAGATGGAAAAAAAAATCTTACATATAGTGGCTGAATATAGGGCTCAGTGGTAGAATGCTTGCCTAGCACACTTAAGGCTTTGGATTTGATCCCTAGCACTACACGCCCACATAGAAATCTTTTAGTTTAGAATAAAAAGGGCTAGGAGTATAGGAGTATCCTAGAGGTAGGATATCCCTGGGTTCAATCCATAGTACAAAAAAAAAAAAAAAGGGAAGGGATAACAATAACAACCAACCGTATTTCTACACTCTTACACAAACAATCCAAAAGTGAAGTTAAGAAAACAATTCCAAGGCCTGGAAATATAGCTCAGTGGTAGGGCATTTGCCTAGCATGCACAAGATCCTGGGCTTGATCTCCATCTTTGCCCAAAAAGAAACAGGGGAAAGAAGAAAAAAAATCCCATTTAAAATATTATCAAGCCAAATGTGGTGGTGCATACCTGTAAACCCAGTACTTGGGAGGCTAAGACAGGAGAATCACAGATTCAAGGCCAGCCTCAGCAACTTAGTAAGTCTCTCCGCAACCTAGCAAGACACTTTCAAAACAAAAAAGGGCTAGGGGTAAACCAGGTGTGGTGGCACACGCATGTAATCCCAGCATTTGAAAGGTTGAAACCAGCCTCAGCTACTTAATGAGGCCCTTTGAAACTCAGTGAGACCCTGTTTCAAAATAAAGAATAAAAAATAGGGTTGGGCCGGGCATGGTGGCGTATGCTTGTAATCCCAGCATTCGGTAGGCTGAGACCAGAGGATCGCGGTTCGTGGACAGCCTCAGCTACTTAGTGAGGCCCTCCACAACTTAGTAAGATCCTGCTTCAAAATAAAGATTATAAAATAGGGTAGGGGGTGTAGAGCAGAGGTCAAATGCCTCTAGGTTCCATCCCCAGACCCACCAAAAAAAAAAAATTGGGTTGGGCATGTAGCTCGGAGGTAGAATGCCCCTGGATTCTATCCCCAGTCCCGCAAAAAAATAAAGGGGAGGGCTGTGGGTGTAGCTCAGAGGTAAACTGATTCAATCCTCAGCATTACAAAACTAAATAATTAAGATTAAATTGTATCAAAAAGAACAAATCAACTGGGCGTGCTGGCACACACTTGTAATCCCAATACTTAGGAGGCTGAGAAGGGAGACTGCGTGGGTTCAAAGCCAGCTTCAGATACTCAGCACTTGTAGTGAGACCCTGTTTTCAAATAAAAATATAAAATAGGTCTGTGAGTGTAGCCCGGAGGTAGAAGGCTCCTGGGTTCCATTCCCAGTACCACAAAAAAAAAAGAACAAATTACTTAGGAATATATTTAATAAAATTAGTATAAAACCTGTACTCTGAAAACTGCAAAATATTGCTCAGTGCTAGATGGCTTATTTAGCATGCACAAAGCCCTGGAGGTTTCAATCTCCAGTACAGGGAATGGGGGGAACAAATTAAAGATGTAAATAAACCAGGGTGGCAGCACAAGCTTGTAATCCCAGTATTTGGGAGGTTAAGACAGGAGGATTACAGGTTCACACCCAGCTCAGTAACTTAGTGAGGCCATATACTATGTAGTGAGATGTTTCAAAATAAAAGAATAAAATAGGGCTGGAGATACATCTCAGAGGTGGAATGCCCCTGGGTTCCATTCCCAGTACCACAAAAAAAAAAAAAAGACCTAAATAGAAAGACATCCCATGTTCATGGATCAGCTGGCAATATTCCTTAAATTGATCTATAGATTCCACACATTCACTATCAAAATCCCAAATGATTTTGCCGATTCAAAATTCATATAGAAATTATTTTTACCAAAGCCTGCCGCGGGGCAAGGCCAGGTCTGGAGCCAGCAAGACCAGGCCCAGAGCCTGTTGTGCGGCAGGCCTGGAACTGGGGCCTGCTCCAAAGAAAAGGCCCAGCAGGTTTCTTCAACTGTGTGGCCAGGAAGCACTAGAAGCTGCAGCTGCCTCACCTAATCTCTCAGCAGATTTCTAGACCCAAGTGACCTCTATTTTAAAAAAACTGGTTGTGAGTGGCTCATTCTGTCAGTTACTCACCTTCTAGCTTTCAGGTTTTCAGTAAGTGGAAATAAGTGTGGAGAAATAGAAGCTCTAATACATTGTTGGTGGGATTGCAAGTTGGTGCAACCACTTTGGAGGACAGTATAGAAGATCCTCAGAAGGAAAATGAACTTACCATATGATCCAGCAATACCACCTCTGGGTATGTACCAAAAAGAATGACAACCAAAAACCAAACTAATGCGTGAACAACCATGTTCACAGCTGCACAGTTCACCATTGCCAAACTGTGGAACCAGCCAAGATGTCCTTCAACAGATGAGATTTCAAAACTATGGGATATGTACACAATAGAATTTTGCCCAGCCATAAGGGAGAACAAAATTATGTCATTTACAGTGAAATGTCAAAAAAAAAAAAAAATCAGATGCTTTTCTTAGTGTGCAAAATATTAGGGAGAAATGGGTAACAGAAGGAACTCTAGATGAAGAAGGGACCCTGTAGAGGAGCAATTGAGGTGACATACCTGAGGGGATAAGAGGGAGGATAAGGGCAACTCTTTAAAGCACATGATGTACTTAAACATCAAACAGGAATCCAAGCATGGGTAGGAGGGAGGAGGAGGGAAGGGGTTCGAGATTGGGTAGGGGCTGATTGGGTGATATGTGCAAGTATACCTCCACAAGTTTTTTTATCCCATTGAGATGTATGACTACAATGCACCAATAAAAATTTATTTAAAAAAAAAAAAAGAAGCTGGGCGTGGTGGCGCATACTTGCAATTTCAGCATTCAGGAGGCTGAGACCAGATGATCGCGTTTCATGGACAGCCTCACCTATTTAGTGAGGCCCTCTGCAACTTAGTGAGACCCTGTTTCAAAACTAAAGAATAAAAACATATGGCAGGGGATGTAGCTTGGAGGTCAAACGACCCTGAATTCTATCCCCAGACCCACAAAAAGAAAAAATTATTTTTAAAGTGTGTGTGTGTGTGTGTGTGTGTGTGTGTGTGTGTATGTGTGTGTGTGTGTGTATGTGTGTGTGTTACTGTGAAATGAACCCAGGGGTGTTCTACCACTTAGCTACACCCCCAGCCCCTATTTTATTTATTTTTTTTTTTTTTTTTTACAGTACTGGGGATGGAACCCAAGGGCATTCTAACCCCAAGCTACACTCCCAGCCCTATTTTTTATTATTTTATTTTTGAAACAGATTCTCACTGAGATGCAAAGAGCCTCACTAAGTACCCGAGGCTGTCTGTGAACCCAGATCCTCCTGTCTCAGCCTCCCAAATGCTGGGGTTACAAGCATGTGCGACCATGCCCGACTCCCTATTTTATTTTTATTTGGAAACAGGGTCTCGCTGGGTTGATGAAAGTCTCTACTTGCTGAGACTGTCCTTGAACCTGCAATCCTCCTGTCTCAGCCTCTCAAATACTAGGATTACAAGTGTGTACTACCACACCCAGCTCAAAATAATCTTGATAAAGTTGGAAGACTCATTCTTCCTGATTTCAAAAGTTATTACACAGTCACAATAAGAAAAACAGTGTGTTGGCCGGGCATGGTGGGGCATGCATGTAATCCCAGCGCTTGGGAGGCTGAGACAGGAGGACTGTGTAGGTTCAAAGCCAGCCTCAGCTACTTAGTGAGGCTCTCAGCAACTTAGTGAGACCCTGTTTCCAAATAAAGTATAAAATAGGTCTGGAGTATATCCCAGACGTAGAAAAGGCCCTGGGTTCTTTCCACAGTACCACCAAAAAAAAAAAAAAAAAAATGTGAGCCAGGCATGGTGGTACAGGCTTATAATCCTAGTACTTGGAAGGCTGAGACAGGAGGATCGCAGGTTTACAGCCAACCTCAGCTACTTAGTGAGGTACTTCTGCAAATCAGTAAGACCCTGTTTCAAAATTTAAAAAGTAGGAATGGGGTATAGCTCGGAGGTAGAATGCCCCAATGTTCAAACCCCAGTACTGCCAAAAAAAAAAAAAAAAAAACTGTGTTAAGTCAGGCATGGTGGCACATACATGTAATCCCAGTATTTGAGAGGCTGAGACAGTAGGATCTCAGGTTCATGGCCAGCCTCATATATTTAGTGAGACCCTCCACAACTTATTGAGATAAAGAGTAAAAATAGGGCTGGAGGTGTAGCTCAGAGGTAGAATGCCCCTGGGTTCAATCCCCAGTACAGCAACAAAACAAAAAAAAAAAAACAAAAAAAACAGGGCTGGGGGTGTAGCTCGCAGGTAGAATGTTCCTGGGTTCAATCTCCAGTACCACAAAAAAAAAAAAAAAAAAAAGAAAGAAAAAGTGTGTTGCAGTCTTAGTATAGATATATAAATCAATGGAGTAGAACCAATTTTGGACAAAGGAACCTAGACAATTCACTGAGGAATGAACAGTCTGCAAGTAATGGTGCTCAGGCAAATAGATACACACGTGGAGAAGAGTAAACTTGAACCTCTATACTTCACACCCCAAGCAAAACTAAGAGAGGAAATCTGAGAGGTCAGTACGGGACTCAGTGACTAAATACTAGTATAGAAGACCAATCAATATTAAAATAGGATCACACAACTATTTTAGAGGAGCAAAAATTTCACAAAGTAAACTATGATGTGAAAGGTAGTCCCCTAGAAGGCAATGAAGCAGACCAGACAGCAATCAATGTAGACTGAGAGTGCTCCAAAACGTTTCATGTGCATCTACTTTGATCTTACGAATATTTTCAACAATTACACCAGCCAATTCGTTATATATGTTGATATGTGTGTGTGTGTGTGTGTGTGTGTGTGTGTGTGTGTGTTACTGAGGATGGGACTCAGGGGCATTCTATGTGTGAGTTATACCTCCAGCCCTACTTCTTATTTTTATTTTCAAACTAGAGTCTCACTAGGTTGATGAAAGTCTCACTACTTGCTCAGGCTGTCCTGAAACTTGCAATCAAGTACTGGGATTACAAACATGCGCCACCACACCACCTTGTTTTTGTTTTTTATACTAAGGATTGAATCCAGTGGCATTCTATCCCTGAGCTATACCCCTACTCTTTATTTTGAAACAGGATCTAACTAGGTTGCTGACCTCCTAAATACTAGCATTATAAGTTATCATACTGGCTGATTTATTTAAAATAGCAACTCCTGGGTTTAATTCGTATCATGTGCAAATGATTAAATCTCATTAGCAATTTAAATTGTTTACATGACTCCTTTTATATTCCTCTTATATTTTATTTCATTTCTATACCTTTAATAGGTAGTATATTCACATGGTTTAAAACTTAAAAGGGTGAAGTCTCCCTTTTCCCCTCTCAAATACTTCCCATCTCTGGAGGTAATAAACTTTGCTAGTTCCTTGTATACCTTTTGAGAGATTTATAGCTTAACAACTATTTCATATTGGGTATTAAGTTTTCTCCTTTCTCTAATGGCTACACGGTATTTCATTTTGTGGATACAGTATTTCATTCCTTGATTATAACTTCTGATTGTAAAACAGCTGGGGGAAAGCTGTTAACCTTCCCTCTATAAATGCACTTCAGAAGATGGGTGAATCCCCTAAAATGGTATGCTATGTGTCAAATGCATTTCTCTGGGCAGAAAATTTGCATACCATTCACCACATTTATCAAAGGGAACTGTGACCCAAACAGAAGAACTACTGACCTAGAATTTGTGCACAGGTATCCAATAAAAATGTGTGGAATAGAATTTTAGTCTAGGATTTTGCTAGAATTTTTTGTACTAGATACTGAACAGCTAAATTAAATACCAATGTAATACAAAACTCTTAACTACTTTCTAGAATCTTGTCCCATTAGCAAACAGTAAAACTGTCTAATTTGACCATTTCTTTTCTGCAAAGAGGTTTGATTTTAGCCAGGTGTAATGGCACACTCTTGTAATCTCTGCATTTGAGAGGCTGAGACAGGAGGATCGCAGTTCGCGGAGAACCTCTGCTACTTAGTGAAGCCCTTTTCAACTTAGTGAGACCGTTTCAAAATAAAGAATAAAAAATATGGCTGGGGGTGTAACTCAGAGGTAGAATGCCCCTGGGTTCCATTTCCAGTACCACAAAAAAAAAAAGAGGTTTGATATGCATCTGTGCCATGAATATGAATACTAAATAAAGAAAAGAACCAAAACTCAAAGTAGCTGAATGAGCCGGGCCTGGCGGCCATGCTTGTAATCCCAATATCTGGAAGGCTGAGACAGAAGGATCACAGGTTTGCAGCCTGCCTCAGCCACTTGGTAAGACCCTCCACAACTTAGTGAGACCCTGTTTCAAAAATAAAGAATAACGCCGGGCGTGGTGGCGCACGCTTGGGAGGTGGAAACAGGAGGATCGCACTGGTTCGGAGCCAGCCTCGCTGGCTTAAGAGACCCTGTTTCCAAATTAAAAATATATATAAAATAGGTCTGGGAGTGTAACCCGGAGGTAGAAGGGCTTCCAGGAACCCCATACCACCACCAAAAAAAAAAAAGAAGAACAAAATAGGGCTGGGGTGTAGCTCGGAGGTAGAATGCCCTGGGTTTAATCCCCAGTCCTGCAAAAAAAAAAAAAAAAAAAAAAAAAAGCAGCTGAATAACCAAATAAGCTATTATTTACTGTAATTGACATTAGTCTTACCTATGATGCCCCTTAAAACTATGTGGTGAGGCCGGGCGTGGTGCTGCATGCTTGTAATTCCAACTCTTGAATGGCTGAGACAGAAGGATCACACAGGTTCGAAGCCAGCCTCAGCTACTTAGTGAGGCTCTCAGCAATTTAGTGAGGCCCTGTTTCCAAATAAAACATAAAATAGGTCTGGGAGTATAGCCCGGGACTCTGGGTTCCACCCCCAGTACCACCAAAAAAAAAAAAACTATGTGGCGAGCCAGGCATGGTGTCACATGCTTGTAATCCTAATACTTGGGAGGCTGCGACAAGAGGATCACAGGTTTGAGGACAGCCTCAGCAAGTATTAAGACTCTCATCAACCTATTTATTTCCAAATAAAAATAAAATCAGGCTGGGGGAGCCGGGCGTAGCGGCGCACACTTGTAATCCCAGCATTTGGGATACTGAGACTAGAGGATAGCGGTTCGCGGACAGCCTCAGCTACTTAGTGAGGCCCTTCGCAACTCAGTGAGACCCTGTTTCAAAATAAAGAATAAAAAATTGGGCAAGGGGTGTAGCTCGAAGGTCAAATGGCTCTGGGTTCCATCCAGACCCACAAAAATAAAAAAAATCAGGCTGGGGGTGCAGCTCTGAGGAAGAATGACCCTGGATTCAATCTCCAATACCACACACACACACAAAAAAAAAAAAAAAAAAAAAAAAAAAAAAAAATCCATGTGGCTTTCCATTTAGTCTTTTCTGAGAAAACAGGTCATTGTAGAATCCCTATTACATGCCATGCTCCAGAATTATTTAATCATCTCACCCTCCCTTTTTAAGTTTTTACAGGTAAGGAAATAATGGCTAAAAGTGATTAAAGCTAAGCCACTTACTTGCCCAACATCATATAACTACTGAAATATACTAATATATGCTAAACCATTAAAACTAAAACATCACCCTATCCTTTACCTTCAAGACTCCAAATCTCACCAACTTTCTATAATACCATGGTGCCTGAGCCCCACAACATAATGCTCATAGCTGGATGTGGTAGCACACGCTTGTAATCCCAGTACTTTGGAGGCTGAGACAGAAGGATCACAGGTTTGAGGACAGCCTCAGCAAATAGAAATTCTCATTAACCTAGTGAGGCCCTGTTTCAAAATAAATTTTTAAAAATGTAATGACCATTTTAGGCAGGAAGTAATAATCTATAGTCAAAAACACCTGGTCCTAATTCTAGTTCAACCATCTAGTTGTTTTATGACAAGATATATAAAAGTGCCTTTACCATTTGTAAAATTGGACTGCTCTGGGTTGAAAAAAAGGTATTTAGTTGGACACAGTGGCACATATCTGTGATCCCAGTACTTGGGAGGCTGAGACAGAAGGATCCCATGTTGGAGGCCAGCATCAGCCATGTGGCTTGGGAGGCTCTGTGGGCCTGGTGCAGATGGGCGCGTCTGGAATGCAGGGTGGGGGAGGCCAGAGCTTGGTGCTGAGTGCGGAGGAGAGCGGAGGCACTGGAAGGGGCCACACTCAGGCGCTAGGCACACAACTGCCCTCTCAGTGACCTAGTTAAGACCCAGTTTCAAAGCAAAAAATAAAAAGGGCTGGAGGTGTAGCTCAGAAGTAGAATGCCCTTCAATTCAATACCCAGCAACACACACACACACACACACACACACACGCACATCAAAAGCAAACAGCTATGACCTGATGATGATTGGTCCAGGGTCCACCATCACATCTGGCTCATTTTATTCTTCTTTTAGAAGAGAAAACAAAGGCTGCAAAGTTTCCCAACTTCACATAATGCTAAAATGCTGTCATTCTGACAAGCTGAAGAATAACTTTAAAACATATCTGAAGCCAGGTAAGGTGGCACAGGCCTGTAATCCCAGTACCCGAGAGGCTGAGACTGGAGAATCGCAGGTTTCAGGACAGCCTAAGATAGTGAGATTCTTATCAGTCTAGTGTGATTCTGCTTCAAAATAAGAAAATTGGGCTTGGGAGAGCGTAGCTTTAAGGTAGAATGCCTCCTCTGGGTTCAATCCCCAGTTCCACATGCACACACACAAAAAAATATTTGTATCTGAAAGCCAGGCTTGGTGCGTGCTTGTAATCCCAGTCCTTGGGTGGCTGAGACAAGAGGATCCCGGCTTAGAAACCTGCCTCAACAATTTAGTAAGGCTCTCAGCAACTTAGAGAGACCCTGTTTCCAAATAAAAAAATAAAAATGGTCTGAGGGTATATCTCAGGGGTAGAATACTGGTGGGTTCCATCCCCCCCAGGGGGAGGGGTACATCTGAACCAGGCCTGGTGGCACAGGCCTGTAATCCTACTACTTGGGAGGCTAAAACAAGAGGACTGCAGGTTCAAAGCCAGCCTCAGCAACTTAGTGAGGCTGGTAGCAAATTAGCGAGACCCTGTTTCAAAATAAGTAAAATAGAGCTAGGGGTGTAGAGGTAAAATACCCCTGGGCTCAATCCCCAGCACCACAAGCACACACAAAAAAGAAGTAACTTCTGTCTGAGGAGTGCACAGTGACACATGCCTGTAATCCCAGTAATTAGGAGGCTTGGATAGAAAGATCCTAGGTTCTAGACCAGCCTCAGCAATTTAGTGAGGCACTCAACAGACCCTGTTTCAAAATTTAAAAATAAGGAATGGAGATGTACCTTGGAGGAAGAATCCTCCTAGGTTGAATCCCCAGTAACAAAAAAAAAGTATATCTGATTATTAAGTATCTTCTGGTGTAATGGAACATCTTACTTTGTCCTTTCAAAATTAAGAAATATTTCAAATACATTTTATCCACTGCCATACCATGATGTCTCTCTTGCAAGCTGTTTTTTCACTTTCAATATGTTTAAATGTTCTACATAGAACTCCACACTCAAGTTTGGGTTTTTAAGATTATGTTTTAACATATAAGAGATGACAGCTGTCAAACACTACACATCTGTTGCTACTCGCTCCCCCCACCCCGTGGTAAACCGTGTCACCAGTTTAACGCCTACGAACTCATCTAAACAAAATAAAACATCTTCCCCATGCCATCCGGTCTCAAAACGGCTGTTGCGTGTTTTAGGGGAGCTGCTAATCGTCAAAGTGGAAGGTCCGAGAAAACTTTTTTCTAAGAAAAAAAAAGTTTCTTGTATTTTTCTTCCTCATAGCCCAAAGCTTGAAATCAGTGCTTTAGGAAGAACTCCAACAGGGTTGGAGCAACGCGGAACAGGAAAATAACGCGGCATCCCCAAAACCATCCTTACTTTTCCTTCCTCCATCCCCCAAAAAATGGAAAAAGCGTGCAAGCGCCGCGTAGCAGCGAGGCCCCGCGCACGAGCCGACGTGGGGAGCTGCGGCCCGCGGCCGAGGGCAGCGGTGCGCCCAGCGCCCCAGCGCGGCCCCTGCGAGCGCCTCCGCTCCCCTCGGCACCGGCGCCCGCCTCCCCCACCCCGCATGCCAGACGCGCCCTCCGCGCCCGGCCGCCGCGCCTCGCAAGCCCCCGCGCCGCACGGCTCCCCAGGGGCTCACCATCGCAGCCCCAGGACTCGGGAGCGGGCGGGCGGGCCGGCCGGCTGCGGATCCGTTAGCGGGACTCGGGGGCCATTGGCGCCAACAACTTCTCCCGCGAAGTGGAAGAAGCGCAGGCAGCGTCGCAGGCGCGATGACGTCAGAAGCGCGCGCTTCCCCTCGGCCCCGCCCCGAAGTGCCGCGCGGCCCTCGCGAGGGGTCACGGGACCGCGAGCCGAGCGCGGGATTGCGTCCTGGGATTTTGGCGGGGACGCCCAAGACCGAGACCGGAGATGGGTTTCCCGGCGAGGCCGCGTGCCCAGATCCCTCCCGATCTCACCTCTGGAGGGCACGCGGCTCTGCGGCAGCTTTCAAAAATTGTCGATAAGGTCGGGCGTGGTGGCGCACGCTTGTAATCCCAGCATTTGGGAGGCTGAGACGGGAGGATCGAGATTTGCAGACAGCCTCAGCTACTTAGCAAGGCCCTTTGCAACTCAATGAGACCCTGTTTCAAAAATAAAAAGACTGAAAAATAGGGCTGGGCTGTAGCTCGGAGGTAGAATGCCCCTGGGTTCCATCTCCAGTACCGCGAAATACACACACACACACACACACACACACACACACACACACACACACACATATGGCTGGGAGTGTCTCTTGGAGGTAGAATGCCCCTGGGTTCCAACTCCAGTAACGCAAAAATAAAATAAAAATGAGGCCGAAACAAATTATTGAGTCTAACTGTTCCACAGATACCAGACTACAGATGTAACTCAGTGGTAGAGTGGTTTGTTGAGCATGCCCATGGCTCTAGATTCTCTCCCTAGTACTTAAAAGAAAAAGCCGGGAGTGGTGGCGCACACTTGTAATCCCAGCATTCTGGAGACTGAGGCCGGAGGATCGTGGTTCGCAGACAGCCTCAGCTACTTAGTGAGGCCCTCCGCAACTCAGTAAGACCCGGTTTCAAAATAAAGAATAAAAAAAAAAATAGGGCAGGGAGTGTAGCTCAAAGGTAGAATGCCCCTGGGTTCCACCCCCAGACACCCCCCCAAAAAAAATGTCATGATTGTCCACACTTGTAATTTCAGTACATGGGAGTCAGAGACAGGAGGATCAGTTTGCAGCCAGCCTCAGCAACTTAATGAAGTCTTGTTTCCAAATAAAAAAATAAATAGGTCTGGGGTATAGCTTGGAGGTAGAACACCCCTGGATTCAATCCCCAGTACCAAAAACGAAATATAGCTTGGAGGTAGAACACCCCTGGATTCAATCCCCAGTACCAAAAACGAAATATATATATATATATATATATATATATATATATATATATGTGTGTGTGTGTGTGTGTGTGTGTGTGTGTGTGTGTGTGTGTATGAATGTATATATGTATATGTATATACATATATATTTTAATATATATAAAAATGACTAAATATACTTTGAAACTCTTCCTTTGAATCTGGACTAGCCTGCAACTAATTTGACCAAAAATTAGAGAAGTAATATAAACACCATCCTAGATCTAAATTCTAAGAAAACTAGGATTACAAGCATGCACCACCACACCTGGCTTGCTACACCCCCTATTTTTTTGGGGGGGGGGGGTTGGGGATGGAACCCAGGGGCATTTGACCTCCAAGCTATACCCTCTGCCCTATTTTTTATTCTTTGTTTTTGGAACAAGGTCTCACTAAATTGCAGAGGGCCTCACCAAGTAGCTGAGGCTGTCCGCGAACCAAGATCCTCCGTTCTCAGCCTCGGGAATGCTGGGATTACAAGCATGCGCCACCACGCCCAGCTGTTTTTTTTTGTTTGTTTGTTTTGTTTTTTCTTTATTTTGAAACAGGGTCTCACTAAATTGCAGAGGGCCTCACTAAGTAGCTGAGGCTGGTGATCCTCCTGTCTCAGCCTCCCAAGTACTAGGATTACAAGAGTGTGCCACCATGCCTGGCAAGTTTACATTTTTGAGGAAAAGAGAAAACTAAATATATACCAAAAAAACTGCATGCTTTTAATCCCTGCATTTGGGAGGCTGAGACAGGAGGATTTGCGGGTCCTAGAGATTACTAGGATCTCATTATTCTGATACTTTTTTTTTTTTGTACTGAGGATAGAGCCCAGAGGCATTCTACCTCCAAATGACACCCCTAACCTATTTTATTTTTTATTTGGAAACAGGGTCCTGCTAAATTGCAGAGGATCTTGCTAAATTGCCAAGGCTGGCTTTGAAACTGTGAAACTGCTGTCTCAGCCTCCCAAGTACTAAGATTACAAACCTGAGTGACCAGACCCTGCTGATACATTGTATTTTATGCCCCCAAAGAAAAAAAATGTTGGTACCACTTTGTTTTCCACAGCAGAGGCATCTCTTAAGAGTGCTAAAAATATTTTGAAATTCAGTTTTTTATTTGCTTATTAACGAGCACCTGAGTCTCTTGTTAAGTTTGTTTACATAAATAGCTGCATCTGGATTTTAGCCTTTACTTGACGCTATTTTATAATAGTGTCTAGTTTGAGTTTACTCCAGGCAAAAGATTAACCAAAGACCAGCCTGTGTATACCTTCTATTTTTTTCTTTTCTTTTTTTTTTTTTTTTTTTTTTTTTGGTACTTAGGATGGAACCCACGAGCATTCTACCCCAAGCCCCATTTTATGTTTTTATCTTGAAATGGTATCACTAAATTGCAGAGGGCTTCACTAAATTACTGAGGTTTCCTTGAACCTGCAATCCTCCTGTCTCAGCCGCACAAGTACTAGGGTTATAGGTGTGCACCACCACACCCAGCTTGTGCTTTCCATTCCTATGTGGCTTTTATTGAGTTATGAGAATAAAATTATCATAGATTCTAACATTCTAACTACATTCATATCTTAGTATTTATAGAAAGACTGCAGTGATGGATCTCTCATAAACTGAAGACACAAAATATAACCATCTAGAGCTGCTGATTTTTAGGTAGTTTTTCAGAGAAGCATAGAAAAGTCACTTGTTGCTGATATAAAAAGCTTGGCATAGTGGCACACTCTTGTAATCCCTGTACTTGGGAGGCTGAGACAGGAGGATGGCAGGTTCATGGCCAGCCTCAGTTCTTAGTGAGGCCTCTACAACTTAGTAAAACCCTGTTTCAAAATGAAAAATAAATCCGGGTGTGGTGGCACACGCTTGTAATCCCCATGCTTGGGAGGCGGAGACAGGAGGATGGCGCAAGTTCAAAGCCAGCCACGCTGGCTTAAGAGACCCTGTTTCCAAATAAAAATATAAAAATGGGTCTGGGAGTGTAGCCCGGAGGTAGAACGGCTTCCAGGAACCCCAGTCCCACAAGAAAGAAAGAAAGAAAGAAAGAAAGAAAGAAAGAAAGAAAGAAAGAAAGAAAGAAAGAAAGAAAGAAAGAAAATAGGGCTGGGGGTATAGCTTGGAGGTAGAATGCCCCTGGGTTCAATCTCCAGTACACACACACACACACACACACACACACACACACACACACACACACAAATAAGCTAAAGATTTTTATGTGTTTTCATAAAAGCTTTTTTGTTTTGTTTTGGGTGTTGGGGATTGAACTCAGGGACATTCTACCTCCAAGCTGTACTCAACACTATTTTATTTTTATTTGGAAGCAGAATCTCACTAGGTTAATGAGATTCTCACTTCTTGCTGATTCTCAGCCTCCCAAGTATTGGGTTTACAAGCATGCACCATCACACCTGGATCTTTAAAGTGTTTTGGCAGGTGGCACACGCTTGTAATCCTCGGGCTTGGGAGGCTGAGACAAGAGGATCACACAGATTCAAAGCCTGCCTCAGCTATTTAGTGAGGCTCTCAGCAACTTAGTGAGACCCTGTTTCCAAATAAAATATAAAAGAGCTGGGCATGGTGGCGCACGCTTGTAATCCTAGTATTCGGGACGCTGAAACCAGAGGATCGCGGTTCACGGACAGCCTCAGCTACTAAGTGAAGCCCTCTGCAACTCAGTGAGACCCGGTTTCAAAATAAAGAATGAAAAAATAGGGCAGGGAATGTAGCTCAGAGGTCAAATGCCCCTGGGTTCCATCCCCAGACCCGATATATATATAATAGGTCTGGGAATATAGCCCGGAAGTAGAAAGCCCCTGGGTTCCACCCCCAGTACCACCAAAAAAAAAAAAAAGTGTTTTAACCAAGTTTTTCCATATATTCCTTAGTCATTAGTGTAGCTTCTTCTTAGTACAAATATTTCTCAAACAAGCTAGTGAATAGTAAGGTTGATCATTGATTTTTAGAGTCAAGTTAGTAAAAGATAATATAGCAAGCAAGGTGCGATGGTGGAAGCTTGTAATCCTGGTACTTGGGAGGCTGAGACAGGAGGATCGTAAGCAGCCAACCTCAGCTACCTCCTCAATTTAGTGTAATCTTGTTTCAAAATTAGTGAGGCCCTCCTCAATTTAGTGAAATCTTGTTTCAAAATAAAGAATGTAGATTAGAGGTAGAATGCCTTTGGGTTCCATCCCTAGTACAGAAAAAAAAAATGATAATATAGCAACTGGATAAGCACTGAAGTACCCACAATTAAGGACATTTATCCCAAAGCCTAAACTATTTCTTAAATTTTTTTTCTTAAAAACAATTCATAAGCCAGGCGTGGTGGCGCACGCTTGTAATTCCTGTGCTTGGGAGACAGAGACAGGAGGATTGTTCAGGTTCAAAGTCAGCCTCCTGGCTTAAGAGACCCTGTTTCCAAAAAAAATAATACAAAATAGATCTGGGAGTGTAGCTCGTAGGTAGAAGGGTTTCCAGGAACCCCAGTAACAAATAAATAAATAAATAAATAAATAAATAAATAAATAAATAAATTCATAGCCGGGTGTGGTGGTACACACTTGCAATCCCAGCATTTGGACGGCTAGACAGGAGGATCTCGGTTCGAGGTCAAGTTCGGTAACTTAGTGAGGCCCTCTGCAACTCAGTGAGACCCTGTTTTAAAATAAATAATAAAAAATAGGGCTGGGGTGGAGCTTGCAGGTAGAATGCCCCTGGGTTCCATCTCCAGTACCATAAAAAAAAAAAAAAAAATTGGTGCCAGGCATGGTGGCGCATACTTGTTATCCCAGTACTTGGGAGGCTAAAACAAGAGGTTTTCAGGTTTGAAGACAGGCTCAGCAAATAGTCAGGATCTCATCAACTGAGCAAGACCCTGTTTCAAAATAAAAATAAAATAGAACTGAGGCTGCAGTTCAGAGGTAGAATGCTCCTGGGTTCAATCTCAGGTGCCACCAAAAATAATAAGAAGAAGAAGAGGGAGAAGAATTTGAAACCTAAAACAGAAAAGGCCCATTTTAGTGGATGTTTTGTATATTAAATCTGATTACATAGTACTTTCTTTTTTTTTTTTTTTTTTTTTGGTGGTACTGGGGTTCCTGGAAGCCCTTCTACCTCCGGGCTATACTCCCAGACCTATTTTTACATTTTTATTTGGAAACAAGGTCTCCTAAGCCAACGCGCGCGGCTGGCTTCGAACCTGCGCGATCCTCCTGTCTCTGCCTCCCAAGCGCAGGGATTACAAGCGTGCGCCACCACACCCGGCTTACATAGTACTTTCTAGACCTGTCTTAATCCTCAAAAGATAGGGTTTCAGGGAAAACGTTAACACTATTAACACAGCCAGTTTTGTGAATATCTGATCTATTTCCCTCCCCATTTAGATAACCCTAGTGGAAAAACTGCCCTCCATGAAAAATTCTTTTTTCTGTGTGTGTGATATTGGGGATGGAACACAGGAGCATTCTACCTCTTAGCTCTACCTCCAGTCCTATTTTACTGTTATTTATTTATTTATTTATTTATTTATTTATTTATTTATTTACAGTACTGGGAGTGGAACCCAGAGGCATTCTACCTCCAAGCGACACACCTAGCCCTATTTTTTTTTTTATTCTTTATTTTGAAATAGGGTCTTACTGAGTAGCTGAGGCTGGCCGCGAGCCACGATCCTCCTGTCTCAGCCTCCCAAATTCTGGGATTACAAGCGTGTGCCACCACGTCCGGCTATTTATTGTTTTATTTTGAAACAGGGTCTCACTAAATTCCAGAGACTGACTGAGACCTGCAGTCCTCCTGTCTCTACCTCCCAAGTACTAGGATTACAAGCGTGTGCCACCACGCCCAGCTGATAAAGAATTCTTTACTCCAAAAGTTGGGATATTGACATCGGCATCTTTTTCATTTTGTTTCTGCCTAGTGAATAGTTGGATTGTGTTTATAATAATTGACTGTCTTTCCAAGACTTATACAGCAAGATAAGTCACTGCTCTCCTGAAATGACTAAAAGGCATATATTATAAGAAATTGAATGATGTGAAATTTTTTCCTCCTTTGTAGTCTATCTACTATTATGTGGAACACAACAGAAATGGCCAAAATAAATTCCCAAGATCAGCCAGGCATGGTGGCACACGCTTGTAATCCCTGTGCTTGGGAGGCTGAGACAGGAGGATCGCACAGGTCCGAAGCCAGCCTCAGTTACTTAGTGAGGCTCTCAGCAACTTTGTGAGACCCTGTTTCCAAATAAAATTTAAAAAGATTGGTCTGGGAGTTTAGCCCGGAGGTAGAAAGCCCCTGGGTTCCATCCCCAGTACCACAAAAAATGAATAAATAAATTCCCAAAGTCAATACCTCTGTCCTCCTTAATAATCTCAAGGATAGGATTTGTCTTCTTGGAGGTATTTTGAAATCACTTATCAAAGCACAATACTTGCATTGTCTTTCACTAGACTTTTAAAAATCACCAGAAATCAATTGACTTTCTGCTGTGCAACAACAAATGTGACCTTCTGCCCTCTGGACAAATATTAGCATGTCCTGCTTTGTCAGGATTTAGTGGAACATTTTCCTTATAGAAAACAGTCCATTAGACAGCTCTTCTCCTTTCTGCTAACTGCAGATCCAAGGTGGTAGTGACCTTTTAATCCATTCAGTAACATAATTAAGTCATTACCTATCACCATTAAAATACATTTCATTTAGTTATCTATTTATTTATTTATTGATGCTGGGAATTGAACCCAGGGGCATTCTACATCTGAGCTACCTTCCTATTTTTTTTTTATTTTAAAACAAGGTCTTGCTAAATTGCTGAGGTTTGAGCCAGATGTATGCTTGTAATCCCAGTACTAGGACCACTAAGACAGAAGGGTCTCAGGTTCAAGGCCAGCCTCAGCAATTAGGGATACTGTTTCTAAATAAAAAATAGGACTGAAGTGTAGTCTGGAGGTAGAAAGCCCCTGAGTTCCATCCCCAGTACCATGAAATAAAGTTACTGAGGTTTTTACTAAGTTGCTGTGGCTGACCTTGGACCTGCAATCCTCCTGTCTCAGTCTCCCAAGTACCAGGACTACAGGTGTGTACACAGCACCCTGCCAGAAGTGTGCATGTTATAATTTAGGAAATCAGGTACTGACCATGCCATCATTCTTCTTCTTGGATGATGTCCAGCTAACGTTCTAAATATGATTATGCTTGAACAATCTAGATTTATTTAAACTTACCTGATGGTTTTTATATCTGACAAATAATAGGTAATTTCTACCAAGTAAATCAGTATCTTTACTTGAGGACATTTATATTTATTTGCATGGGGGATTACTGGGGATTGAACTCAGGGACATTCTAACTCTGAGCTACACCCCTGCCCTCTTTTATTTTTTTATTTATTATTATTATTGTTTATTATTATTATTATTATTATTATATTTTTTGGTGGTACTGGGGTTCCTGGAAGCCCTTCTACCTCCGGGCTACACTCCCAAACCTATTTTTATATATTTTTTAAATTTGAAAACAGGGTCTCTTAAGCCAGCGCGGCTGGCTTCGAACCTGCGGGATCCTCCTGTCTCTGCCTCCCAAGCGCAGGGATTACAAACGTGCTCCACCACTCCCGGCTTTTTTTTTTTTTGAAACAGGGTCTCGCTGAGTTGCTGAGGCAGGTCATGAACCTGCAATCCTCCTGTCTCACCTAGAATTTTTGGTGCTGTGTCTATAATCACACCCTTAAAATTGCCAATGGATATCTTAGGATATTAACCCACAATATGAGATACATTTATATAAGCATATACATATATATATATATACTTATATGTACCCCCATGCCCAGCTGAGAACATTTATATTGAAAATAATTTTTTTTAATTTTTTGTGGTACTGGGAATTGAACCCAGAGGCATTCTACCTCCAAGCTATACCCATAGCCCTTTTTGTTTTGAAACAGTCTCACTGGGTTTCTGAGAGTCTTGCTAGACTCAGTTCCTCAGAGTTGTTGAGGCTGGTCTTGAACCTGCAATCCTGTCTCAGCCTCTCAAGTACTGGAATTACAGAGAATGCACTGGCAAGCCTACCTGAAATTCTACATTTTTGCCAGCCGTGGTGGTGCACGCCTATAATCCCAGTACTTAGGAGGTTGAGATAAGAGGATCTCGGTTCACAGCCAGCCTCAGCTACTTACTGAGGCCCTCTGCAACTTAGTGAGACCCTGTTTTGATATAAAAGAATAAAAAATAGGGCGGGGGGTGTAGCTGGGAGGTAGAAGGCCTTTAAGTTTCATGTCCGGTACTTCAAAACAAATAAATACTGCATTTTTTTAAGTATATAAACCGAGCCTGCTCATACACACGTGTAAACTCAGTGCTTGTGACGCTGAGACAGGAGGATGGCACAGGTTCGAAGCCAGCTCTCAGAAACTTAGTGAGACGCTGTTTCAAACAAAATATAAAATAGGTCTGAGAGTGTAGCCCAGGGGTAGAAAGCCCCTGCTGTGGCTGTTTCTTCTTTTTTTAAATATTTTTGTTAGTGCAATGTAATTATACCTCCTAGTGAGCTTCAAAGTGATACATACATACTCACACCACTTGAATTTACTTCTCTTAAGACTTTTTTTTTTTTTTTTTCGGGTCTTGGGCTGGAACCCGGGGGCATTCAACCTCCGAGGTACACCCTCTGTCCTATTTTTTATTTTTTATTTTGAAACAGGGTCTCGCTAAGTTGTGAAGGGCCTCACTAAGTAGCTGAGGCTGTCCACAATCCGTGATCCTCCGGTCTCAGGCTCCCGAATGCTGGGATTACTAGTGTGCGCCACCACGCTCGGCTTCCTCTTTTTATTCTTTATTTTGAAACAGGGTGTCACTAAGTTGCGGAGAGCCTCAATAAGTAGCTGAGGCTGGCTGTGAACCGAGATCCTCCAGTCTCAGCCTCCCGAATGGTGGGGTTACAAGTGTTAACCACCACACCAAGACATTATTTTTATAGATTGGGTTATTAGTGAACAAATTTCTTTTAAGACATTATTGTTATACGCTTTGTTATTAGTGAGCCTCAGCTACTTAATGAGGCTGTCAAAAACTTAGTAAGACTCTATTTCCAAATAAAATATAAAATAAGTCTGAGGCTATAGCCTGGAGATAGAAGGTCCCTGGTTTCCATTCTCAGTATCAAAAGAAAATAAACAAATAAATAATAAATAAAAAGTATATAACATATACATTTTATATGTAATAAAATGTATCTCAAATTGCAGATTAATATCCTAAGATGTACATTAGCAATTTTATGGGTGTGTTTATAGACATAACAACATAATTTTTTTTTTTTTTTTTTTTTTTTTGGTGATACTGGGGTTCCTGGAAGCCCTTCTACCTCCGGCTACACTCCCACGGGCTACACTCCCAGACCTATCTTTATACTTTTTTATGTGGAAACAGGATCTCTTAAGCCAGCGCGGCTGGCTTCGAACCTCCACGATCCTCCTGTCTCTGCCTCCCAAGCGCAGGGATGACAAGCGTGCGCCACCACGCCCGGCACAACAGAAATCCTAACTGTATTTTCTAGTGCTGGTAGATTTTATGCTTAGAATAATCTTTTTCTCCAAGTCTTACAAATCAAAATAATTCCAGAGCTTTGTTGTTGTTTCATACAAATAAGGTGAGGCATGGCAAAGGAAATTTCCATCACTTGAGAACTACTGCTACAGTAAGAAAGACCACACATCTGGATATTCTGCACCCTTAGGACCCTTACGAATCTGAAATTCAGCTAGTGCAGTGGCACATGACTGCGGTCTCAGCACCCAAGAATCTTAGACAAGAGGATTCCTTGAGCCCAAAAATTCAAGACCAGTTTAGGCGGTAGACTAAGACCCATCTCAAAAAAAGGAACCCGGATGCCGGGCGTGGTAATCCCCTCACTTGGGAGGCGGAGACAAGAGGATCGCGCAGGTTCGAAGACAGCCACGTTGGCTTAAGAGACACTGTTTCCAATTTTTTTTTTTTTTTTTTTTTGGTGGTACTGGGGTTCCTGGAAGCCCTTCTACCCCCGGGATACACTCCCAGACCTATTTTTTATATATATTTTTTGAAACAGGGTCTCTTACGCCAGCGCGGCTGGCTTCAAACCAGCGCGATCCTCCTGTCTCCGCCTCCCAAGCGCGGTGATCACAAGCGTGCGCCACCACGCCCGGCTACTGTTTCCAAATTTATAAATAAAAAAAAAAAAAGGAACCCTGAAATTCTACGAAAAAAGTATGCCCAGAAGCAACATTCATATTCCAGCAATGTTTGCAATTAAAGGAATTTCTAAATCCAGACACAGTGTCACACACATGTAATTCTAGCACTAGGAAAACAGAGACAGGAGGATTGTAATCCCCGTGCTTGGGAGGCTGAGACAGGAGGATCGCACAGGTTCAAAGCCAGCCTCAGCTACTTAGTGAGGCTCTCAACAACTCAGTGAAACCCTGTTTCAAAATAAAGAATAAAATATAGGGCTATGAGTATAGCTCAGAGGTTTAATGCCCCTGGGTTCCATCCTCAGTACCGCAAAAGGGGGAGGGCTGGAAGTGTCGTTCAGAGGTAGAGTGCCCCTGGGTTCCACCTTAGTACTGCAAAAGAGAGGGGGGGAGGGAAGAAGGAAGAGGTAGTTTAGAGTCAAAAAGAGGATACAAATGAATTTACCATTTGATTTGTTGCGTTATAAGTACCATAATTAAAAAAAAAAAAAGGCTGACATGAAAACACAAAGAAGATCCATCTAAGTCCAGTCATGCTTTGAAGTTAGAGGTTTTCTGGTGATGTTCCTGAGTGTTAAATCTATGATATATGGATTCCCAAAGTCCGGGATAGAGCTCCCCGTGGGAACTAGTGAAACTATCCAGGAGGGCCTAGTAGCCTCAAGTGCAACTGGGAGTTGTTTTAAAAAAAATACGAGGAGGTGGTCCAGGTATGTCCTTTCAATTAAAAATAGAAAGCTGGGTATGGTGGTGCACAGCTGTAATTCCAGCACTTGGGAGGCTGAGACAAGAGGATTGCAGGTCGGAGGTAGAGAGACCCTTTGCGATGTATCATTGTATCAAAACCCTGTTTAAAAAAAAAAAAAAGAGCTGGGGGTGTACCTCAGGTAGAATGTCCCTAGTTTCGATCCCCAGTACCAATAAATAAATAATGTTTTTTGAGTTCTTAGTGTGTATCGGTTTCTGTTCTAAATGCCTGAGTTGAATTAATTTTAGTCCTCACAATAATAAATGAAGCTATCATCATCATCATTATACTTTATCTTTCTTTCATTTTTAGGAAGTGTAATGTCTTTTTCTAATTAGAATTTTTTCTAATTCTTGTATTGGGGGAATTGAACCCAGAGGTAGTCTCCCTCTGAGCTATATATCCAGCTTTTTTTTTTGTGGGGGGGCTCAGGGATTGAACCCAGGGGCATTCTAACTCTGAGCTACACCCCCAGCCCTATTTATTTATTCATTCATTCATTTATTTATTTATTTATTTATTTATTTATTTATTTATTTGTGTGTGTGTGGTGCTGGGGGTGGAACCCAGAGGCTTTCTACCTCTGGGCTATATTCCCAGACCTATTTTATATTTTATTTGGAAACAGGGTCTCACTAAGTTGCTGAGAGCCTCACTAAGTAGCTGAGGCTGGCTTCGAACCTGCCCAATCCTCCTGTTTCAGCCTCCCGAGTACTGGAATTACAAGCGTGCACCACCACACTCGGCTAGCCCTTTTTATTTTTTAACAGGGGCTCACTAAGTCGCTGAGGGTCATCCTAAACTGCTGAGGCTGGTCTCAAACCTTCAATCCTCCTGTCTCCGCTTCCCAAGGACTGGGATTACAAGCATGCACCACCATACCTAGCTAAAATTTTTGAGAGTTTCCTTAATTGCTGAGAGTCTCAAGTTGCTGAGGCTGGCCTTGAACCTGTGATCCTCCTGTGTTAGCTTCCCAAGCACTGGGATTCCAGGCAGGAGCACCACACCTGCCTTCTAATTCTTTATTAGTGGTATATAGAATGCGATTGGCTTGTACATAAGATCGTTTTTATTTCCCAAAAAAATGTGAGATAATAAAATTACCATTCGAAAACCCTAAAAATAGTGAAGGTATATCCCTTATTCAATAATGTTCAAAAGATGTGCGTCAATGTGAAAGGCTGAGTAGCAAAATGCCATTTTTATCCACCGTTTGCATACGGTTCAGTGGTACAGGCAAACTGCTGTCACCCATGCCTTGCCGGCTAATTTCCCCCATAATGGGGAGAGGACAGAACGCGTTGGTGACTGCAGAAGGGCCACCTCCCTCAAGTTACGTGGCTCTCAGGGACCCGTTCTAAGTCTTTCAGTTCAGGCTAATCATTGACAGAGCTTCACAATCACAAGCTTCTACTGAAGCGTTGATAAGACAGTCCAACAGTTAGTGAGTGGCAAATGAAGCCAGCCTGGGAGGCTGCGGCGCAGGCTCCAGGGAATGAATGGATCTGCTCCAGCTCCAGCGCCAGGGAAAGCAGCTCACGCTATAGGAAAACAATGTGTGTCGGGGCGCTGCAGAGATCTGTCATCCTGTCAGCCTTTCTTCTGCTACAAGCCGCCGCTGGATTCTCTGGAGACGGGAGAGCTATATGGTCTAAAAATCCTCACGTTAGTCCGGTCAATGCAAGTCAGCTGTTTCTCTATGACACTTTCCCTGAAAACTTTTTCTGGGGTGTCGGGACCGGAGCTTTTCAAGTGGAAGGAAGTTGGAGAAAAGATGGAAAAGGACCCTCTATCTGGGACCATTTCGTGCACACGCACCTGAAAGACGTCAACGCCACAGATGGTACCAGCGACAGTTACATTTTTCTGGAAAAAGACTTAATGGCTCTGGATTTCCTAGGAGTTTCTTTTTACCAGTTTTCAATTTCCTGGCCAAGGCTTTTCCCTGATGGAATAGTAACAGTTGCCAACGCGAAAGGGCTCCAGTACTATAATGCTCTTCTGGACGCTCTGGTGCTCAGGAACATCCAACCTATAGTGACTTTATTCCATTGGGATTTGCCCCTGGCGCTCCAAGAAAAATACGGGGGGTGGAAAAACGAATCCATGGTGGATCTCTTCAATGACTATGCCACATACTGTTTCCAGATGTTTGGGGACCGAGTGAAATACTGGATTACAATTCACAATCCATATCTAGTCGCTTGGCACGGGTATGGAACAGGTATGCATGCCCCGGGAGAGAAGGGAAACCTAGCGGCTGTCTACGCTGTGGGACACAACCTGATCAAGGTACTGTACAGCCGGCGTCTTGTGATAGCATCAGGACATGTAGGGGACCGAGTTAAAAAAGAAACACTAGGAAATTTACCTCTGTTAAATGATCCTCTATTAAAAATCAATGCAGCTAATTTCAGGCTAATTCACAGGTTCTGTCCTCCAATTTTATATCTAAAGTAGGATGTGTTTCATTGAGCAAAGCTACTGCTAGCATATCAATCTAATTCGTTTCTTCCGAAGTTGTACTTGGAGGCTATTTTAAAATCTACAAGTATACGTTAGAACGTGAGGCAAGGAGTCCTGTGGGGAGTCGGCACCTTAGACATTTCATTGTTGGGACCCTTTTCTGACGTCATCATTTCACAGTTTGTTCACGTCTATTTCAAATATGAATTTGTTGTTAGCATGGCTATTCTTAGTGTTACTTATCTATAGTAAGATAAAGAAATGTGAGCTAACTAATTCATATTTCATGCAGAAACGGAAATAAATGGACTCCACACTGGGTTTTATTTGCGTTACATGGCAGAAAAGATGAGATTCATTGTTCTAGGAATTAATCTACTAATATTCAAAACAGGGAAGAATGTGCTTTACTGAGTATCTCAGAGCAGGGCAACTCAAGAGTTAGGGTTTATCTTGGGAAGTGTTAAACTTATCAAAACAATAATGAAAATGCAGCAAAATAATAGCTAATGTTTACTGAGTACTTAGTATGCCCCAAAGACTACATCAAGCATTTTGCATGCATTGATGTATTCGATCCTCATAACAACTAATGGACTAGGTCCTATTATTACTATTTTAAAGATGAAGAAACTGAAGCTTACTGAGATTAAGTAATTTACCCAAGGCTACGGAATCAAATGCAGCTGCTGTGAACATGGGGTTTAGAGATGACAGCATAATTAAGACAGTGTCTTTGTTTAAAAAAAAATCTTCTAAAAAGAACCATCTTTCTGAAACTTTAGCCTTTATATGGAGGCTCACATCTAGAATCAGATCTAACTTTTGAAACAAATAGCTTACTTGCGAAAAATCATTTTGAATACCGGTTACATTTTGGAAATAGAAAAACATTATCAATAGGATTTCATGACACACTAGAAGTGTTTTAACTTCGAAGAAACAAATGTTAGCTGAGCGTGTTGGCTCATGCCTGTGATCCCAGGATTTGGGAGGCTGAGACATGAGGATTGCAGGTTCAAAGCCAGCCTGAGCAACTTAACAACTCCCTGTTTCAAAATTGAAAATTTAAAAAAAAAAAAAAGGCTAGAGGTATAGCTCGGAGGTACAGTGCTCCTGGGTTCAATCAATTCCCAGGACAAAAAAAAAAAAAGAGAACCAATTGTGTGTGTGTGGTACTGGGAATTGAACCAGGGACATTCTACTTTCGAGCTATACCCTCAGTCCACTTTTATTTTTTATTTGAAAGCAGGATCTTGCTAGGTTGGTGAGAGTCTCTCTACTTGCTGAGACTGTCTTCAGACCTTCGATTATCCTGTCTCAGCCTCCCCAGTACTGGGCATACAAGCGTGCACCACCATGCCTGACCCCAAATGTTAAACATATTAGAAAGTTTTTAAATGTGCAGAAACAAAGAACTACTTTATACAAACCCTTCTTTTGTTGGACTTAATGGATTCTTATATATGTGTACATAGTTCTGTGGTTTCAGCTACATCTACCTTTGTAGGAAATAGACTGCATTATGATTTCAAGGACATTTGCATATCTGAACAGAGTTGTATATAGCACATATTATTAACATGTGGGTATACTATGATTTTGCAAAAAAGACATTAAATGGGAGAAAATATAGTTTTTTTTTTGTTTGTTTGTTTGTTTTTTGGTGGTACTGGGGTTCCTGGAAGCCCTTCTACCTCCGGGCTACACTCCCAGACCTATTTTTTATACTTTTTTATTTGGAAACAGGGTCTCATAAGCCAGCGCGCGCGGATGGCTTCAAACCTGCGCGATCCTCCTGTCTCTGCCTCCCAAGCGCGGGGATTACAAGCGTGCGCCACCACGCCCGGCGAAAATATAGTTATTTAATAGCTTTAAGGTGCAAATATAAACGGGGTATGGTGGAGCACACCTGTAAACCCAGTACTTGGGAGGCCGAGAGTGGAGGATCTCAGGTTCAAAGCCAGCCTTAGCAACCTAGTGAGGTTGTCAACAACTTAGTGAGATGATGTTTCAAAATAAAACAGGGCAGGGGGTATATATAACTAGGAGGCAAAATGACCCTGGGCTCAATCCCCAGTACCATAAAAGAAAAAAAATGCAAATATAAGCTAGAAAAATATGCCTTGTATCTACCTCTTTTAAGTATTAAAACAATCCATGTTCATGTAAATTTTAAAACAGCAGATTGAGCTGGCCGTGGTGGCGCACGCTTTGTAATCCCCGTGCTTGGGAGGCTGAGACAGGAGAATCGCGCAGGTTCGAAGCCAGCCTCAGCTGGTTTGAGAGACCCTGTTTCCAAATAAAATATAAAATAGGTCTGGGAGTGTAGCCCGGAGGTAGAAGGCCCCTGGGTTTCATGAAAGTTTTCTTCTAGTGATTGATTTAAAGCCTTAAAAACTGGCTATCTAGCTAGGCATGGTGGGGCATGCCTGTAATCCCAGCACTTGGGAGGCTACAACAGGAAGACTGCAGGTTAGAAGACAGCCTCAGCAAGTAATGAGACTCTCATCAATCTAGCGAGACTCTTTCCCAAAATAAAAATAAAATTGGACTGTGGCTGCAGTTTGAACATCCCTGGGTTCAATCATCCCTGGGTGTAGATTGAATACTCCCAGGTTCAATCCCAAGTGACATAAACAAAACTGATAAAAAAAATAAATAGGAAAAAAGTTTTAATTAACAAATGAATACTATTCTCAAACTTAGCTAAGAAGAAGCTGTATTTTTTTCACAGTTTCCATATTCTTCTCATAGGAGATTAGCTTTGCCTTTAGCACAAAATTAGCACTTTCTGATAGTTACATAAATGTCATTGTTTAATTTTTTTTTCCGGTACTGCAGATGGAACATAGGGGCATTCTACCTCCGAACCACACTCCCAGCCCTATTTTTTATTCTTTATTTTGAAACAGGGTCTCACTGAGTTGCTGAGGGCTTCACTAAGTAGCTGTCTGTGAACTGCAATCCCCGTCTCAGCCTCCCAAATGCTGGGATTACAAGCATGCGCCACCACACCCGGCCTCATTGTTTTAAATTAAAGGATTTGTTTTTAAATGATGGTGTCTCCTGAATAATTGTTTTTTTTATCTTCTTAAAATTTCTAAATCACTAGCCTAAATAAGTGGTGTAAAGGTCCCATGAAACCAAACCAAAAAGTGCAATACACTACGTAACCCAGTGACCCATGGCCCTGGAGAGCTCTTGCAACGGCTTGATGGCCAGAGGTGAACAGCTTCCCCATGCATACCCTCCCCGTCCTGACTTAAACACAGAAAAGCCTAATTTGATATTTTATGTGGCAATGGAGGGATTTTTTTCTTATTGTTCTCTGTAGTGACTCTCGAGCATTCTTTAGGATTTGTTTGTAGTCCAAAAACATTTGAGTTAAATAAGCCTAACATAAAACTCAGTTCATAGGTGGCTGCAGACTACTTCGTACCCTAATCCTCAGATGTCAGAAACATTTCATAGTGGCTACTGGAGTCCTTTTAGTTCTAGAATAATCTTGAAAACGCCATCACAGTTTAAAAGGGCCTGCTTTAGAGGAATCCTGAATGGCCAGGCAGGTTCCAAGACTGACCTGGAATTTAGATTCTATGTTTTCACATTGCTGGAGATTGCCTTAGAAAAGTCTAAGCCTTTAGTTAAAAAAGAAAAAAAATTTTTTTGCAGGTCTGGGGGTGGAACCCAAGGGAATTCCACCTCCGAACTACACCTCCTGCCCTATTTTTTATTCTTTATTTTGAAACAGGGTCTCACTAAGTTGCAGAGGACCTCACTAAGTAGCTGAGGCTGTCCGTGAACCACAATCCTCCGGTCTCAGCCTCCCAAATGCTGGGATTACAAACGTGCGCCACCACGCCCAGCTCTTTAGTTAAAATTTCTAATAGGCATGATGGCACACGCCTATATCCTGTACTTGGGAGGCTGAGACAGGAGGGTTGCCTGTTCACACCCAGCCTCAGCAACTTAGTGAGGCCCTTCCCAACTTAGTGAGACCCCGTTTCAGAATTTTATTTTATTTATTTTTATTTATTTATTTATTTTTGGTGGTACTGGGGGTGGAACCCAGAGGCTTTCTACTTCTGGGCTATACTCCCAGACCCATTTTATATTTTATTTGGAAACAGGGTCTCAGTAAGTTGCTGAGAGCCTCACTAAGTAGCTGAGGCTGGCTTTATTAAAAAATAAGCCGGGCATGGTGGTGCACGCTTGTAATCCCTGTGCTTCGGAGGCTGAGACAGGAGGATTGCGCAGGTTCGAAGCCAGCCTCAGCTACTTAGTGAGGCTCTCAGAAACTTGGTGAGACCCTGTTTCCAAATAAAAAATATAAAATAGGGCTGGGAGTATAGCCCAGAGGTAGAAAGCTCCTGGGTTCTACCCCCAGTACCACAAAAAAAAAAAATTAAAAAATAGGGGTGGGGGTGTACCTCAGAGGTAAAACGGCCCTAGGTTTCATCCCTAGTACCACAAATAAATAAATAAATTTTCTCATAATCCCATCTACCAATAGATGCTCTGCTCTGAGTTTTGTTGTTGTTGGTTGTTGTTGGTTGTTGTTGTTATTGTTGTTGTTCTGTGGGTCTGGAGACAGAACCCAGGGGCATTTAACCTCCAAGCTACACCTCCTGCCCTGTTCTTTTTATTCTTTATTTTGAAACAGGGTCTCACTAAGTTGCTGAGAGCCTCACTAAGTAGCTGAGGCTGGCTTCGAATCTGTGCGATTCTCCTGTCTCTGCCTCCCAAGCACGGAGATTACAATCGTGCGCCACCACACCCGGCGTTCTTTATTTTGAAATAGGGTCTCACTGAGTTGCATAGGGCCTCAGTAAATAACTGAGGCTTCCATGAACTGCGATCCTCCTGTCTTAGCCTCCAAAAATTCTGGGATTATAAGCGAGTGCCACCATGCCTGGCTCCTTTTTTTTTTTAAAAGGGTCTTACTAAGTTGCTTAGGTCCTCACTAAGTTGCTAAGGCCGGCTTTGAACCTACAATCCCCCTGTCTCAGCCTCCAAAAATATTGGGAGTGTAGGCATGTGCCAACAGTGCCAGGCTACAGTGCTATTTCTTTTCTTTTTTTTTTTTTTTTTTGTGGTACTGGAGGTGAAACACAGGGCATTTTACCTCAGAGCTACACCCACAGCCCTATTTTTTATTCTTTTTTTTTTTTTTTTTTTTTTTGCATATCCGGGGATGCAACCCAGGGGCATTCAACCTCCAAGCTACACCTTCTGCCCTATTTTTTATTCTTTATTTTGAAGCCGGGTCTCACTGAGTTGCGGAGGGCCTACCTAAGTAGCTGAGGCTGGCCGCGACCCCAGATCATCCTGTCTCAGCCTCCAAAATGCTGGGATTACAAGCGTGCACCACCACTCCCAGTTTAGAGTGCTATTTCTAATATACATTATTTTGCTTCCTGCATAGAACTCACTAGGGGTTCACCAAAGCTTTGGGGATAAAGTCTCAATTTGTTTTTTACCACAGCCTTTGAGGTAGGACCCATATCCCCACCCCAGTGCCTTTTCTGGTCACTTTCTCATCCCACTACTGATGCCACCCCCTGCTCCCCACGCTCACATGCCGGTAGCATCTCAAATTGACCTTGCTCTTCCTCCATACCTGTCCTCCGCTAGCTTGCTTCACCCAGCTAACATACCCTCCTTAGTCCTGCTTTACCAATCTAATGCCCTTCAAGACTCACTTTCCACAGTCCACAGTCTAAGTTATCCTCAACATCTCAAGGTTAAGTGCTTCTCCCAGGAGCTCCTAAATAAGGTCCTTATTTCTATCCTAGCACCCACACACACCGCCTGGGACCTGTCTCTCCAACTAGAATGAGAGTGCCTTAAAAAGAGAGAGGTGGGCTGGGCACACACCTGTAATCCTAGTACTTGGGAGGCTGAGACAGGACGATCGCCTCCTAGCCAGTCTCAGCACCCGGGTAAGGCCCTCCCCAAGTTAGTGAGACCTTGTTTCAAAAGAAAAATAGGAGCTGGGCGTGTTGGCGCACGCTTGTAATCCCAGCATTCGGGAGGCTGAGACCGGAGGATCAGTGGCCCTCTGCAACTCAGTGAGACCTGGTTTCAAAATAAAGAATAAAAAATAGGGCAGGGGGTATAGCTTGGAAGTCGAATGCTGCTGGGTTCCATCCACAGACCCGCAAAAAATAAAATATAATAAAATAAAATAGGGCTGGAGGTGTATCTCAGAAGTACAATACCCCTGGGTTTGATCCCTGGTACCATAAGAAGAGAGACAGAGAGAGAAAGAGAGATGGCATGCCTGTAATCTCAGTACTGGAGAGGCTGAGATAGGAAGACTAGAGGTTAGAGACCAGCCTCGGCAATTTAGTAAGACCCTCAGCAACTTAGTGAGACCTTGTTTCACAATAAAAAATAAAAAGGGCCGGGAGTGTATGTAGCTCAGTGGTAGAATGCCTCTGGGTTCAATTTCCAGTACCAAAAAAGGAAGAAGGGGAGGGAGGGGAGGAGGGAGGAGAAGATAGCAAAGGGGGTGGAGAGGGAGACCTTTTTATTGTTTTGTTGTTGTTGTTGTTTTGATGTTCCCAGCACCTCGCACAGAATATTTATGTCAGGGCGTAAACATTGGTTGAATGAGTGATTCAGGATTTCTACCTTAAACTTTGTAATAAAAAAAATGTCAAGTTCACCCTTCACATTTCGCTGCATTATTGCCAATTCTTGAAATATCGCCCACATTAGATGAGTGGTCAGGACGCCTCGGTTGCCACGACAGATCTAACTCGCATTGGCGAGAGCAAAGAGAAGCAATTTCCTGGCCGAGGAGCCAGAGCCCGGGGAGGCGTTGACTCAGCAGCTGGGACACCTGAGAACGCCCTTTACTCCATCTTTTATGGCTGTGTCTTCCTGTGGCTTGATGTAATTTTCTCCTTGGTAGAGGAAAGAATTTTCTCTCCTGCATTCAGTTTTTTAAATTCCATGGCCAGATTTGGCCTAACCGGGCTATGCCCCAGGGGTTCACATTAGTAAAGGCAATAACTGATGTCTGCTCTCATTCTATTTTTAAATGGATGAATCCACATAACAATTTAAGTCTGTAGATTTCCTCCTTATCTGGAACACTTGAGAACCTCAAAGTGATCGTGCACAGAAGTTGTGGAGATGAATTTACTCACGAGACAGTAATTCATTCACTTTATTTCTCCACTAAATACCGCCAACCTCCGTGGTCCCTTTGACCGTGTCTTGGCTTTAAAATTGGGTTCTGCTTTGTTTTTGAGATGATGTCTCGCTCATCTCAAAGCTTGCTGCCCAGGTTGGCCTTGAACTCCTGGCTTGAGAAGCCCTCCAACCTGAGTAACTAGGACTACGGATGTGCACCAGTATGCCCACTGGAAGGTTATCTTTCATACATGCATACTGTTTCATAGGGCAGGGATTTTTCAACCTGGCACTATTGACATTTGGGGCTCAATAATTCTTTGTCACCTCGGGCTGTCCTGTGCGTTGCAGGATATTCAGAAGTGTTTCTGGCTCTTTCATAGCTTGCTCTTCCGTCCTCACTTCCCCTTTCCATACTCCCTCCCAATTCCCACTCTTGCTTCCAGGGTTGTGGCAATCCAGAGTGTCACCAAATATTGCCAAAAATGGTGGCCAAAATTCTTTCCCCATGCTGGACATGCTGGTACACACCTATCATCTCAGTAGTTGAGAGGTTGAGACTAGAGGATAGGAGGTTTGAGGCCAGTCTCAGCAAGCTAGACTCTATTTCCAAACAAAAAATAAAATTGGGCTGGGGGTCTAGCTTAGAAGTAGAATGCCCCTGGGTTCAATCTCTAGTACCAAAAAGAAAATTCCTCTTCTGAAAACCACTGATTTATTCCTACAACTGACAACTAATTAAAGCAACAAAGCATAAAGAATAAGAACATTTAAATGTAACCAGTATGAAGGGCCTTAAAAGCAATAATAAATTTTACAGAACTCAAGAAGATTTTTACCAGATCTATAAATTGCATATACAAACTCAAAATTAGCCAGGCACATACCTATAATCCCAGCTACTCAGGAGGCTAAGGCTGGAGGATTGCAAGTTCCAGACCAGCCTGGGCAATTTATCAAGACCCTGTCTCAAAACAAAAAGGGCTGGGGATGTAGCTTGGTGGCCGCGTATTCAATGTGCCAGGCCCTGGGTTCAATTTCCAGGACTGTGAAAAAAATGTTAAATAATAACGATTTATAGCCTTTTCTATTTTTAGAGAAGCAAGGCTTTAAAATGTTAAGAGAGGAAATAATACATAATTAAAAGCATTACTGCATCTAGTTTGGCTTTTCATGCAGTGAGAATAAACTACCCTATTGGCTTTATTTGTGTAACACTTGAAAGAGCTGCCCCAAACCACGAATTCCATATTAAACATTAGTTACTTAGGGACAAGACATTAAACTTATTAGTTAAAAAAGTTTGCCCTCTTCTTTTAAAAAAATTTAAGAATTCAAACAAAATGTTACATAATTTTATTTATCTTTATAACAAACCATGCTGTTTCACAAAGTTTGATTTTTTATTGTTGTTATTTATTTATTTATTTATTTATTTATTTATTTACTTATTTTGGTGATACGGGGGTTCCTGGAAACCCTTCTACCTCCGAGCTACACTCCCAGACCTATTTTTTATATTTTTATTTGGAAACAGGGTCTCTTAAGCCAGTAAGGCTGGCTTCGAACCTGCACGATCCTCCTGTCTCCGCCTCCCAAGTGCCCAGCTGTTGTTTATTTTTAATTGTATATCATTTCATGTTAGATTTTTCTCTGGCTTTTTAGTTAGCTTGCACACTCAAATATCACAAATACTATACTTAAATATCACAAATACTATAATTTACTTAAATATATATATATATATATATATATATATATATATATATATATATATATATTTTTTTTTTTTTTTTGTGGTACTGGGGTTCCTGGAAGCCCTTCTACCTCCGGGCTACACTCCCAGACCTATTTTTTTTAACTTTTTTTAAATCTGGAAACAGGGTCTCTTAAGCCAGCAAGGCTGGCTCCGAACCAGCATGATCCTCCTGTCTCCGCCTCCCAAGCGCAGGGATTACAAGCGTGCACCACCATGCCCAGTTTAAATATATTTTTTAAAGATATATGTTAGCCAGATGTAGTGGTGCAAGCCTATATTCCCAGTACTTGGAAGTCTGAGACAGGAGGCTCACAGATTCGCAGCCAGCCTCAGCAACTTAGTGAGACCCTGTTTTAAAATAAAAAAATAAAGCCGGGCGTGGTGGCGCAGGTTTG
>NC_137791.1:106301738-106511738 GCF_963383645.1 Muscardinus avellanarius | reverse complement strand
GAGACCAAAGAATTGCATGTTCCAGGCCAACCTCATCAAAAGAAAGACTCTCAGAAACCTAGAGAGAGCCTGTTTCAAAATAAAAAGTAAAAAGGGCTGGGGATGTAGCTCAGAGGTAATATGCCCCTGTGCCCCTTTATTCTCCTCTCTCTCTCTCTCTTCTCTCTCTCTCTCTCTCTCTCTCTCTCTCTCTCTCTCTCTCACACACACACACACACACACTTCCTTCTTCTTAAAGTTGGAATGGCAGAGAATAATGTACCAAATAATTTGGCAATTTATTTTTATTTTATTTGGAAACAGGGTCTCTTAAGCCAGCACGGCTGGTTTCGAACCAGCGCGATCCTCCTGTCTCCGCCTCCCAAGCGCGGGGATTACAAGCGTGCGCCACCATGCCTGGCCTGGCAATTTTTTTTAATGGTAGAAACAGTCTTTATTGGTGGTGGCAACAATAGACAGAATAAAAAATGATACAACTTTGCTCAAGAGGCAGCATCCACAGATTTGGCCACCATCCCAAAAATCAATTTGGCAAGTCTTGTAGCTAAAAATATAGGCAAGAAAACGACAACAACAAAAGGGTTAAAAGGGCTAGGGGTGTAGCTGAGAGGTAGAATGCCCCTGGGTTTCAACTCCAGTACAACAGAGAGAGAGAGAGAGAGAGAGAGAGAGAGAGAGAGAGAGTGTGTGTGTGTGTGTGTGTGTGTGTGAGGCCATTCTATGAACTATTCATGTCCTGACTCATATATTAAAAGTGAGTTTTTTCTACCGGGCATGATGGCACACACTTATAATCCCAGTACTTGGGAGGCTGAGACAGGAGGATCGCATAGTTCGAAGCCAGCCAAAGCTACTTAGTGAGGCTCTCAGCAACTTAGGGAGACCCTGTTTCCAATAGAATATAAAATAGGTTTGGGAATGTAGCCCAGAGGTAGAAGGCCCCTGGGTTCCATTCCCAGTACCGCACATACACAAAAGTTTTTTTTCACTTGTCCAGGGATTTTTATTTTATTTTTAATTTTTTTAGTGCTGGGGATCAAGTCCAGGACCTAGTTCATGCTAGGCAAGCACTCTACCACTTAGCTACACCTCCCACCTGTCCTCATGACTTTAATTTTTATTTACTTAAAACTGTAGTGTCAGCCAGGCATGATGGCGCACACTTGTAATCCCAGCATTTGGGAGGCTGAGACGGGAGGATTGCTCAGGTTCGAAGCCAGCCTCAACTACTTAGTGAGGCTCTTTGCAACTCAGTGAGACCCTGTTTCCAAATAAAGAATAAGCCGGGCATGATGGCACACCCTTGTAATCCCCGCGCTTGGGAAGTGGAGACAGGAGGATCACGCAGGTTCGAAGCCAGCCACGCTGGCTTAAGAGACCCTGTTTCCAAATAAAATATAAAATAGGTCTGGGAGTGTAGCCTTGAGGTAGAAGGGCTTCCAGGAACCCCAGTACCACCAAAACAAAACAATACAAAACAAAAAAAAAGAATAAAAAAATAAGGCTGGGGGTGTCGCTCGGAAGTAGGATGCCCCTGGGTTCCATCCCCGGTACTGCAAAAAACAAAACAAAACTGTAGTATCCTATTAAAGTGGTACTAAATCATGTATGTGTTCCCCTACCAATATTATTTATAATTTAAGTAAATTAATTAACATAACATTTAATTACATATTTCTTACATTATAATCCTAGTTCATCTCCATTAGGACCTAAAACATCTCTAACAAAATATAGAAAATATAGACAAGCTAAAATTAGTATTTTCATGGATGTTTCCAATCAGATTTGTGTAAGTGCTGAAACTGCTAGTGGAGAGAAACTGTCAGTTTCTATAACCCTCATACCTTTGTTAGTTATGAGTCATGTTAAAAAAAAAAACTATTTGCAGGCTAAAATTGGTATTCAAGAGAGCAATATTTACTTTTTCTAACCATTAAGTAGAAAAAGTTATACTTCAGTGAATGATTAACAAGAGTTTAAATAAATGTAATTACAGATGCTCATAGAATAATACTGTGATCCTATTTAAACAGCTTGACTTGATCTGCACGCTCTCATACATGGAAAATTGGACCCAACAGGAGGTCAAGAAATATCATAAGTTATGAAAACAGGGCTGGATTTGATGTAACTAAAATTGGGGGAACATTGCATTAGAGTAGAAAGTGAGATGTCTAATTGCAGACAAAGTCTTGCTTAGAAAAACTCCACATCAGAAAATAGTTTATAAAATTAGCCCATGTTAAAAGAAAAAGATTGTACTTAAAACTGCTGAACTTAGCAATTCTATTGCTGTAAAGTAACAGGGATGTTGAGAACAGGCCAGAACCTTCTAACCTGTTAACCATTAAAGACTGAATAGCAAACCAGGCTCAGTGGCCCACACTTGTAATCCCCGTACTTGGGAGGCTGAGACGGAGGACTACAGGTTTGAGACCAGCTTCAGTGATTTAGTGAGACCCTGTTTCAAGATAAAAAAATAAAATAGGGCTGGAGGTATAGCTTGAACATAGAATGCCCCTAGGTTCAATATCAACAACAACACACACACACACACACACACACACACACACACAGGAACTTTAGTTGGGCCTGGTGGTCTGTGAAACCATGATCTTTCAGTCTCAGCCTCCCAAATGGTGGATTTTTTTTTTTTTTTAAACAAAGTCTCTCCTCGGTTGATGAGAGTCTTACTATTTGCTGAGGCTGGTCTTGAGCCTGCCATCCTCCTGTCTCAGCCTCCCAAGTATTGAGATTACAGCCATACACCACCATGCTGGGATAAATTTGGGATTTTTTTTTTTTTTTCAGTACTGGGTATGGAACTCAGGGCATTCTACCTTTGAGCTACACCCCCCAGCTCTATTTTTTATTCTTTTTTTTTTTTTTTTTTTTTTTTGCGGGTCTGGGGATGGAACCCAGGGGCCCTCGACCTCTGAGCTATAGCCCCTGCCCTATTATTTATTCTTTATTTTGAAACAAGGTCTCACTGAGTTGCGGAGGGCCTCACTAAGTAGCTGAGGCTGTCTGTGAACCGCGATCCTCCGGTCTCAGCCTCCCGAATGCTGGGATTACAAGCGTGCGCCACCACGTCCGGTTTATTCTTTATTTTGAAAGAGGGTCTCACTGAGTTGCGAAGGACCTCACTAAGTAGCGGCTGAGACTGTCTGTGAACCACAATTCTCCTGTTTTAGCTCTCAAATGCTGGATTACAAACATGCACCACCACGCCCAGCTAAATTTGGGATTCCACCCCCCCCCCCCCGCGGGTCTGTGAATGAAACCCAGGAGGATTCAACCTCCGCACTACACCCCTTGCCCTATTTTTTTATTCTTTATTTTGAAACAGGATCTCACTAAATTATGAGGGCCTCACTAAGTAGCTGAGGCTGTTGGTGAACCAAGATCCTCAGGTCTCAGCCTCCCGAATACTAGGATTACAAGGATTCGTCACCACACCCTGCTAAATTTGGGGTATTTAAAACAACTTAAAAATAGGTAGTCCAACCTGGCATGGTGGCTCATGCCTGTAATTCCAGTATTTAGGAGCTAAGACAGGAGGATTGCAGGTTTAAGACCAGCCTTAGCAACCGATTGAGAGCCTGTTTCAAAATTTAAAAATAAAAGTAAAAAAGGGGTTGGGGGTGTAGCTTAGAGGTAGAATGCCCCTGGGTTCAATCCTCAGTGTCGCACACACAAAAAGGTAGGTAGTCCATTCCTGAAAATACTGAAAAGAAATAATTCAAATAAATTAAAAATTGCATGCCCAAAGTCGGTTATTACAAAATTATCTATGACAAGAAAAAAGAACAAAAATAAAAACAAGTTAATCTCTGTCAAAAGAGAAAGATGAACAAGTATTTTACTACATCAGTGAATTGTGCTTCTAAAATAATTATGAAGACTAAAAACAAGCCGGGGATGGTAGCACACGCTTGTAATCCCAGCATTCAGGAGGCTGAGACTGGAGGGTCACGGTTCACAGACCGCCTCAGCTACTTACGCCCTCTGCAACTTAGTGAGACCCTGTTTCAAAATAAAGAATAAAAAAATTAGGATAGGGGGTATAGCTCAGAGGTCAAATGCACCCTGGGTTCCATCCCCAGACCCGCACACACACACACACACACACACACACACACACACACACACAAAAGACTAAAAACAATATGGAAAATGTTTAAAGTGATTTTAGAATATATTTCAAAAGCCAGGCGTGGTGGCGCATGCTTGTAATCCCCACGCTTGGGAGGCAGAGACAGGTGGATCGTGCAGGTTCGAAGCCAGCCGCGCTGGCTTAAGAGACCCTGTTTCCAAATAAAATATAAAATAGGTCCGGGAGTGTAGCCCGGTGGTAGAAGGCTTCCATCCCCAGTACCACCAAAAAAAAAAAAAAAAAAAAAAAAAAAAATATATATATATATATATATATATATATATATATATATATTTAATAAAATTTCTTCCTTTTTCTCTCTCTCTCTTTCTTTCTTTCTTTTTTTATTTTTATTTTTATACTTTATTTTGAAATAGGGTCTCACTAAGTTGCAGAGGGCCTCACTGAGTAGCTGAGGCTGTTCGAGAACTATGATCCTTCTGCCTCAGTCTCCCAAATGCTGGGATTACAGGCGTGTGCCACCACTCCTGGGTAAAATAAATTTTTTTGTTTTTATTTATACTTTGTGTGTGCGTGTGTGTGTGTGTGTGTGTGTGTGTGTGTGTGTGTGTGTGTGTTTTATTGGTGACTGAGCCCAGGGCATTCTATCTCTAAGCTACAGCCTCAGTTTTATTTTTTATTCAGAAACATAGTCTTACTTATTCATTTATTTATTGTGGTACTGGTGATGGGACCCAGGGGCATTTTACCTCCGAGCTACATCTCCAGCCCTATTTTTTTATTCTTTATTTTGAAACAGGGTCTCACTGAGTTGCAAAGGGCCTCATTAAGTAGTAACTGAGACTGTCCGTGAACTGCAATTCTCCCATCTCAGCCTCCCAAATGCTGGGATTACAAGCATGCGCCACCACGCCTGGCTGTACTTTATTTATAATTAGGAACAGGGTCTCAGTAGGTTGATGAGAGTCTCACTACTTGCTGAGACTGTCCTCGAACCTGCAATCCTCCAGTCTCAGCCTCCCAAGTACTGGGATTACAAGCCTGCGCCACCAAGCCCAGCTTGGGGTTTTCTTAAATACCCCCTGTTTTTTTTATGTTAGGTTTGTCCAGCCCATCCTTTCTGTGTCCCACTAAGTCTTCCTGACCCCTAACCCCTTCTCCATCTCTGTTTCTAAAGTTGTGCCTAATATCTTATTTGTTTCCTATTGTCCACAGAACTTATCAGAGTCTGAACCTCCAGGGATATCAAAGGAAGCCGCCACCCTAGATGGGAGGGGGCTAGAGGAGCTATTACCCCTCCTCTATCCCCCACTGCCTCTCAGCCCCACTAGACCCCAGACCAGGCTCCAAAGGAGAAAGCAGCAGCTCACTCCCTCCTTAAGCCACCGAGTCTAAAGAGCAAAGGCTGCAGCTCCCTTAAATCAACCATTCCAAAGGTAGAGGCCTTGGACAAGGCAGAGGGCGACCTTGGAAAACTGTGGGATGGCTGTTGTGCAAAGCCACCAGGCCCCAAGCCTCCCGCGGGTGTTCAGTTGTCCCTACAGTCCTGCAGCCCAACCCAGAGGACACCAACGGCTCTCCTGGCTTCATCAGGTTTGTGTCAGACTCACTACCTAGAGCAAATTGCTCTTCCCCGTGAGCCGGCACAAACTGGACCAAGGTCTAAGCACCAGTGCTGCCCAGAGGACGGCCCCCCATTCTCTGCTGAGAATGAAGAGGCTGTCTCCAGTCCAGAGTAAAGATAACCTTAGATAGCACGATAGCCTCTGCAAATAGCAGCAAAGGTGAAACAGACACAGTGGAACATGAAGGTCGCCGTGGGTTTGACAATATAGGCACACCTCTCTCCAGAGAACTGGTGGAGGAGGCATCGCAAAGGCGCCTGTGGCCTCCTAAGCTGCACTGTCTCGTTCAGATGCTGATGTGACCAAGATTTTATCAAAACATAGGTCATCTTTTATATAATCACTGAAATATACAATAGATAATCTGTGTGTGTGTATGGTGTGGTGTGGTGTGGTGGTGTGTGTGTGTGTGTGTGTGTGTGTGTGTGTGTGTGTGTTACTGTGGATCAAACCCAGGAGCTTTCTACCTCTGAGCTACATCCCAACCCTATTTATTTATTTTCTGAGGTACTGAGGATGGAATCCAGAAGCATTTAGTCCCAAGTTACACCCCCAGTCCTATTTTTTATTCTTTATTTTGAAACAGGGTCTCAGTGACTTGCAAAAGGCCTTAGTAACTGAGGCTGTCTGCAAACCACGATCCTCCTGTCTCAGCCTCCCAAATGCTGGGATTATCCATTTTATTTTTTTTATTTGGAAACAAGGTCTCACTAAATTCGTGAGAGCCGAGCTAAATTGCTGAAGCTGGCCTTGAACCCTCCATCCTCCTGTCCCAGCATAAGTACTGGGATTACAGGCCTGCACTACCACACCCGGCTGAAAATCTATTTTGAAGAAATTTCTCTAGCCTGTTTTTCTCGGTAATCAGGCTCGGTAATTCCTGTAACCTGTGTTACTGCAGTGCTACTGACTCCATCGCAGCCTTCCGTGAGTGCAAAGCCCTGGTTTGCGGCTCAGACCTTGCACATGCGCAGTGCTCTGCTGGCCATGGGTGAGAGGCGGCAATATCCCTGAAGAGGTGCTGACGCTGTGTTGAGAGCACTTAAGCTACGCAGGGATTAAGTGAGCCATTAGGATAAAGCCAAGAATGCCCCCTTTGAACCCTACCAGTGCATGCTTGTTCTTGACTTGAACTGGGAAAAAGAAAAGCAGCTCTCAAGATTTTCTGTTGTGATTCTAGTTCCAGAAAAGTCCAAAGAGTAGCTGAGAACACGGAAGGCCCCTGTGATTCCTTCTAGAAGGTCGAAAGTTTTTCCTCAGGTTGGGGGAAAAAGAAGGGGCTATAGACAGCCTACATGTAACACAGTACTTGGGAGGCTGAAACAAGAGAATTGCAGGTTCAAGGCCAGCCTCGGCAAAACTTAGCTGAGGTCCTGTTTCAAAATAAAAAATAATATAGGGCTGGGATGTAGCTGAGAGGTAGAATGTTCCTGGGTTCAATCCCCATCACCACAGAGAGCGAGCTATAGCCTTAACATTTCTCTGAGAGAAAAACATTCTTTTTTTTTTTTTTTTTTTTGATGGAACCCAGGGGCATTGTCCCTCCGAGCTACACCCCCAGCCCTATTTTTTATTCTTTATTTTAAAACAAGTCTCACTGAGTTGCAAAGGGCCTAACTAAGTAGCTGAGGCTGTCTGCAAACTGATCCTCCTGTTTCAGCCTCCCAAATGCTGGGATTACAAGCGTGCACCACCTCGCCCAGCTCATTCTTCGTGTGTGTGTGTGTGTGTGTGTGTGTGTGTAACTCGGGATTGAACCCAGGGGCATTCTACCTCCAAACTAAATATATCCCCAGCCCTATTTATTTATTTATTTATTTATTCATTCATTCATTCATTCATTCATTTTATTTTGCAGTACTGGGCTCTGAACCCAGAAGCATTCTAACTTTGAGCTCCACTCTCAGTCCTATTTTATTCTTTTTTTTTTTTTTTTTTCGGGTTTGGGGATGGAACTCAGGGTCATTCGACCTCTGAGCTACACCCCTGCCCTATTTTTTATTCTTTATTTTGAAACGGTCTCACTGAGTTGCAGAGGGCCTCACTAAGTAGCTGAGGCTGTCCAGGAACCGTGATCCTCCAGTCTCAGCCTCCCGAATGCTGGGATTACAAGCGTGAGCCACCTCGCCCGGCTTATTCTTTATTTTGAAAGAGGGTCTCTCTAATTTACAGAATGCCTCACTAAATTGCTGAGGCTGTCCTCAAACCTGAAATTCTCTGTTTCAGCCTTCCAAGTGCTGGGATTACAAGCATTCACCACCACACCAGCTGAGGAAAGTGTTCTTGAAGATCCGCGGAGCCCAGCATGGTGGCGCAAACTTGTAATCCCAGCATTTGGGAGGCTGAGACAGGAGGATAGTGGTTTGCGGACAGCCTCAGCTACTACTTAGTGAAGTTTTTACAACTCAATGAGATTATTTCAAAATAAAAAATAAAATAGGTCTGGGAGTGTAGTAGAATGCCCCGGACTGAGTACCAGGACGGACACACACACGGACACACACAACCCTCAAGACATTTGCTCTTCCAGAGAATGATTTAAATTAGCTTTTCTTGCATAAGACAGGGTGGAAATAGTTTGGAATTCTCATCCCTTACTTCAATGCCTACTTTCCCCACTCTAACGGGATTTGCAAAATATTTTCAGGACCACAGGATGTATTAGGTTTGAATCCTTTGCTCATACTTGTTTTTACCTTGTTTTGTTTTACAAAAAAGCAGATTCTGATAGTTCATCCTTTTTTTTTTTTTTTTTTGTGGTACTGGGTGTGGAACCCAGAGGCTTTCTACTTCCGGGCTATACTCCCAGACCCTTTTTATATTTTATTTGCAAACAGGGTCTCACTAAATTGCTGAGAGCCTCACTAAGTAGCTGAGGCTGGCTTCGAACCTGCGCGATCCTCCTGTCTCAGCCTCCCAAGCGCGGGGATTACAAGTGTGTGCCACCACGCCTGGCATGATAGTTCATCCTTTTATAAAACATTTCCATTGAGCAAAAGAAAAGCTAAGGAACAAAACTGAAAATACTCCATAGGTTAAAAATAATAAGGGTAGCCAGGCATGGTGGTGAACACTTGTAATCCCAGTACTTGGGAGGCTGAGACAGGAGGATCGCAGGTTTGAGATCAGCCTCAGCAATTTAGTGAGGGTCTCAGAAACAAAGACTCTTTCAAAATTAAAAAACAAAAGCCGGGCGTGGTGGCGCACGCTTGTAATCCCCACGCTTGGGAGGCGGAGACAGGAGGTTCACACTGGTTTGAAGCCAGCTGCGTTGGCTTAAGAGACCCTGTTTCCAGGGGCTCTTAAATATAAAATGGGTCTGGGAGTGTAGCCCAGAGGTAGAAGGGTTTCCAGGAATCCCAGTACCCCCCAAAATAAAAATAAAAATAAAAAACAAAAGCTGATGAGCCGGGCGTGGTGGCGCACACTTGTAATCCCAGCGTTTGGGAGGCTGAGACAGGAGGATCACAGCCAGCCCTATTTATTTATTTCGAAGCCAGCCTCAGCTACTTAGTGAGGCCCTCAGAAACTCAGTGAGAACCTGTTTCCAAATAAAATATAAAATAGATCTGGGAGTGTAGCTCAGAGGTAGAAAAGCCCCTGGATTCCATTCCTGGTACCACAAAAATAAATAAATAAATAAATAAATAAATAAATAAATAAAGTAAAAAGGGCTGGAGGTTTAGGTCAGTGGTAGGGCAATTGGATAGCATGTGTAAGACCCTAGGTTCAATTCCCAGTACTCAAAAAAAAAAAAAGATAAATAATAAAAGTTTGTGCAATTGTTTTATATTTTATTTTACTTTTGTGTCATTGGATTGAACCCAGGAATATTCTACCTCCAAGGTACACCCCCGACCCTTTGTCCTCAATCCTGCAATACTCCTGCCTCAGCCTTCCAAGTACTAGGATTACAGGTGTGTGCCAGGTGCATTATTTTTTTTTTTTTAGAAACGTTCAGAGGAGAACTTTGGAGAAGTGGGGAGAGACAAGCAAGTCAAATTCTAAGAGCAGTGTCCCAATATGCCAATATACCAATATTGAACAATTTTAGTATTGAAAGGGCCTTAGTGAGGTCCTTTGCAACTCAGTGAGACCCTGTTTCAAAATAAAGAATAAAAAATAGGGCAGGGGGTGTAGCTCAGAGATCGGATGCTCCTGGGTTCCATCCCCAGACCCGCAAAAAAAAAAAAAAAAAAAAAAAAATATATATATATATATATATATATATATATATACATATACATATATATGTGTGTGTGTGTGTGTGTGTGTGTGTGTGTGTGTGTGTGTGTGTGTGTGTGGCTGGGGGTGTAGCTCCGAGGTAGAATGACCCTGGGTTCCATCCCAATACTGGAAAAAAAAAAAAAAAAAAAAGAAAAAGAAGGAAAGGAAGGAAGGAGGAAATGGCTACAACCCTTGAGAGCAAGGACAATAAAGGTCAACAATATTTTCTTCTTCTTAGGCTCACTCGAAAGTTTGGCATAACTACAACCAAAATTTCCGCCCACATCAGAAAGGCTGGTTATCAATCACTTTGGGATCCCACTGGATCGAGCCGAACAGATCGGAAAACACGATGGACATCCTCAAGTGCCAGCAATCCATCGGGTCTGTGCTGGGCTGGTTCGCCAGCCCCGTCCACGGGGACGGGGACTATCCCGAGGTCATGAAGAAGCAGCTGCTCTCCCTTCTGCCCCGGTTCTCGGAAGCAGAGACGCGGGAGGTGAGGGGCACCGCCGACTTCTTTGCCTTCTCCTTTGGACCCAACAATTTCAAGCCCCTGAACACCATGGCTAAAATGGGGCAAAATGTGTCACTCAATTTAAGACAAGTGCTGAACTGGATTAAACTGGAATATGGAAACCCCCGAATCTTGATAGCTGAGAATGGCTGGTTTACAGACAGCTATGTGGAGATTGAGGACACCACGGCCATCTACATGATGAAGAATTTTCTCAACCAGGTTCTGCAAGGTTGGTTGCACATCGGCTCCGTTTTTAAATAGTAATTGAATCCTTGTAGCATATTTAAAGTTACCATTGTGTGTGTGTGTGTGTGTGTGTGTGTGTGTGTGTGTGTGTGTGTTTTACTGGGGATGGTGGGGATGGAACCCAGGGGCATTCTACCTCCAAGCTACACCCCCAGCCCTATTTTTTATTCTTTATTTTGAAACAGGGTCTCACTGAGTTGCAAAGGGCCTCACGAAGTCGTAACTGAGGCTGGCTACAAACTGCAGTCCTCTTGTCTCAGCCTCCCAAATGCTGGGACTACAAGTGTGCACCACCATGCCCGGTTTTAAAGTCACTTTTGAAATGTAATGGTTGTTCTTGTTGAACTTTTTGTATTTTTCAGTGTTGACAGAACATTCATTTATTTAGGGGAGTTCTACCTCTGAGATACACCTCAAGCCCTTTTTTTTGTTTTGTTAAATTGCTGAGGCTGGCCTGAACCTGAGATTCTTCTGTCTCAGCCACCAAGTACTAGGATTTCAGGCATGCACCATCATGCTTCATTTATTGTCTCTCTCTGTCTCTCTGTCTCTCTGTCTCTCTGTCTCTCTCTGTCTCTCTCTTTCTTTCTTAAACAGGATCTCACTGAGATGGCTGAGAGTTTTGCTATGTTACAGATGCTGGCCTCAAACCAGCTATTCTCCTTTCTTGGCCTCCCAAACACTAGTATTTTAGGTGTGTGCTACCATGCCCAACTCGGTTTCATTCTTTATAAAGGACACAATGCTAATAAGAGATATGTATAAAGTTTCCTATCGATAATACTTTCTTCTAAGATGCCTCTTGGAATTCTGATCCTTTCTTGCTATTATGTGACTGAATGATGTAAAGTCCAAAAACAAGCCTAAGTAATTTTTAAAATTTCTTTAAATTTTATTCATTCATTCATTCATTCATTCATTCATTTTGTGGTGCTGGGGATGAAATCCAGGGGCCTTTTACCTCTGGGCTACACTCCCAGACCTATTTTATATTTTATTTGGAAACAGGGTCTCACTAAGTTGCTGAGAGCCTCACTAAGTAGATGAGGCTGGCTTAGAATGTGCGTGATCCTCCTGTCTCAGCCTCCCAAGTGCACCACCATTCCAGACTTCTCATATTTTTTATTTTTTGTAGTATTGGGGGGTTGAAACCAGAGCATTCTACCTCTGAGTTATTCCTCCAGGCTAACCTTTTTTTTTTTTTTTTTTTTTTTTGCAGACTGGGGATTGGGCATTGTACCACCTCCAGGCTATACCCTCAGCCCTATTTTTTATTCTTTATTTTGAAACAGGGTCTCACTAAGTTGCAGAGGGCCTCACTAAGTAGCTGAGGTTGGCTGAGAACCTGCGATCCTCCTGTCTCAGCCTTCCAAGTACTGGTAGTACAGGCATGTACCACCATGCCTGGCCTCTGTGGGTCTTTTTAAGTTCTGTAGCTCTCTTTAGAAGTCCAGAAGAAAATCCCAGGTTCTGCAGGAGAGAGCCTTCAGGGAGGGTCCTCAGGGAGAGCAAGCTCCTGCCGCAAATCTGCTACCACAGACTTATAAGAAGAAACAGCAGGAGACAGAGCCACGCCTGGCCCTGGGCCACAAGCAAGCGAAGACTCAGAGCAGAGGACACTGGGTCAAGGCTAATGCACGGGGACTGGAAGGGCGTCCATGCCAGCCCTCCTTAGAACCCAACAGAACCAGGGGCAGTTGAAACATATTTATCTTCTTGGAATCTCTCGCCACAGATTTTCTGCCTTTTAGTAAAAGAATGTCAATGATAAATCCCAAAAATGCAGAAACGAAGCATTTCTATAAGAGAAATGAGAGCTTTTAAGAAAAACCATTCAGGGCTAATTTGGATATCTGTTTTTATTGCTACTATTGCTGTTCATGTTTCAATTTTACCCAGTTCTTTACCAGTTATGGGATCAGAGTTTTAAGGCTAGAAGGGCAAAGTGCCAGAATTTGGGAGGCTGAGGTAGGCCAGCCTCACTAACTTAGCAAGATCCTCAACAAGTTCACAGGACCCTGTTTCCAAATAAAAGATAAAAAGGGCTGCCGGGCGTGGTGGCGCACGCTTGTAATCCCTGAACTTGGGAGGCAGAGACAGGAGGATCATGCAGGTTCGAAGCCAGCCATGCTGGCTTAAGAGACCCTGTTTCCACATAAAATATAAAAAATAGGTCTGGTAGTGTAGCCCGGAGGTAGAAGGGTTCCAGTACCATTAAAAAAAAAAAAAAAAAAAAAAAAAAAAGATTAAAAGGGCTGAGGATGTAGCTCAGAAGTAGAATGCCCTTTCAATCCCCAGTATGAAATAACAATGATAACAACAACAATAGTAATATATAAATAAAATAGGGCTGGAGGTGTAGCTCGGATGTGGAATGTCCCTGGATTCAATCCCCTGTAATACACATGTGCACGCGCACACACACACACACACACACACACACACATACACGCATGCACTAGAAAGGCTCTTAGAGATCATCTTTTCCCATCTTTTCTGCTTACAAAGAAGAAAACCGAGGCCGACACACTTGCCCAATAGTGCCCTCCAGGAAAGAACAGCGCCAGGCCCAGCCGCCCTGCCCTCCTGCCCAGCCAGCTCTCAACCTCTTAAAACCCTTTGCATCTTTCGTCCCCTCACTTCACTCCCACTTGCCCTTATTTACTTCTAGAAGCTGAGTTTTTTAGTCCCTGAAGGACAGTTTCATATAATGGATAGTTTGTTCCCAAATGGGAACCAACCCAAACATGAAATGAGAAATTCTTGGTAACTTGCAGACATCTGTACGGGTCCCAGAGGATTCTAGAAATGACCATGCCCCCTGACACAGATCTGCACACAAAATATTAGGACTAGTTCTAATTCGACCCTTTAACTGTGCCAATTAGCTTTGGGGGTGGTGTGCATGGGGGAAGCATTCTAGATAAATATAATTCCCATGAGCCAGGGGATGGTGGTGCACACTTGTTGTCCCAGTACTTGGAAGGCTGAGACATGAAGATCACAGGTTCAAGACCAGCCTAAGCAAGTAGTAAAACCCTGTTTCAAAGCAAAAAATAAAAAGAGCTGGGGGGTATAGCTCAGAGGTAGAATTCTCCTGGGTTCAATCCTCAGTACCCACACCCCAAAATTGCCATGCATCTTTCAATTTGATAGACTTGTAAATTCGGAAAAAAAAATGGTTTCACAGAATGCTCTCTGGGGGCACGTTGTCAGTGAAACTGTCGACACAAACTAGAGTGTCTGGCCTTCCGTACATCTCTGCTTTCTTTTCTCTGTGCAGCGATCAGGTTTGATGAAATACGAGTGTTCGGTTACACCGCCTGGTCTCTCCTGGACGGCTTTGAATGGCAGGATGCTTACACCATCCGCAGAGGATTATTTTATGTGAACTTTAATAGTAAACAGAAAGAAAGAGAACCCAAGTCCTCAGCACATTACTATAAACAGATCATACAAGAAAATGGTTTTACTTTAAAAGAGTCCACGCCAGATATGCAGGGTCAGTTTCCCTGTGACTTCTCCTGGGGTGTCACTGAGTCTGTTCTTAAGGTAAGTGGCTACTTCCAAGTGAACCATGAATGGGGGAGGCCGGGCTCGATGCTCTATCTCATTTACTCAATGACAGTGAAGAGCTAGATGTTGGGTAATGTCAACTACTGTAGTCATGAGCAGGTGCTGGACGGAAGCTGGGAAAGAGGAGGAGAGGAAGAGGGAGAGGGAGAGGAACATTACTTAGACAATTTCTGGCCCAGAAGCCACTCAGTGATGGCGATGAAGTGACCAAGAGGCTGTCTTCAGAGCTGGATGTGGTGGCACACACTTGTAATCCCAGCATCTGGGAGGCTGAGGCAGGAAGATAGCGATTCGCGGCCAGCCTCAGCTACTTAGCAAGGCCCTTTGCAACTCAGTGAGACCCTGTATCAAAATAAAGAATAAAAAATAGGGCTGGAGGTGTAGCTCAGAGGTAGAATGCCCCTAGGTGCCATACCCAGCACTGAAAAAAAAAAAAAAGGCTGTCTTTAGGGATGGCACATTCCAGATTGATCTGACAACCGTTTCTGTGTGAGACATTTGTTCAGAGAGAGGGTCAAAATGAGAAGATTTTTCTTATAGATTTTTACTTGGCCAAAGCTAATTATTAGCAGCCCTTTATTTTTACTTTATTCTTATTCTTATTTTTTAAATTTATTTTATTGGTGCACTGTATTCATACATCATAGTGGGATACAAACTTTTGTAGACATACATACACACATCGCCCAGTCAGCCCCCACCCGATCCCCACCCCATTCCCTCCCCATCCCTCCTTCCCATGCTTGGCTTAGTGGTTGACATCTAGTATTATAGCAATTTATCCAAAATTAAAAATGATAATCTTACATAACAGTTTCATTTGTCTGATACCAAGCTTTTGATGACTTAAAGATAACATTTCAATATTTCTTTTTGCTTTCTTTCTTACCAGAGAATATTTTTTTCTTTTTTTTTAGGTGAAACTATCATATATTTATATATTTATTTTTCAGAAAAAAATCTATCCTAATATGGAATATGGATTCTAGATACCCAAAACGATCTTGAAAAAGAACAAAGCTAGAAGATATATATTTTCTGATTTCAAACCATATAAAGCTACAATAATTGAAACAGTGTAGTACTGTTCTAAAGGCAGATATATAAACCATTGGAGTTAAATACAAGCCTAGAGCTAAATTCTTCCCTATATTATCAAGTTATTTTTGACAAGGTTTCCACGAACATTGGTGGTGGAAATAATAATCTTTTAACTAAATATTGTTGAAAAATAATAATTACATGGAAAAGAATAAAATTGGACCCTTACCTAATCCCATATACAAGTATTAACTCAAAATAGATAAAAGACCTAAATATAAATCTTAAGACTATAAACTTTTAGAAGAAAATCTGGGTCATAAAACCTCACAACATTGAAATTGGCAGTGATTTCTTGGATATGATTTCAATGGCACAGGCAACAGAAGAGTATACAAACTCCCTAAAAAATAAAAAAATATTGTATATCCAAAGACAATGTGAACAGAGTTAACAGTTACTAATAGAATTGGATAAAATATTTCCAAATGCTATATCTGAAGGTATATTAATATTCCAACTAGAAATCCTAAAAATTAACAACAATAAAGGCAAACAATACAATTTAGAGATAGGTAAAAGACTAACATAAATAATGAATCTCCACAGATAACCAATCTTAGTTGTTTGTTGGATGGAAAATCTTGTTTCTCTGGTTCTGGTGTGTGTTACCTATTTCTTCTTTGTAGTTAATCTCTTTGAGTATTTTCTCTAGCGCTGGTTTTGAAGACATAAATTCCTTCAGATTCTGTTTGTCATGGAAGCTTCTTATTTTTCCATCTAATTTGATATAAAGTTTTGCTGGGTAGAAAATTTTTGGCTGGAAGTTGTTTTCTTTCAGAGTTTGGAATATGTTACTCCAAGCCCTTCTGGTTCTCATGACTTGGTTTGGGAAGTCTGGAGTGATTCTAATTGGTTTGCCTCTGAATGTCACTTGGCCCTTTGTTTTTGTTGCCTTTAAGATTCTCTGCTTGGCTTCCACATTGGTCATTTTGACAATTATGTGGCGTGGGGATCCTCTTCTCCGATCCTGTCTAAAGGGAGTTCTATAAGTTTCCTGGACCTGTGTATCAACCTCTTGCTCTATGTTTGGAAAATTTTCTGCTAGTACTTCCTTGAAGAGATTGTTGATCCCTTTGGTATCACTTTCTTTTCCCTCCTCTATTCCAATTATTCTTAGGTTGGCTCTCTTAAAATGGGCCCATATTTCTTCAATGTCAGATTCCTGCTGTTGGATATTTTTTTCTAGATTAGAAACTATGCGTTCATTTTTGGAATGATCATCTTCTAAGAGCGAGATTCTGTTCTCCATGTGGTCTAATCGGTTGTTTGTGCTTTGAATTGAGGCCTTTACTTCATTAATTGCATCCTTTATCTCTTTTTGGCTCTCTCTGAGTTCTTCTCGAAGCACCTCTATTATTTCTACAGTTATTTTCCTGATTTGATCTTCTAGAAATCTCTGATTTTCTGTTTTATCGGGTTCTGATGTTGTGGGGTTGTGGGCATTCATTGCTCCAGTGTTATTCCTCTTTCCCATGATTTCGGAAGTTTGTGCCTTCTCTGGGTTCTTCCCTTGGGTCACTATGACTTCATTTAAGGTGCTCTGGATCTCGAGTCTGTAGTATCTCAGACCCCACTACTCCTTTACTGGGTTGTATCACAGAGTCTCCGACCCAGGGAGTTGATAGAGGCTGCTTTAAACTATGGGGGGTGCCAGGTTGCACGTTCTCCTATGGTGTGATATCTCTGCCACCGCCACTCCCCCACTGGGTCAAGTCCCAGAAAGTACAGTACTGGGATTTCTCCTCTGTGGCCCGCAATTTGACTCACTGTTCTTGAGTTCGCAGATGTAGCTGTATTGGACTCGTTGAATTCGCTGCTGCTGCTGCCGGTGGCAATATGGCGCTGCTGCCACGCCCTCGGCCGTGAGGCTGGCTTATTTCTTCTTGGTTTTGAATTCCACTCTGAGTTCTTGCAGCATGTGCTGAGCTCAGCCACTGGGAGCTTTAGATGTTCCCTGCGCTGAAAAATCCCACCTGGCTGTTCCGCAGCGGCTCACCTCGGCTTGCTGTAGCCATCCGGTGAATTTGCCGTTGCCGCCGGCAGTATGGCGCTGCTGCTGCGTCCTCGGGCGTGAGGCCGGTGTATCTCCTCTGTGGCTCTGAGCTCTGTTCTCAGACCGCTTTCTCTCTGGAGCCTGGTGATTTTTTTGTTTCTCTGGTGATGGTGTTTTCTGGCTATGAAAGGCGCTGATTTTGTGGTAATAGAGATTGGTTGTTAGCGGGGCTCTTAAGCCCCACTTTTCTCGGTCACCATCTTCCCGGAAGTCGCTCTCTTATTCTTATTTTTGAAGTACTGGGGATGGAACCCAGGGGCATTCTACCACCAAGCTGTACCCTCAACCCTATTTTATTTTTTATTTGGAAACAGGGTCTTACTGAGTTGCAAACGGCCTCAATAAGTAGCTGAGGCTGTGAACTGCGATCCTCCTGTCTCAGCCTCCTGAATGCTGGGATTACAAACACGTGCCACCACGCTCAGTTTATTTTTTGTGGAACTGGGGTTGAACCCAGGGGCATTCTACCTCTAAGCCACACCCCCAGCCCTATTTTTTATTCTTTATTTTGAAACAGAGTCTCACTAAGTTGCAGAGGGCCTCACTAAGTAGCACAGGCTGGCCCTGAACCTGTGTTCTGTCTAGCAACCCTTTATTTAAGTGATTAGTAGCTTTGGGTAGTCTGTCTTCTGAAGTCTCTATCTCCCAGCGGAGCCTCCCCACACACATCTTGCTCCTCCCCTCTCTCCAATGTTTGCTTAAATGTCACCTCAGTCAGGCTTTCCCCCACTCCAAAAACCATAACCCCATCCCTATCACCGTCTCCCTTCCTGGTTTTATTTTTCTATACAGCACATGTCCCTATTGTAACTTAATATGAACCTTATATATTTTGTGGAACTGGGGATTGAAACCTGAGGCATTCTACCTCTGAGCTACACCTCCAGCCCTATTTTATCGGGTCTCACAAAGTTGCTAAGAGTTTTTCTGGATTGCTGAGGCTGGCCTTGAACCTGCGATCTGCCTGTCTCGGTGTGGAATTGGGATGGAACCCAGGAGACTTCTACCTCTGGGTTACACCCCCAGACCTATATTATTTTTTTTTATCTGGAAACAGGGTCTCACTAAGTTGCTGAGGACCTCAGTAAATCGCCCTGGCTGGCTTTGAAACTGCGATCCTCCTGTCTCAGCCTCCCAGGTACTGGGATTACAAGCATGTGCTACCATGCCTGACACAATAACTTGTTTTTTTTTTTCAGTACTGGGTTTATCTTTCTCAAAATTCCAGACCCAGCAAGGAAAGTTCTCAGGAGATATAAAAATTTCTTCCCCTGCCTGTGTAGGAGATGCAAACTGCAGGCTCCTCCTTTAGTTGAAGACCCACCAATTCTCCGTGATTAATGGGCCCCCGGAATGTTACCCCACTCCTAGCTGTAAGAGCAAGAACTGATTGCATAGGGCAGGGGAATTCTGCAATCCATTAGGTCTAGGTCAAATTTGTGGGCTGACAATTTTGAAGAGTACAGAGTGGTTGATTCTGGAATGGCTGATGTTTTAGATTTCTCTATTTCTTTATTAGATTCAGTTAGCCATTTCTGGAAAGAATGCTATTTGTATGATTCTGTACATTTTTCCCTGCTTCACACCAGAAGGCACAGGATGTTGATTTGTTTCACTACCACAAATGAATGTGGTTGAAGTAGTGTCATTAGACAGGCCTGGTGGTGTACACCTCTAATCCCAGTACTTGGGAGGCTGAGACAGGAGGATCACAGGTTTGAGGCCAACCATTTGTCAAGGCCCTCCACAATTTAAGGCTCTTTTTCAAAATAAAAAAGTCAGGCTGGGGGTATAGCTCAGAGGTAGAATCTCCCTGAATTCAATCCCCAGTATCATTAGAAAAATAGAAAATAGAGCTGGGCATGGTAGAGCATGCTTGTAATCCCAGTATTTGGGAGGCTGAGACAGGAGGATCACAGTTCACAGGGAGCCTCAGCTACTTAATGAGACCCTCAGCAACTTAGTGAAAACTTGTTTGAAAATAAAGAATAAAAAATGAGGCTGGGGGTGTAGCTTGGAGGCAGAATGCCCCTGGATTCCATCCTCAGGACTGAAAAAAGAAAGAAAATAATATTAACTAGATTATTTATTTATGGTACTAGGATTGAACCCAGGACCTTTCTACCTCTGAGCTATACCCCCAGAGCTATTCTACTTTTTGTTTTGAAACAGGATATTACTACATAGCTGAGAGTTTCTTACTAAATTCTTGAGGCTGGCCTTGAATCAGAGATCTCACGTCTCAGCCTCCCAAGTCCTGGGATTACAGGCATGTGCCACTAATATCCACCTTACTAATATCTTTTCAATACTATGGTGTTCTGAGCTTTTCAAAACACTAAAACTAGGCCAGGCGTCATGGCACATGCTTGCAATCCAAGCATTTGGGAGGCTGAGACAAGAGGATCGCGGTTTGCGGACAGCCTCAGCTACTAAGTGAGGCCCTCCGCAACTCAGTGAGACCCTGTTTCAAAATAAAGAATAAAAAATTGGGCAGGGGGTATAGCTCAGAGGTTGAATGTCTCTGGGTTCCATCCCCAGACCCGCAAAAAATAAAGAATAAAATACAGGGCTGGGGATAGCTGGGCGTGGTGGCACACACTTGTAATCCCCGTGCTTGGGAGGCTGAGACATGAGATCTCTGATTCAAGGCCAGCCTCAACAATTTAGTAAGAAACTCTCAGCAATGTAGTAAGACCCTGTTTCAAAACAAACAAAAAAAATAGAATAGGGCTGGGGGTATAGCTCAGAGGTAGAAAAGTTCTGGGTTAAATCCTAGTACCATAAATAAACTAGCTAATATTATTTTCTTTCAGTCCTGAGGATGGAACCCAGGGGCATTCTACCTCCAACCTACACCCCCAGCCTCAGCTACTTAGTGAGGCTCTCAGCAACTTAGTGAGACCCTGTTTCCAAATAAAATATAAAATAGGTCTGGGAGTATAGCCTGGAGGTAGAAAGCCCCTGGGTACCACCACCACCAAAAAAAAAAAAAAAAAAAAAGACTGGGGATGTAGCTCAGAGCATCCCCAGTATGCAAATAAAATAAAATAAAAACCACTCAAACTGACTGGATATAGTGGCACATGCTTGTAAGCCCAGTACTTGGGAGGCTGAGACAGGAGGATTGTAGGTTTTCATCAACCTGGTGAGACCCTGAACACACACACACACACACACACACACACACACTGAAACTGGCTATGGAGGCTAGAAGGATTTCACTCAAAAAATTAGATTTAACTCCATGCCCACATGGTCAATGTTCCCTCAGTTTAATGTTAACTGGTTGGCAGATGGCAAGTGGGCAGTATTATGGTTTTGTAATTAGACTATAAAAGATGACACACGAGAAAACAATTAGAGGGAAAATATTTACCAAAGGTTAATTATCATTTTCCCAGGTGCGTGTGTGTGTGTGTGTGTGTGTGTGTGTGTGTGTGTGTTTTACTGAATCCAGGGGCACTCTACCTCCAAGCTACACATCCAGCCCTATTTTTTATTCCTTATTTTGAAACAGGATCTCACTAAGTCAAAGAGGGTCTCACTAAATAGCTGAGGCTGGCTGTAAACCTGAGATTCTCCTGTCTCAGCCTCCCAAGCACTGGGATTACAAGCGTGCGCCACCATGCCCGGCTCTGCCTTCTTATTCTTAAATTTAATCTTAAATGTTTTTCTTAAACCCTTTGTTTAGGCGGGCGTGGTGGCACACGCTTGTAATCCCCGCACTTGGGAGACTGAGACAGGAGGATCGCACAGGTTCAAAGCCAGCCTCAGCTACTTAGTGAGGCTCTCAGCAACTTAGTGAGACCCTGTTTCCAAATAAAATATAAAAATGGGTCTGGGAGTAGAGCCCGGAGGTAGAAAGCGTCTGGGTTCCACCCCCAGTACCACCAAAAAAAAACCCACAAAAAACAAAAACAACCCTTTGTTTTAGACTCAAGGGCCTTGAAGGCAATTATGGCAGCCGGAAAAAAAACTAAACCCAGGTTATGACTGCCTTATGTTGGACAGAGCCCTTTCCCAGAGCACTCAGTCCCCCTGACACCCCTGGAAAGTGGCGAGACCATACTGCCTCTGTATGGCTGTCATGTCTGAGTTTCAAGGAGCAGATGAGAGGAGGCAGGACTCTGTAATGGGACACTATGAGTCCCAGGCGCCACCCTGGGCAGTTTCTGGGGGTATTTCACTGTCCTCTCCTCTCATAACCTAAGCTGTTTGCATAGAGAAAGAATCAGCACTCTCCTGGTGGATGCACAGAGGCTGTTCTCACAGGGCTGGGGGAGGCCTTCCCAATGCAGATGTGCTCCTAGGAAGAGCAGAGAGGCACATCAGCAAAGGCAAGGGGCCAGTGGCTGGCCCCAGGCCACTCGTCTCTTTTAGGAAGTGTGGCTGCAAGATCAGCCCCTCTACCTCCAGTGTTGATCTAGCAACCGCCTCTTACAACAGGAATTTTACCTTTGCCTTCAATTTATGACAGGGCTTAGCATCCACCTTTTAGAACTGCTTTTAACTGAGGGTACCAGGGCAATTTCCTGGTGCATTTGAACCAAATCGCATGAGACCCTACTATAACTTTATGTAACCTGCGTCTTTAGGTCAAATGAGCTGGAAAAAGCTTCCTGATCTTTTCTCAAACGACTTGTTTTCCAAACCCTTGGTGTGGTTTCTTCTCTGTTTCCTGGTCTCCCTGGAGAGTCCTAGGGCTAGAGGGGAGGATTATCCTCCACCAGGCCTTCTGACATCACCAGAACAGCCAGAACACAGGGGTCATTATGGAGGACATCTGCAACATTTATTTCCTCATAGTCGGTGTTTTTTTTTTTTTTTTTTTTTGGGGGGGGGGTCTGGGGATGGAACCCACTTCTACCTCCGAGCTACACTCCCAGCCCTATTTTTTATTCTGTGTGTGTGTGTGTGTGTGTGTGTGTGTGTGTGTTACTGGGGGGGTGGAACCCAGGGGCTTTTCTACCTCAGGCTATATTCCCAGACCTATTTTACACTTTATTTGGAAACAGGGCCTAAGTAGCTGAGGCTGGCTTCGAACCTGAGTGATCCTCCTTTCTCTGCCTCCCAAGCGCTGGGATTATAAGCGTGCGCCACCACGCCTGGCTTTTATTATTTCGAAACAGGGTCTCACTGAGTTGCAAAGGGCCTCACTAAATAGCTGAGGCCGTCCACGAACGGCGATCCTCTCAGGTCTCGGCCTCCCAAATGCTGGGATTACAAGCGTGCGCCACCATGCCTGGCTCCTATCTTTATGCTTTGTTTTGAAACAGGGCCTCACTAAGTAGCTGAGGCTGTTCACGAACCACGATCCTCTGGTCTCAGCCTCCCAAATGCTGGGATTATATAAACGTGTGCCACCACGCCCGGCTTCCTATTTTTTGAAACAGGGTGGTGAAGGGCCTCACTAAATAGCTGAGGCTGTCCGCGAGCCGACCCTCCGACCTCGGCCTCCCGAAGGCTGGGACTCCGGCCAGGTCCTTCGTGCTCTGAGGCTGTAGGCCCGGCGTCCCCGGCGGCCCTCCTGACTTTTCCTGACCGTGCTTCTTCCCCGCAGCCCGAGTCCACGGCCTCGTCCCCGCAGTTCACCGACCCCCACTTGTACGTGTGGAACGCCACGGGCAACAGGCTGCTGCGGCGCGTGGACGGCGTGCGGCTGCGCACGCGGCCGGCGCAGTGCACCGACTTCGTGAGCATCAAGCAGCAGCTGGAGATGCTGGTCCGCATGAAGGTCACGCACTTCCGCTTCGCGCTGGACTGGGCCTCGGTGCTGCCCACCGGCGACCCGGCCGCGGCCGACCGGCAGGCGCTGCGCTACTACCGCTGCGTGGCGAGCGAGGCGCTGCGGCGCGGCGTGGCGCCCATGGTCACGCTGTACCACCCGACGCACGCGCGGCCCGGGCTGCCCGCGCCGCTGCTGCGGGCCGGCGGCTGGCTCAACCGCTCCACGGCGCGCGCCTTCCAGGACTACGCGGGGCTGTGCTTCCGCGAGCTGGGCGACCTGGTGAAGCTCTGGATCACCATCAACGAGCCCAACCGGCTGGGCGACGCGCTCGAGCGCGCGGGCAACGACTCGTACCGCGCGGCGCACCACCTGCTGCTGGCGCATGCGCGCGCCTGGCGGCTGTACGACCGGCGCTTCCGGCGCGCGCAGCGCGGGGCCGTGTCGCTGGCGCTGCACGCCGACTGGGCCGAGCCCGCCAACCCCTTCGCCGCCTCGCACCGCGCGGCGGCCGAGCGCTTCCTGCAGTTCGAGATCGCCTGGTTCGCCGACCCGCTCTTCAAGAGCGGCGACTACCCGGCCGCCATGCGCGAGCACCTGGCGGCGCGGGCGCGGCGCGGGCTGGGCGGCTCGGCGCTGCCGCGCTTCTCGCCCGCCGAGCGCCGCCTGCTGCGCGGCGCCGCCGACTTCTGCGCGCTCAACCACTTCACCACGCGCTTCGTGATGCACCAGCCGCAGGCGGCCGGCCGGCCCGGCGCCGACCGCGACGTGCAGTTCCTGCAGGACGTGACGCGCCTGCGCTCGCCGTCGCGCCTGGCCGTGGTGCCCTGGGGCGAGCGCCGCCTGCTGCGCTGGGTGCGCGAGCGCTACGGCGACCTGGACGTGTACATCACGGCCAACGGCGTGGACGACCAGGCGCCGCGCGACGACCGGCTGCGCAGCTACTACCTGGAGAGGCACGTGCAGGAGGCGCTCAAAGGTGCGGCGGGGCGCCCGATGGAGGAAGGAAAAAAAAAAATCACCTGGAGCCGGGCGTGGTGGCGCGCGCTTGTAATCCCCGCGCCTGGGAGGCGGACACGGGAGGATGGCGCAGGTTCGAAGCCAGCCGCGCTGGCTTCAGAGACCCTGTTTCCAAATAAAAAGTATAAAATAGGTCTGGGAGTGTAGCCCGGGGGTAGAAGGGCTACCAGGAACCCCAGTACCATCCCCCCCCACAAAAAAATCACCTGGAATCTCCCCCCTCCCCAAGACAAGCACCGTCGATTTTTTTTCCCCCTCTCTTTGCGGTTCTGGGAGTGGAACCCAGAGGCATTCTACCTTCAAGCTACATCCCCGGCCCTATTTTTTTAATTCTTTATTTTGAAAAAGGGTCTCACTGACTTGCAAAGTGCCTAAGTAGCTGAGGCTGTCCGTGAACCGCCATTCTCCTGTCTCAGCCTCCTGAAGGCTGGGATTACAAGCGTGCACCACCACGCCCCGCAGCACTGTTGATATTGTGGCTTACTTATTTCAGAGTGCCTGCCAGGCATTATTAATACAATTGAGCTCATGCCATAATATGCTTTAGTATCTAAGTCCGTCTTTCCTCCCTCCCTCCATCTCTTCCTTCCTCCCTTAGTCTCTTCCTTCCTTCCCTCCATCTTCCATCCTTCATGTCTTCTTTCCTTCTTCCCCTCCTCTGTCCCTTCATTCCTTCTTTCCTTCCCTTCTCTTTTCTTCCTTCCTCACTCCCTACCAAACCCAGGGCACCCAGTTTGGCTGTATTATAGAGCTGAATCTCTAGCCCTAAATTTTCTTTTTCACCATGCCTGGCCCCCAGCCCTTTTAAAAAGAAATTATTTGGAGCCAGGCGTGGTGGCGCACACCTGTAATCCCAGCGCCGCCTGGGAGGCGGAGACAGGAGGATCGCACAGGTTCTAAGCCAGCCTTACTGGTTTAAGAGACCCTGTTTCCAAATAAAAATATAAAAAATGGGTCTGGGAGTGTAGCTCGGAGGTAGAAAGATTACCAGGAACCGTAGTAATTATATATATATATATATATATATATATATATATATATATATATATATATTCTGGGAGTAAAAGCCCCTGGGTTCCATCCTCAGTACCACAAAAAAAAAAAAAAAGCTTCTATGGACATGATTTTAGGATTTTAGCTTGTTTCAATGGAAACTAAATTTTTACCCAACAATTCTTGCCCATATGGTGGCACATGCCTGTAATCCCAATACTTGGAAGACTGAGACAGGAGAATAGCAGGTTTGCAGTCAGCCCTATCTTCTTAGTGAGACCCTCTTTCAAAATAAAGAATAAAAAATAGGGCTGGGGCATAGCTCAGAGGTAGAATACCCCTGGGTTCAATCCCCAGTACCACAAAAAGAAAAAAGAGAGACTTCATGGTTCATTTTGATTAATGATGTTCATTTCTGTTATTTTTTCAGCATACCTTATTGATAAAGTCAAAATCAAAGGCTATTATGCATTCAAACTGACTGAAGAAAAATCCAAGCCCAGATTTGGATTCTTCACATCTGATTTCAAAGCTAAATCCTCCATACAGTTTTACAACAAACTCATCAGCAGCAGTGGCTTCCCTCCTGAGAACAGTAGCTTTGGATGCAGTCAGACTCCACGAAGCCCAGAGTGCACCATCTGTTCATTTTTCCTGCAGAAGAAACCGCTGATATTTTTTGGTTGTTGCTTCTTCTCCACCATGATTCTACTGTTAGCAATCACCATTTTTCACCGGCGAAAGAGAAGAAAATTTTGGAAAACAAAAAACTTACAAAACATACCGTTAAAGAAAGGCCGCAAGAGAGTCCTTAGCTAAAGTGATTGTATTTGTCATCATGATAGCTTAAAAAGTTCACTCCAGGTCCAGATACTGGTTAACTTACAGTATACCTGTATTATATAGAAAGAAGACAATTTGAGATATGGCAGTCACCAAGGTGATGACAGTGTCACTCAATGGGTTCCAGGAAGTTTCCCCTTAGGTGTGACATCCGGTAAATTCAGTTCTTGGAGGTAAAGAGTAAGACTACACCCTGACAGTAAGCTGTGAGGATTATCTGATACATTGCTTCAGGAAGTGTGATAAGCTGTTTTCCATCATTATTCTCTAGCTTTCTTCTCTAAATACCAGTAGCTCTACTCGAGATAACTATACCTGTAATCTTAGTACTTAGGAGGCCAAGACAGGGGGATCACAGGTTCCAGGATAGTTTTAGCAAGTAGTGAGACTCTCAGCAACCTACTGAGATCCTGCTTCAAAACAAAAAACATATACAGGGCTGGGAGCCACGCATGGTGGCACACTTGTAATCCCACTTGGGACAGGATTGCAGGTTTGCAGCCAGCCTAAGCTACTTAGTGAAGCCCTCTGCAACATATTGAGACCCTGTTTCAAAATAAAGGATAAAAAATAGGGCTGGGGGTGTAGCTCAGAGGTAAAATGCCCCTGGGTTCAATCCCCAGTACTCTATGTGTGTGTGTGGGGTGGGGGAGGCTGGGATGTAGTTTGAAGGCACAATTCCCCTGGGTTCAATCTTCAGTACCACAAAAAAATAAAAATAAAAAAATGAAATTTGTAGTCAGGTGTAGTAGTGAGACCTGGAAATCCAGCATTTGGGAGGCTGAGACAGGAGGATCACAGGCAGAAATTTAGTAAGACCATTTCAAAATAAATAATGATAATTAAAAAAAAAACGGGGCTGAGCACATAGCCCAGAGGTAGAACCCCCCCCCCAATACCCGTGGGGTTCAATATTCAAAAAAAAAAGTAAAATTCGTTTTGTTAGACTTTGTAGCATAGATTTAAAATTATCCTATAAACTAGTTAGCAACATATTCTGTCACTTCTAACAAGGTGCTTTCACATTCAAGTCGTGTTCTCAAATAGCAAACACACAATAGGGTAAGTAGTACTTTTCTGTAGCCAGTTATACCAGACTTAATGCGCATCAATCTTAATGATTCTCAAAAAAAAAAAAGGCTTTTTTTTTTTGGTGGTACTGGGGTTCCTGGAAGCCCTTCTACCTCCGGGCTACACTCCCAGACCTATTTTTATATTTCTGAAACAGGGTCTCTTACGCCAGCGCGGCTGGCTTCGAACCTGCGTGATCCTCCTGTCTCCGCCTCCGAAGCCTGGGGATTACAAGCGTGCGCCACCACGCCCGGCTAAAAAAAGGCATTTCTAAAACATCTAAATTGATGAGTTTTTATTTTTGTGTGTATGTAGTACTGGGAATTGAATCCAGGTGTTCTAACTCTGAGCCAATACTCCCAGTCCTATTTTATTTTTGAACAGTCTCACTACTGAGAATGTCCTCGAACAAGTAGATCCTCTTGTCTCAACCTCCCAAGTCCCAGGATTGCAAGCATGTGCCACCATGCCCAGTTTATTATTATTTCTAATTATTTGTAATCCCAGCATTTGGGAGGCTGAGACAGGATCACGATTCAAGGAGAGCCTCAGCTACTTAGCGAAGCCCTCTGCAACTCAGTGAGACCCCCGCTTCACAGTAAAGAATAGGGCTGGGGGTATAGCTCGGAGGTAGAATGCCCCTGGGTTCCATCCCCAGTTCCGCAAAAAAAAAAAAAAAAAAAAAAAAAGAGCCAGGCATGGTGGTGCATGTTCCCAGTACTTGGGAGGCTAAGACAGGATTGCAGGTTTGTGGCCAGCCTCATGAATTTAATGAGGCCTTTTGTAACTTAGTGAGACCACATTTGTTTTGTGGTACTGGGGGTGGACCCCAAGTGCATTGTACCTCCAAGCTACTACACCACCCTCAGCCCTATTTTTACCCCCCCCCCAAAGCTGGGGATGGAATGTGTCATTCTACTTCTGAGCTACATATTTTTTAGTCTTTTTATTTTTTGAAACAGCGTCTCCCTAAGTAGCTGAGACTGTCTGCAAACTGTGATCCTCTGGTCTCTGCCTCCTGAATGCTGGGATTACAAACTGGCCGAGACCCCCATTTCAAAATAAAAAATAAAATAGGGCTGGGGGTATAGCTGAGGTAGAATGCTCCTGGAAGTAACTCCTTTAATTTATAGATCATAGGACTAAGATAAAGAATTAGACACAGTCTGCAAAGACAGGGCAGTAAACCTCAAGGAATAGCAATTTCCCCTCAAAGTGTATCGGCACCATCTCTTCCTCCCTGATTTTTGTGCAGTGACAAATAAGATTCAGCACTTAGGAATTCTAGCTACATTCCCAGCCCTTTTATTTTTTGAGACAGGTTGCCCAGATTGGCCTCAGACTTGTGATCCTTTAGTCTCTGCCTTCCAAGTACTGGGATCCTCTGGTCTCTGCCTCCTGAATGTTGGGATTACAAGTGTGTGTGCCACCACACTCAGCCTTTTTTTTTTTTAATTTTGAAACAGGGTCTCACTGAGTTGCCAAGGACCTATACTAAGTAGCTGAGGCTGTCTGCAAACTGATTCTCTGGTCTCAGCCTCCTGAATGCTGGGATTACAAACTGGCTATATCATCATGACTGGCAAAAAGGCACTTTGTATTGTATGTGTGGTACTGAGATTGAATTCAGAGGCATTCTACCTTTGTTCTACACCTCCAGCCTCATTTCTTATTTGGAAACAAGGTTGGTAAATCTCACCCCTTGCTGAGGCTGTCCTTGCACCTATGTTTCTCCTTTCTCAGCCTGCCAAGTACTGGGATTACAGTGATGGGCCACCACACCGGGCTGAGTTTGACTTTTTAAAATGAAATGTTCATAGAATATTTTTAAACACTGGAGACAAAACTTGAATGTGTGCTCATTTATACCTATCTTTTCTTCAGGTCATTCAATAACCACTCATTACACAGTAGCTAGCCACTGTCTGCCCTGTCCTTGAATTCAGGAGTCAAGGAAAGTAGCTCTAGTAGGTCGTTGGGCTTGGTGGCACACTCCTGTAATTCCAACAACTTGGGAGGCTGAGATAGGATGATTGCAGGTTTGAGGCCAGCCTCAGCAACCTAGCAACATTCAGCAAAAAAAAAAAAAAAGAAAAAATGGGAGGGGGGTTAGGAGCGTAGTCTGGAGGTAGAATGCCCCTGGGCTCACCCCCAGTACCACAAAAAAAAAAAAAAAAAAAAAAAAAGCTAAGTCATTTAAAACAATTGCTTGGGGCAGGAGCTACAGATTTGAGTGCTTACCATGTGCTTGAAGCACCGAGTTCAATTCCCAGCACTAAACGCCCCGAAATCACTTGGCTGTCTTTTCCCCTTTGTACCGCATGGACTCACCCTAACCCAAGAGCTTCAGTGAAAACCCCTAGTATTGCTTGAGCATCTTGTTAATTTAGTGACTTTTTTTTTTTTGGTGGTACTGGGGTTCCTGGAAACCCTTTTACCTCTGGGCTTCGCTCCCAGACCTATTTTTATACTTTTTTTTAAAATTTGGAAACAGGGTCTAAGCCAGCATGGCTGGCTTCAAACCTGCGAAATCCTGTCTCCACCTCCCAAGCGCGGATTACAAGCGTGCATCACCACGCACAACCTAGTGACTTTATTTTGGTAGCACTAGGTATTAAACCCAGGACATTCTATCTACAGGATACACCCCCAGCAAAGTTTTATTTAGAAACTCTCACTAGGTTGATGAGTCTCCCTACTTGAGGCTCCCCTCAAACCTGCAATCCTTGTCACAGCCTCTCAAATATTAGGATTGTAAGCCTGTGCCACCACACCCAGCAGCATTAAGGTCTTGAAATGCAATTGGCCATAGGAATGAGGTAATCTTTCCAGTCCTCACTTGATCACAGCATCTTGCATTTTCTAACTTAATCATACATATACATGCAACCAAACCCAGGAGCACTCTGAGCTCCATCCCCAGTCCCTTGAGATAGGGTCTCTCGTTCTCTAAACTGGTTTTTGGTCCAAATGTGTATATGCTTACATGCAACACTAACCTTTGCTATTTTTAATACATTTATGTCAAGAATTAAGCTTAGAAACATGTTCCTACTTTTTAAAACTTACTGCCTTACCATAAAGTTGCTGCCACTTTCAGATTATACTGGTTTTAAACCATCATGTGAAAATATTCAACCTGGTTCGTCTACTTATCAAAATACACTCAGGCTTATAAAACAAGTCATTTTAAGCCAGGCATGTTGGCACACATCTGTTCATTCTAGTTCTTGGGAGATTGACTAATATACTTCAGCTTAACTGTCTAGAGCCAACAAAAAATGTTGACAGGTCCTGGCAAGTAAAGCCCTGAGAATAGCTGCAGGGGTCAAATATCAACTTAAAATCTAACATGTTAAAATTTGTACTCAACAAAACCTTTCACTGAATCTTGGGATTATAGGGAAATGTCACAAATGAACATTAGCCCCTGGGAAAAAACTGAGGATAGTACTTTCTAAATGCTTAATCTCCGATGTTATTCCAAATAAATGGGTTTATGCTGATTATTTACATTCAACCAAATCTGATTTAAGAATTATAGGATGAAAGCCAGGTGTGGTGGTACATGCTTGTAATCCCAGCATTTGGGAGGCTAAGACAGGAAGATCATGGTTAGCCAGCGTTAGCTTAGTGGGTCCTTTGCAACTCAGTGAAATCCTGTTTCAAAATAAAGAATAAAAAAATAAGGGTTGGGGGTATAGCTTGGAGGTAGAATGCCCCTGGGTTCCATCTCCAGCACCAGGAAAAAAAAAAGGCACATTACTTGTTATGTTTCCATTCACAAAACTTACACCAATAAAAAAAAATTTAAATATAACACACACACACACACACCACACTTCCAAGTTGAGAAAAACACACATTTACTCATAGCCATAGCAGATGCTCATTAGTCTTCCCTATGAGAGAAGTAGACTCATCTATCACACCTAAATGGGGAAAAAAAAATCCAACCTCTCAAGGTTTCCAGGTCACACTCAGCATCAATCCAGTAGCAACTACTAACCATACCCAGACAGTCTCAGAATTTCTATCATGCTAGAATTGGAAACTCCTCCCTCAACTCTCAGACTGTTTTGAAAACTTGGCTCATTAAATTGCTAAGGTTGGCCTTGAAACTGCAATCCACAGGCATGCACCCCACACCTGGCCATAAGAGTTACATTCTGACAAACAGCATCAATGCTCAACAGGTAAAACTGTAATGCTCTGAAATCAAGGTAACAGGGGAAGGATGGGGATGAGGAGTAAACACCACTATTTTCCATAGGGTAATCAAGGTAAGCTTCATTGACTTTGGTTAAAGGCGAACTTCAACAGTAAAAAGAACTTAAAGCTGAATGCTTGGTACTGAGGAACACAAACTCGATTTAAGCAGCTAAATAAGGCAGGGCGTTGTGGTGCACTCCTGTAATTCCAATACCTGGGAGTAAGAGACAGGAGGACCATAGGTTTAAGGCCAGCCACAACAACCTAGCAAGATCCTATCTCAAAATAAAAAGGGCTGAGGCTGGGAATGGTGGTCCACATCTGTAATCCCAGTACTTGGGAGGCTGAGAAAGAATCACAGGTTCGAATCAGCCTCGCAATTTAGTGAGACCCTATTTCCAAATAAAAAATGGTCTGGGGTACAGCCCAGAGGTAAACACCCTGGGTTCAATCCCCAGTACTGCAAAAACAAAACCCTAAGTAAATTGCTGAGGTAGAGGATAAGATTGAGATCTTGGGTCACAACTACCACGTGTTCATCACGGACAGATTTCCTGCATGTCCCAATCCTTACTGGAGCTGTTAGCACGTGCAACACCAAACACTTTCAGGAGCTTCTACATCCATTGAACAGGCAGGTAACTTGCCTGCCATGGCTACTGTATTCCTCTTGCTCAAAATCTTAATTTACTCAGAATTTACCCAGCCTGTTTATTTGCCAAGTAGTAGAAAATAAGAATTAAAACCCCCAAACCAATAGAAGTCTTTTATTGCATCATTAAAATATTACACATTGGTCTTACAATCCAGAGTCTTGTTTCTGTGGCTGGATAACTGTAAAAACAAATAAAAATATTTGTAAGTCATCATCAAAACCCTTGCCCATTAATGTTATAAATTATTTCTCTTATTTTTTTGTAGTACTGGGGATTGAACCCAGGGACATTCTACCTCTAAGTCCTATTTTATTTTATATTAAAATAGGGTCTTCAACTAGGTTATTAAGTCTCACTACTTGCTTAGGCTGGTTTCAAACCTGTGACCCTCTTGTCTCAGCCTCCCAAGTACTGGGTTCACAAGTGTGGGTTCCTCACCCAGCTAAAATTCTAAAATATTTCAAACACACTTTAAGATTATGATGTACTGGTTTATAGTAAACTGTAAACACAGTAGAACAAGCCAATTCCATCTCTTACTTTGCAAAATTTATTGTGCTTCAGAATTCAATTCTCCATTCTCTGCCATTACTGATACTCCAATCTAAGTCTCTCTTCTTTCTGCAGTGCAGGGGATAGAACCCAACTAAGCAAGCACCAATTAAGTGTTTAATACCTCATTTAAAGCAGTAATAAAACTTTAGATTTCAGCTGTACTGGTAGTCGCCTGTAATTCCAGCTACTCAGAAGGCTGAGCCAAGAGAACTGACAGTTGAAGGCCAACCTGGGCAACTTAGTAAGACCCGGTGTCAATACAAAATAAAAAGGGCCGGGGATGTAGCCAATCGGTGGAGTGCCTGATGAACACTACCTATGCCTGAGTTTAATCCCCTGTAACTAACACATAGCAACAACCAAAACAAGCTTATAGACACTAAAAGAACCTACCTTTTAGATTTCATTCATCAGCCTGCTGAACTGTTCCTTTTTCAGAAACATAAATACCATCCAAAAATTTTCTGATATCCTTGTTTTTAACTGTTGTGGCTTGCTGAATTAAAGCAGCTATAGGAGTAATAAAAAGTATGTAAATAATTTCATCCATCAAACTCATTTTAAAGACTATCCCTAGTTAACCTCCATTACAAGAGCAGCCATGTGCTACACAAGATTTTACTCAACAATTCACACATATACACTCCTAATGCATAGTAACATTGTAGAGCAACACATTCAAGGTTCCTGATGCTGGTGTAAGTAAACCTACTTAGCTGCCACTCAGTGGCTCCAAGGTTCTGATTTGGTACTGGTTCAATTCTCAGTACAAAAAAAAAAAAAAAAAAAAAAAAAGCACACAATATTCCCTAGTAGTAATAATTTACTTTGTAGCTGGGCGTGGTAACAGATGCCTGTTATCCCAGTACTTGGGAGGCTGAGACAGGAGAATTACAGGTTTGAACCAGCTTCAAGAAGTTGGTGAAAATGTCAGGAAACCTAGTGAGACCATTAAAAAAAAAAAAAAACCAGGCACGGTAGCACTATGCTTGTAATCCCAGTATTTGGGAGGCTGAGGCAGAAGGATCACAGGCTCAATGACAGCCTCAGCCAACATTGAGACCCTGTTTCCAAAAAGGAAAATAAAAGCTGGGCGTGGTGGCACATGCTTGTAATCCCAGCAGTTGGGAAGCTGAGACTGGAGGATCACAGTTCATGGACAGCATCAGCTACTTAGTGAGGCATTCCGCAACGTAGTAAGACCCCGTTTCAAAAATAAATAGAAAATAAGGCAGAGGTGTAGCTCAGAGGTCTAATGCCCCTGGGTTCCATCCCCAGACCCGCAAAATAAATAAATAAATAAATAAATAAATAAATAAATAAATAAATAAATAAATAAAAAATTGGGCTGGGGGTGTAGTTCAAAGGCAGAATGTCTCTGGGTTCAATCCCCAGTAACACAATACATACATACATAAATAAAAAAACAGAGGTGGGGATATAGCTCAAGACACCCCTGAATTCAATCCTTAGTTACACACACTATAGAATTTTTACATTTGACTACGTTGGCTCCTGATTGTACCAAAAGACCATGCTGAGCGACTGACCATCCAGGTTTGTATATACTGTAATCTTCACACACTAACTACCTGACACATTTCTCAGAATGTAACCCTTAAATGATAACATTACTATATTTCATTATATACTATTGGGACATTCTGACTTCCACAAAAATAGGCAAAATTTTGTAGAAATTTTTTGAGCACCCATACAAACCTGAATTTGAAACAAGTTCAATATCATTTCCTTCAAGGATCAATTCATCTTTCTGGGCTTGAGATACTGAACAAGCAACGCCTGAAAAGAGAAGGCATTTGCCTAGAGTCAAAATACAATCAAATCTGCATAAAAATATTTTAATCCCAGTAGCAATGTACTTCATTTAAAACTCCATGCAACGAATGGACCTTATCCTGAGATTTTGGCTTTTCTAGACCAAAATCTTATTTGTCTTCTGGCTGGAATGAATGACAGTCTGAGAGGTCAGACTCAAGTGATTCAGATGGGCGTGGTGGCACACATTTGTAATCCCAGCACTTGGGAGGCTGAGACAGGAGGATTGTGCAGTTTCGAAGCCAACCTCAGCTACTTAGTGAGGCTCTCAGCAACTTAGTGAGACCCTGTTTAAAAAAACAACCTATCTGTATAAACCGCTCTACCAAGTCTTTTTTTTTAGGTACTGGGGTAAGACCCAGGGGCATTCTACCTCTAAGCTACACCCCCAGCCATGTTTTTTTTTTTTTTGCGGGGGTGGGGGGGGGTCTCGGGATGGAACCCAGGGGCCTCTCCAAGCTACACCCCCTGCCCTATTTTTTATTCTTTATTTTGAAACAGGGCCTCACTAAGTTGCGGAGGCTTCACTAAGTAGCTGAGGCTGTCCAGTAACACGACCCTCTGGTCTCAGCCCAAATGCTGGGATTACAAGCATGCACCACTACTCCTGTCTTCCCAGCCTATTTTTTATTTTTGAAACAGGGTCTCACTAAATTGCGGAGGGCCTCACGAATAACAATCCTCTGGTTTCAGCCTTCCGAATGCTGGGATTACAAGCGTGCGCCACCACGCCTAGAGTACCAAGTCTTATTTCTATGTACATAATTTATTACCGTTTTATAGAGTACATTTGTTTGTGTGTGTGTGGGGGGGTACTGGAGATTGAGGTCCAGAGCATTCTACCTCTGAGCTATATAACCCCAGCCCTATTTTTATTTTTGGAAACAAGGTTTCACAAAGTTATTGAGCTGTTTTCAAACCTGTGATCCCACTATCTCAGCTTTCCAAATAATGAGATTACAAGTGTGCACCACCATGCCCAGGCCAATTATTATTATTATTATTATTATTATTATTATTATTATTATTATTATTATTGCAGTACTAGGATGGTGAACCCAGGGGCATTCTACCTGAGCCACACCCCCACACCCAATTTTTTATTCTTTATTTTGAAACAGGGTTTGAGTTGCAAAGGGCCTCCCCTAAGTAGTAGCTGAGACTGTCAACAAACTGATCCTGTCTCAGCCTCCCAAATGCTGGAATTACAAGCATGCACCACTATGCTTGGGTCTCAAAGTTTGCTTTTACATAGGAGGTCTTAGAAATTTTTAAATGGCTGTTAAGGTGACATTAAGATCTTTTTTCAGCAGGTCACAATGGCACATGCCTGTAATGCCAGTACTTGGGAGGCTGAGAAATAAGAACTGCAAGTTCAAGGTTTTTCTGCAAGTAGCAAGACTCGTCAACCTAATGAGACCATTTCAGGACAAAAATTGAAAAAATAGGGCTGGAGATGGTCTGGAGGTAGAATTCCCCTGGGCTCAACCCCCATTGCCACACACACATGAAAACACTGATCTTTCTTCACATTCTTCCCCACACCAGCTCAGTGAGTGGTATTAACACTCGCCTATCATGCATGAGGCTCTGGGTGATTTCCCAGCACTGCAAAAGAGAAACCCTAAAGCACCAGTGTTTTATGATATTGGAAAGCACAGTTGCCTAATAACATGTCAATTTTAACTAATCTAATTCTAGACCTTCCACATTCTGACAGATATGCAAAAAACACTTGAGAAGCAGTTTGCTCAAGGTAGGTGGCTAGTAAGAGCTAAAATTCAAATGCAGGCAGAATCTACGTTACTAACCACTTTTCAAATGCTTTTCTGGAATATTAAGTTTTTACCACGTGTGGCGGCGCACACCTGTAATCCCAGTAACTCCGGAGGTTCAAGGACAGCCTCAGCAAGTAGTGAGACGCCATCAACTTGTCAAGACACTACCTCAAAAAGAGAATGCATGCCGGGCATGGTGGTACACCTTGTAACCCCAACAGCTTGGGAGGCTGAGATGGGAGGATTGCACAGGTTAGAAGCCAGATCCAGCTACTTAGTGAGGCCCTCAGCAACTTAGCGAGAACCTGTTTCCAAATAAAATATATATATTAAAAAAGGTCTGGGAGCATAGCCCAGAGGTAGAAAGCCTCTGGGATCCACCCCCAGTACCACCAAAAAAGAGAATTCACCAAAGAAAAGTATATGAGGAAAGCCAGGTGGGGTGGTGCACGCTTGTAATCCCAGCATTTGGAAAGGCTGAGAGAAGAGAATCACAGTTCGCTGACAGGCCTTACAACTTGGTGAGACCCTGTTTCAAAATAAAGAATAAAACAATAGGGCTGGGGTGTAGCTTGGAGGTAGAATGTCCCCAAGGTTCCATCCCCAGCACTGAAAAAAACAAAACAAAAAAACCATGCGAGACACCTTGTCAATTGGCCCAATCTGATCACTCCACAAATGCATACATGCCATCAACATACTGAGCTAGTTACAGTGGTGTACACCTACAATCTCATAGGAGGGAGGCGGAGACAAGGACTGCAAATACTGCCGAACACACACGCGCGCACACACACATGGTTGGGGGTATAGTATAGCTTGGAGGTAGGCTGACCCTGTTCTATCCCCAGTAGCCCCCCCCACCATACACAAAAGCTGGGTGTGGTGGCACAGGTAGGAGGAAGGTTTCCAGTCAACCTCAGTAATGAGGCCTTCAGCAACTTAGCAGGACTCTGTTTCAAAATAAAGAATAAAAGAAGGCGGGAGTATATAGCTCAGAGAGGTAGAATACTCCTGGGTGCAACCCCTCAGTGTGTGTGTGTGTGTGTCTGTCTGTCTGTCTGTCTGTCTCTCTCTCACACACACACACACACAGACAGAAACCCAAAAACATCAAATGCAGGCTAGGGCTATGACTCAGTTGTTGAGCATGTCAAACATCTGGAGGCCCTGGCTCTACTGTAAAACTGCCACACTTTGCAAACTACTTCAATATACCTCCCTTCAGGAAAGATGCTATGAGCCCCTACCTAGCACCAAGATGGCACAATTCTGAAATACATACGGTTTTAGTCACAGCCAACATTTGCAAGGGCATGCACATACCTGTCCTCATCCGAACCCTGCGGATGTATTTTTCACCCAAGAAATTCCGGATTTCAACAAGAGACCCATTCTCCTGAATAACGACGTTGATGGGGAAGTGAGCATACACAGACCTCATCTTGTAACGGAAGCCCTGTTAAATAAACAAACTATGAGCAAGCTGAGAAATTTGAAAGAAATTAAGTTTTAAAACTTAGTAGGGCACTGTCACACTTAAAAAAGATAAGTTTTTTACCACGTGTGGCGGCACATACCTGTAATCCCAGTACGTGGGAGACTGAGACAGGAGGATCTTAGATATAAGGAAAGCTTCAGCAAATAAGACTCATAAACCCAGTGAGACCGTGTTTCAAAATATAAAGATGGGGCTGGAGGTGTAGCTCAGAGGTAGAATGCCCATGGGTTCAATCCCCAGTACCAAAAACAGAGCACTCCCATACACTTTGTCCAAATTTTGTAATAATCATCACCTGCACTAAGTCTATAAAAGCCCCATTTTCTTAGTGCTATACATCACAAGCATACAATTTTATGCCTCCTTACTGAATAGTAAAGCTCTTTAGACGATGGCAAGTTGGAGCTGGGGGTGTACCACAGAGTAGATGGTTCAATCCCCATTTCAGAAAATCAGTAACAAACCCAAAGCCAACCAAGCAAAACCCCCAAGTCAAATAAGACAGGGGCTTCCCTTCATGGAACTTAGTTTTGGAAGCAAAAAGGGAAACACTGTTCTACATGTATAATAAAAATGCAGAAGCCAGGTGTAGTGCACGCCTGTAATCCCAGCATTTAGGAAGCTGACACAGGAGGATCATGGTTCGCAGACAGTTTCAGCTAGTGAAGCCCTTTGTAACTCAGTGAGACCCTGTTTCAAAATAAAGAAAAAATAGGGCTTGGGGTATAGCTGGAAGGTAGGATGCCCCTGGGTTCCACTCCCAGTACTTCAAAACAAAAAAAACAAAAAAAAAACAAAAAGAAAAACCATCATCAACAAAAAAAACCAGGATCCCATCATTAGTAGGTAGACAACTTAAGAACTGGGCTTTTGGTTTTGTTTTTTTTGGCAGAACTGGGGATGGAACCCAGGGGCATTCTACCTTTGAGCAACACCCCCAGCCCTGTATTTTTATTCTTTTTTTGGAAACAAGACTCGCACTGAGTTTCAAAGAGCCTAAGTAGCTGAGGCTTGCCTTTGAACCAGTGCCATCCTCCTGTCTCAGCCTCCCAAATGCTGGGATTACAAATGCGCTCCCCACCATGCTGGCTTGGGTTTTGGTTTTAATCCCATTTCAGCACAACTATCAGAGGATACAGGGGTCTAAGTGAATGGTGTCATCAGATCACACCCTGAGGGTAAAAGGGAGCTGAGAAATGAGATGTTTTGAATCTACATAAGGGATTTTAATGGTGAGTGTCATACCAACAAGTAATCAAAGCCTACCCTATGCCTGGCAGCTACAACTCATTTTTCTGTTTAAAAAAACAAACCACAGGTCGTGGATGTAGCTCAGTGGCAGAGCACTTGTTTCCACTAGTGAGCTTCTGGATTCAACCCCCAACAATGCAAAAATAAAACTATAAACTTCATGTGAGAAAACTCTACTGGGCTACTTGTTAAATAAAGGTCACACCCATCAAATCTTTGTTCACATTTATCAATCAATCCCCCCAAATTCAGGTATGCCTGCTTATGAAGTTACAGAACCTGCAAGTCCCACTAAATTACACGCGTAATCCATTGGCAGCACACGTTAATGACATGTACGTAAAATAGAGCAGAGAAACCACCTCAAAATCTTAAGCCTGATCAATCAGCTTACCAGTGTAACGCCCTTGATCATGTTTTGCACATGACTACAGATAGTGCGGACAGTAGCCAGTTCCTTTCTATTTCCCCACCATTTGTCAACACGGAGCTGTAAAAGAACAAATTCAAAAGTATTAAAGTACAGTTCACTCATTCAGTGAATGACTCCGGAATAACCATAATTACAAAACAGGATTTTCAATTGGGAAAACCCAACTACATTGGGAAAACACCTACAGCTGGCAAAACATTTTTATTACTGTTACAGGTATACAATTTTATGCAGGAATGACATCCCCATAACACCAACATTTGGAAAAGTAGCAACTAATTACACTTCTGGGACAAGAAAAATTCCTACAAGCAATCACAAAAAACCTCTAACTTGCAACAGTATTAAGAACTTGACTATAACTACTAGTCAATGAGCTTTACTTTGTATTCTGAACCTGGCTTTCGACTTCACTAAGGACAAATTAGCTCTTATTTGGGGGCGCCAAAATTTAAAGCTAAAAACGCACCCAAATGGGAAATTTATATAAAACTTACCCTTTTCTTTTTCTTTCCAAGCAGACTGAGTTCTACATTGATGTGGTTGAAGTCCCTCCGCAGGGTTCCTCTAGGGCCCTTCACAATAACTGTGCGCCCCTTCAGAGTTATGTCGACTAGGAGAGAGCACAATTGGTGAGATCACATAAGACTTGGAGCACGTAGTAAGCATTAAAAAAAAAAAAAAAAACAAGTTTCGTACCATTTTCTGGAATGTCGACAGTCTGGTTGCTAAGAATGGTCTTCATTCTGAAACACAAAAAAAACCCTAGGAGTAAGAAGACCGACGCGGGGATTGTATCCACTAAAACACACCAGAGTTCTCTCCTGCCGCAAAGTGCCGGGAAGAAATCCCTGAGAGAACATAAAATGAGATTAAGAGTGGCCCCGGCGATCCGGGCCGAGGCGGAGCAGCCCCCCAAGGGGTGTGACGAAGCCCAGCGGACGAACTCACGGTCGGCCCAACCCTGGAAGTCCCAGCCAGGCGCGCCATCCCGGCAAGGCTGATAGGCGGGGGTAGGCCTACAAGCCTAGAACAGAACTAGCATCTCGCGCCGCCAGGTCCAAATGGCGCTCGCCGCCCTGGAGGGCAATCAGGATTAGGGCCTGGAGCACCGGACACGCGCTCCTCGCTTTCCCGGGGCCGATGGCTACAGATTCCCAGGGCCCACAAAGTTGAGAAACCTCCTCACCTCGCAGTAGTTGCGGCAAAGAGGGAGCGTCTTCCGTCATCACGTACTTGTAGCCCGGAAGGGACCGGCGTGTTGCGTCATGAGTGAGCGACGCCGTTAAGACTAAAGCAGTCAATCGCCGAGCCGCTGAACTTGCACTGGTTCAGTGGTATGTCTGGTCCTTCTCGTATACCGAGCGACAGTTTTTCGATCTGTCCTTTCCTTGGAGGTGGTGATCCCTCCATCCTTCTAGGCCTAAAGAGAGGATGTCTCTACGCTGCGGGGATGCTGCCCGCACCCTGGGGCCCAGGGTGAGCGGCGGGGCGAGAAGAATGCAGGCGGCGGGTGGGGGGTTCCTGTCCTTTCAGGGTACGCGAAAACGAAGGCCGACGCGTCTGGAGCGTCTGCGTGTGGCCAGGCAATCTTTTAGATGTTTTTCGAGTGAGAGTTGAATCCCTGATCTTGGTTGGTTTGAAGGTCTCTCTGGGTCGGCGATGGTCCGACAGTGAGGCCCTCACTACATACTTTGAACTGGGCTCTGGCTATTAGTCTTCACTCTGCCAGCTGGGAACTCAAACTTGTCCTCAAGAATAAAGCTGTGGACGCAGATAAACACTAGCAAGAGTGCAGCACTTAACGGGCCTTACTTTTGATTTGTTAAAGATCCCTTTGTGTTGTCTGTACTGACAGCACATTTGACAGTATTTCGGCCGTCTTGGTCTTGTGCATGTTTGTGTTCAAATCTAGAAGCCGAATATTGTGTTTTCTTATGCTCGATAAATGTATATTGACTGACAACCGTGTGCACACATAGGGCTGGGGATGTAGCGTAGTGGAAAAGCAAGTGCTTATAGCCTGTGAGGTTCTGGGTTTGAGCTCCAGCACCGTCAAACAAACAAAAACACAGAAACCAACCTAACCTACACAGTAAAACAATGTTGTGTTTGGTTTTTATTATTTTCAGTTTTCTGGACCAATTAGACACTACCACTACGTTTTAACGTATTCCAAACCTTTAACCTAGAGATTTATTTCAAGTGTTGTGTCTTGTGTGTGGGTTGGTGCTGGAGAAAACTCGGCCCTCTACCTCCAGAGCTGCACTTTCAGCCCTTTTTATTGCTTTTCTTTCTTTCTATATTTTTTTATTTTTTTAGGTACTGGGACTTGAACTCAGGGGCATTCTACCTTCGAGCCACATCCCCCGCCCCATTTTTTAATTCTTTAATTTGAAACGGAGTCTCATTAAGTTGCAGAGGGCCTCACCCTGGTCATCTCACCTCAGGCTGGCTACAAACCTGCAATTCTGACTTAGCCTCCCAAATACTGGGATTACAAACATGCGCCACCACATCCTGCTTTTATTTCTTATTTTGAAAAGGTCTTGCTAAGTTGTAAAGGCTGGCCTGGAACCTGTGATCTTGATCTTCCTGTCTCAGCCTCCCAAGTACCATGATTGCAGGTTTACTGGCATGCACCACTGCACCCAGCTTGCAGATGTTCTTTTTAAACATCCCTGACTCTAGCTGGGCCTGGTGGCGCACGCTTGTAATCCCAGAGCTTGGGAGGCTGAGACAGGAAGATCACATAGGTTCTAAGCCAGCCTCAGCTACTTAGTGAGGCTCTCAGCAACTTAGTGAGACCCTGTTTCCAAATAAAGTATAAAATAGGTCTGGGAGTATAGCCCGGAGGTAATAAAGCCCCTGGGTTCCACCCCCCAGTACCACACAAAATAAATAAATAAATAAATAAATAAACAAATATAAACATCCCTGACTCAAGTTAGAAATAGAACATTTATAGCAGGCATCTTCTCCAGTTAATTGAAGTTTAAGTTTGTCAAAAAACAAACTTTCAGTACCTGTTAAGAAAGTACCTAAAAGTGTGATACATATTAGACAATTCCAAAGGTTTCCAAATCTATTCTAAATCTAGAATTCAACAGTTTATTCCTGAGCCAGGTATGGTGGCACAAACTTATAATCTCAGCATTCAGGAGGCTGAAACAGGAGGATTGTGGCTTGCTGACAGCCTCAGCTACTTTGTGAGGCCCTTTGCAACTCAGTGAGACCCTGTTTCAAAATAAAGAATAAAAAAATAAAATAGGGCTGGGGTGTAACTCGGAGGTAGAATGCCCTTGGGTTCCATCTTCAGTACTGAGGGGGAAAAAAAGTTTATTTCTATCTCCTTTAGGTTTGGTTCTTTGGCAGAGCTCCTAAGTCATTTGACATAATTTCTGAATCAGTTCTTTAGCTTTATTCTCCTCCCTTTTTAGGTATTATAATAGGTTAAGACTAAATTATTCTAGATTCCAGTGTATAAATGTCATAATGAACTCTTTCTTTAGGTATTTGGAAGATACTTATACAGCCCAATCAGAGCATTAAGTTCATTGCCAGATAAAAAGAAAGAATTTTTACAGAATGGGCCAGATCTTCACGATTTTGTATCTGGCGATCTTGCAGACAAGAGCTCCTGGGATGAATATAAAGGAAACTTAAAACGCCAGAAAGGAGAAAGGTAATTGAAAATTTGAGATAATGTTAATGTCTCGTTTCTTCACTGCATTATTTTCAGATATAACCAAGCTCTAGAATATATATATATTGTGTGTGGGGGGGGTCTGGGGATGGAACCCAGGGGCATTCGACCTCAGAGCTACACCCCCTGCCCTATTATTTTTATTCTTTATTTTGACACCGGGTCTCAATGAGTTGCAGAGGACCTCACTAAGTAGCTGAGGCTGTCCACGAACTGCGATCCTTCCGTCTCAGCCTCCCGAATGCTGGGATTACAAACGTGCGCTACCACACCCGGCCTTAGAATATATTTTTAATCTCAAACTTGTTAAATTTAGCTAAAGGTCATTAGAAGTATTATTAGACCAAGAAAGAACAAGTAAGTCGGTGGAATTGTTGAAATATTTTCCTTTTTTTGTGCCCTTTCACAATTTTTCTTCATCCTTAATAATACCCAATCATTTCACACTGCTGTCTCCCCATTTTTTACCTAGCACCTAATTTCTTTCTTTTTTTTTTTTTTGAAGATTTAAAGAAGTTTATTAGAAAGATAGAAATACAGAAAATAGAAATACAGCCCCATGCCAAAATGGCATGGGGGGGTGGCTCAAAATGAATACACCTGCACCTGATTTCTTGAGAGAGTAGATTATTACCTTGTTACTAATTAATCAGACCTTGATACATTTTTTAATTGTTAATGGTGATTGGTGATCTTACTTATTGCTCACCCAATCAATTTATATACAATCTATAGAAACTTAAAATAATGGTAAGGATTTCATGCAGTGGGCAAATTGTTTTGAGAATATTTATCCAACAAATTCTAGATTACAAGAGAGGAAAGTCAAGGGGACACCAAGGATACAGAGTTTCCACTCCAAGTTTAGATATTTTTCATTTAATAATGACCATAAATCTGGATATGGTGACACACATATATAATCTCAGTACTTCGGAAGCTGAAACAGGAGGGCTGCAGGTTTCCAGCCAGCCTCAGCAACTTAGTGAAACCCTCTGCAACTTAGTGAGACCCTATTTCCAAATAAAAAATAAAATAAGTCTAGGGGCGTAACTCAGAGGCCTAGTATAAAAAAAAAAGTTAGACATGAGCTTACTGCCCTATTAAACTCCATTATTAGCGTTTTCTAAATTGGTTAGAGCAAACCTAAATTTGAGTCTTTGTTCTTAAATCTGTAGCAGAAATTATAATGGTTAATTCAGGATTATGGTATATTTTGTTTTTCTTTTGCAGTACTGGGGATTGAACCCAGGGGCATTTTACCTCTGAGCTACACCCCCAGCCTACTTTTTACTCTTTATTTTGAAACAGGGTCTAACTAAGTTGTGGAGGGCCTCACTAAGCAGCTGAGGCTGCCTGAGAACCAGGATCCTCCTGTCTCAGCCTCCCAAGTACCGGGATTACAAGCGTGCGCCACCACGCCGGCTTTACGGTAAAAATTTTAACTAGGAATTATAATACAGCAAAGTAACTTCAAGCTGGGCATGGTGACGCATGCTTGTAATCCCAGCTTTCAGTTTGTAATCCCAGCATTCCGGGGACTGAGACTGGAGGATCGAGGTTCACAGACAGCCTCAGCTACTTAGTGAGGCCCTCCACAACTTAGTGAGACCCTGTTTTAATATAAAGAATAAAAAATGGGGCACGGGGTGTAGCTCGGAGGTTGAATACCCCTGCGTTCCATCCCCAGACCCCCCCTCAAAAAAAAGTAACTTCAAAGCTGTGTGATTACTTGGCAGCCTATTTGTTAATAGATATTTATATTTGCTTTCCTTAGGTTAAGACTACCTCCGTGGCTAAAGACAGAGATTCCCATGGGGAAAAATTTTAATAAACTGAAAAATACATTGCGGAATTTAAATCTACATACAGTAAGTTGTTGTAATGTTAACTCTCAGTCTTAACCAAAGGCTATAATGTTTCTACATCTTTGTAACTTGAAATCTATTAATAAATATATGGCCGGGCATGGTGCCCCACGCTTGTAATCCCAGCATTTGGGAGGCTGAGACCAGAGGATCGCGGTTCACGGACAGCCTCAGCTACTTAGTGAGTCTCTCTGCAATTCAGTGAGATCCTGTTTCAAAATAAAGAATAAAAAATTAGGCAGGAGGTGTAGCTCGTAGGTCAAATGCCTCTGGGTTCCATCCCCAGACCCGGAAAATAAATAAATAAATAAATAAATAAATAAATAAATAAATAAATGGAGCTCAGCATAGTGGCACGGGTTTGTAATGCCAGTACTTGGGAGGCTGAGACAAGAGGATTACAGGTTCAAAGCTAGCAAGGCTCTCAGCAACCTAGTAAGACCTTGCTTCCAAATAAATGTAAAATCAGGCTGGGGGTGTATGTTGGAATAGAATCCCTCTGGGTTCAATCCCCAGTCCCCAAAAAATAATGCTAAGGAAAATTAATGAAGATGATAATGGTACATTATTACCAGTAACCAAAAAAAAAATACATTGGGGGAGCTGGGCATGGTGGTACACGCTTGTAATCCGAGCATTTGGGAGGCTGAGAAAGGAGGATCGCTGTTCTCAGACAGCCTCAGCTATTTTGTGAGGCCCATTGCAATTCAGTGAGACCCTGGTTCAAACTAAAGAATAAGCCGGGCATGGTGGCGCATGCTTGTAATCCCCGCGCCTGGGAGGCTGAGATAGGATTATGCAGGGTCAAATCCAGCCTTGCTGGCTTAGGAGACCCTGTTTCCAAATAAAATATAAAATAGGTCTGGGAGTGTAGCCTGGACATAGAAGGGTTCCATCCCCAGTACCACCAAAAATAAATAAATAAATAAAAATAAAGAATAAGCCGGGCGTGGTGGCGCACGCTTGTAATCCCCGCATTTGTGAGGCTGAGACCGGAGCATCGTGGTTGCGGACAGCCTCCTCTACTTAGTGAGGCCCTCTGCAACTCATGAGACCCTGTTTCAAAATAAAGGATAAAAAACAGGGCAGGGGGTGTAGCTCGGATGTCGAATGCCCCTGGGTTCCATCCCCAGACCTGCAAATAAATAAATTAATAAATAAATTAATAAAATATAGGGCTGGGGGTGCAGCTTGGAGGTAGAATGCCCCTGGATTCCATCCCCAATACCACACACACACACACACACACACACACACACACACACACACACAGGACATTGGGGGTGTGGCTGGGGGTATAGATAAGTGGTAGAGCATTTACCTAACATGTCCAAGGCCCTAGGTTCATTCCCAGCACCACAAAAAAAAAAGAAAAAAGGTTAAATAAATAAATTAGGGGCTAGGGGTTTAGCTCAGTGGTAGAGTGCTTGCCTAGCATTATTGAGGCCTTGGGTTCTATCCTAAGTACTGCCCAAAACAAACAAGCAAAATCATTTAAAATAACTTCTTTCTTTCTTTTTTTTCTTCTTTTTATTTTTTAGTTTTGGTACTGGAGATAGAACCCAGGGGCATTTCTACCTTTGAGCTATACCTTCAGGCTTATTTTATTTTTTCATTTTGAAACAGGGTCTCCTTAAGTTGATGAGGCTGGTCTTAAACCTGCGATCTTCCTGTCTCAGCCTCCCAAGTATAAGAAATATAGGCATGTGCCACCATGCCTGGCTGAAAATAACTTTCTGAAAAATAAAAAGTGATTATAATTAGCATCTCATTTAGCGCTCCTAAAATAATTTTTCCCTCCACTTGGGAAACAAGGGTATTTTGTTGGTTTAAGGTTTTTTGTTGTTGTTGCTTTTGTTTGGAGACAGAGTCTGACTATGCTGCCCAGGTTGGGCCTCATACTCCTGGGTTCAAGCCATCCTCCCAAATCAGCCTCCCAGGTAGCTAGGACTACAGGCCCATGCCACTGTACCCAACTTCCTGGTTTTATATTAGATATTAAGGACATGTTTGTTGGAAAGAGTATAAAATTAAATTTGAAACTATTTCACATACACAATCACAAATATTAACCATACAATTTACGCCGGGCATGGTGGCACACGCTTGTAATCCCCGCTCTTGGGAGGCAGAGACAAGAGGATCGTGCTCGTTCGGAGCCAGCCTCGCTGGCTTAAGAGACCCTGTTTCCACATAAAAAAGTTAAAAAATAGGTCTGGGAGTGTAGCCCGTGGGGGTGTATCCCGGAGGTAGAAGGGCTTCCAGGAACCCCAGTACCACCAAAAAAACCAAACAAACAAACAAACAAAAAAACCATACAATTTTAGCTGTTTAATATGTTTAATATAAATATCCTTGCTGGGCATGGTGGCACATGCTTGTAATCCCAGCTCTTGGGAGGCTGAGACAGGATAATCGCATAGGTTTAAAGCCAGCCTCAGCTACTTAGTGAGGCTCTCAGCAACTTAGTAAGATGCTGTTTCCAAATAAAGTATAAAATAGGTCTGGGAGTATAGCCCAGAGGTAGAAAAGCCCCTGGGTTCCACCCCCAGTACCACACAAAATTATATATATATTTATACATGGCTGAAAGTATACATATATACTTTCAGCCATGCATGGTAGTGCACCCTTGTAATCCCAGTACTTGGGAGGTCATGATAGGAGGATTGCAGGTTCACGGGCAGTCTCAGCTATTTAGTGAGGCCCTCTGCAACTTAGTTAAACCCTTTTTTCCAAAAATAAAGAATAAGCTGGGCGTGGTGGCACATACTTGTAATCCCAGCATTTGGGAGGCTGAGACAGGACGATCTGGGTTCGTGGACAGCCTCAGCTACTTAGGGAGGCCCTCTACAACTTAGTGAGACCCTGTTTCAAAAAAAAAAAAAAAAAAAAAGAATAAACAAAAAAAAAAGGGCTAGAGGTATAGCTCGAAGGTAGAATGCCCCTAAGTTACATCTCCAGTACTGCAAATAAAATAGAATTAAATAAAAACAAAAATAAATAATAAAAAATAAGACTGCATGTAGCTTCCAGGTAGAATGCCCCTGGGAAAAATGAGTGGGGCATGGTGGCACACACCTGTAGTCCCCTTACTTGGATTGCAGGTTCAAGGACAACCTCAGCAACTTAGCAAAGTTCTTAGTAACTTAGCAAAACTTTTTTTTCCAAATAAAAAATGAAAGGGTTTGTGTACGTAGCTTGGAGGTAGAATGCCCCTGGTTTTTATCCCTAGCACCATAAACATGCACACAAAGTAAGATCATAATAGTTTGGCAGCTTAATGATTTTTTATTTATTTTTATTTGTTTATTTTTTGCAGTACTGGGGATGGAACCCAGGGGCATTCTACTTCCAAGCTACACCTTCAGCTCTATTTTCTATTCTTTCTTTCTTTCTTTCTTTCTTTCTTTCTTTCTTTCTTTTTTTTTTTTTTTTTTTTTTTTTGTGTGTGTGTGTGGTTCTGGGGGGTGGAACCCAGAGGCTTTCTACCTTCAGGCTACACTCCCAGACCTATTTTCTATTTTATTTGGAAACAGGGTCTCACAAAGTTGCTGAGAGCCTCACTAAGTGGCTGAGGCTGCCTTTGAACCTGTGCGATCCTCCTGTCTCAGCCTCCCAAGTACTGGGATTATAAGCATGCGCCACTAAGCCTGGCTCTATTCTTTATTTTGAAACAGAGTCTCACTAAATTGCAGAGGGCCTCACAAAGTAGCTGAGTCTGGTCACAAACCTGTGATTCTCCTGTCTTAGCCCCCCAGTTTGATGGTATTTTTGAATGCTGACTTTCTTCAAAAAATGTTTATGCAATAGGCAGCTTAAAATATCTAATCATAGGCCGGGCGTGGTGGCACACGCTTGTAATCCCCGCGCTTGGGAGGTGGAGACAGGAGGATCGCGCAGGTTTGAAGCCAGCCCTGCTGGCTTAAGAGACCCTGTTTCCAAAAATAAAAAAGTATAAAATAGGTCTGGGAGTGTAGCCCAAAGGTAGAAGGGCTTCCAGGAACCCCAGTACCACACACACACACAAAAAATCTAATCATTAATTATTCAGTTGGTGGATATTTTCAATGTGATTGTATTCCCTTTTATTCCTAGGTATGTGAGGAAGCTCGATGTCCCAATATTGGAGAGTGCTGGGGAGGCGGAGAATATGCTACCGCCACAGCCACCATCATGGTAAGGGCAGCCTAACCTCCAGACTTTAATCTAGAGAGGGAAAGGGAATCTTTTATGTTAAAAATGTGCAGTATTAACTTCTGGTCAGATTATTCATTATTTAGTGAGATCCTGTTTCAGAATAAACAATAAAATAGGACTGAGGGTATAACTCAGAGGTAGAATGCCTCTGGGTTCAGTCCCTATTACCAACCCTCTCTCCCCCAAAGGAATCCCTTTTTTTTTTTTTTTTTCAGTACTGGGGATGGAACCCAGGGGTGTTCTATGTTTGAGCTATACCCCCACCCCTATATTTTAGTCTTTATTTTGAAGCAGGGTCTCTCACTGAGTTGCAAAGGGCCTCATTAAGTAGCTGAGGCTATCTGTGAACTGCAGTCCTCCTGTCTCAGCCTCCCAAATGCTGGGATTACAAGCGTGTGTCACTACGCCCAGCTTCCAGTTTTAGTTTTTATTTGGAAACAGGGTCTTTTTAGATTGATGAAGGTCTCACTATTTGCTGAGGCTGTCCTTAAAACTGCAATCCTCCTGTCTTAGCTTCCCAAGTACAGGGATTACAGATGTGTGCCACTATGTCTGACTTTTAAATTAAATTTTTTTAAATTTAATTTAATTTAATTTTATTTTATTTTATTTTTGGTGGTACTGGGGTTCCTGGAAGCCCTTCTACCTCCGGGCTACACTCCCAGACCTATTTTTACATTTTTATTTGGAAACAGGGTCTCCTAAGCCAGCGCGGCTGGCTTCGAACCTGCGCGATCCTCCTGTTTCTGCCTCCCAAGCGTGGGGATTACAAGCGTGCGCCACCACGCCCGGCTAAATTTTTATTTATTTTAATTTTCTTTTTGGTGGTACTGGGGTTCCTGGAAACCCTTCTACCTTTGGGCCACACTCCCAGACACCTATTTTCTTTAAAAATATTTTTATTTGGAAACAGGGTCTCTTAAGCCAGCGTGGCTTCGAAACTACATGATCCTCCTGTCTCCGCCTCCCAAGCATAGGGATTATAAGCCTGCGCCACCACACCCAACAACAGGCAGACAATTGGTTTTTTTTTTTTTTTTGGTACTGGGAATCAAAGTCAGGTCTTTCTACCTCTGAGCTACATCTCAGCTTTTTTTTTTTTTTTTTTTTTTGTGGTAGTGGGGATGGAACTCAGTGACATTCTACCTCTGAGCTACACCCCCAGCCCAGTCTTAGTTAGTTGCAAGAGGCCTCACTAGGTAGCTGAGGCTGGTCTTGAACTGTGAAACTCCTGAATGCTGGAATTACAAGCATGTGCCACCAGGCCAGGCCCAGCCTTTTTTAATTATTTATTTTGCTAAGTTTCTGAAGCTAGCCTTGAACCTGTAAGCCACCCAGCTACTTGGATTACAGGCACTAACCACCACATCTGGCCTAAACTGAATTGAGTGTGTGTGTGTGTGTGTGTGTGTGTGTGTGACTGAGGATTGAGCCCAGGGACATTCTACCTCTGAGCTATACCCCCAGCTGATTGTACATTTATTTTTAAACAAAGACTCATTAAGTGGATGAGAGTCTTACTGCTTACTGAGGCTGTTCTCAAACATGCAGTCCTCCTATCTCATCCTATCAAGTACTGGGAATACAAGTGTGTGCCATCATACCCGGCTTTAATTAAACTTTTAAGGTTAAATTATGTGAGCTGGGCACAGTAGCACACTTCTGGCCAGTACTTGGGAGGCTGAGACAAGAGGGACACAAGTGCAAGGGCAGCCTTAGCAACTCAGCAAAACCATCAGCAAGTTAGCAAGACCCTGTTTCAAAATAAAAATGGACTAGGGATATGGTACAAAGGTTGTATGCCTCTAGTTTCAATCCCTAGCACCCCACCTCACCCCCTGCCAAAAAATGTAAATTATATGTTCTTTCTTGATCTGATTCCCTCTCCTCTTTCCTTAACACTACTTATTCTGAGTTCCTTTTTTCTAGTTTTACCATGCATATTTATATTCCTTATTTATATATTATTTAATTTTTTAGTGTTTCTGTTTACTTTTTTTTTTTTTTTTTTTGGTACTGGGGATGGAACCCAGGGGCATTCTACCTCTGAGTGACATCCCCACCCAAATTTTTTATTCTTCATTTTTGAAAAAGTGTCTCACTGAGTTGCAAGGAGCCTCAATAAGTAGCTGAGGCTAGCCACAAACCATGATCCTGCCAGGCATGGTGGCGCACGCTTGTAATCCCAGCATTCGGGAGGCTGAGACCTGGAGGATCGTGGTTCACGGACAGCCTCAGCTACTTATGAGGCCCTCTGCAACTCAGTGAAACCCGGTTTCAAAATAAAGAATAAAAAAAATAGGGCAGGGGGTGTAGCTCGGAGGTTGAATGCCCCTGGGTTCCATCCCCAGACCTGGAAAACAAACAAAACAAAACAAAACAAAACAAAAAACCATGATCCTCCAATCTCCACCTCCCAAATGCTGGGATTACAAGCATGTGCCACCACACCTGGCCAACTGTTTACATTCTTTACAACTTGTTTTCAATGCATATTTTTGAGAGTCATTTGTCTATTTGATTTTTTTTTTTTTTTTTTTTTTTGGTGGCACTGGGGGGTGGAACCCAGAGGCTTTCTACCTCCAGGCTATACTCCCAGACCTATTTTATACTTTATTTGGAAACAGGGTCTCACTAAGTTGCTGAGAGCCTCACTCAGTAGCTGAGGCTGGCTTCGAACCTGCGCAATCCTCCTGTCTCAGCCTCCCAAGCGTGGGGATTACAAGCGTGCGCCACCACGCCCGGTATGTCTATTTGATTTAAATTGTAACATCCTAGCCGGGCATGGTGGTGCATACTTGTAATCCCAGCATTCAGGAGGCCGAGACAGGAGGATCGCAGTTCACAGACAGCCTCAGCTACTTAGTGAGGCCCTTTGCATCTCAGTGAGAACCTGTTTCAAAGTAAAGAATAAAAAAATAGGGCTGGTAATGTAGCTTGGAGGTAGAATGCCCCTGGGTTCCATCCCCAGTGCCACAAAAACAAATAAGTAAATAAACTGTAACATCTTGAGAGGCATGGTGATGCATGCTTGTAATCCTAGGTCTTGGGAGGCTGAGACAGGAGGATTGCCGTTTTGAGGACAGCTTCAGCATCCTAATGAGGCCCTCCGCGACTGAGTGAGACCCTGTTTCAATATAAAAGAGGGCTAGAGGTGTAGCTCAGAGGTAGAATGCTCCTTGTCCCATACCCAGTACCACACACACACACAAAAGTAACATTTTTATTTTAGCTCATGGGCGACACATGTACAAGAGGCTGCAGATTTTGTTCTGTTAAGACGGCAAGAAACCCACCTCCCCTGGATGCCGAGGAGCCCTACAACACTGCAAAGGCGATTGCAGAGTGGGGACTGGATTACGTTGTGCTGACCTCCGTGGATCGCGATGGTTAGTGTGGGGTCATGGCCTCCTCCAGGCGCTGGCTTCTTCTAGGTTGTGTCATCCTCTTGAGCAGTTGATTCTTCTTTCTAGATTTACCTGATGGAGGAGCGGAGCACATTGCAAAGACTGTGTCATACCTAAAGGAAAGGTACTTGTTTTTGCATTTATTTGTATAATTTTAGGACATTTTTGGACTTAAAAGCCTTGATAAGCCGGGTGTGGAGGTGCACGCTTGTAAGTTTGTAATTCCAGCATTTGGGAGGCTGAGACGAGGATCTGGGTTCGTGAGCAGCCTGAATTACTTAGTAAGGCTCTCTGCCATTCAGTAAGACCTTGTTTCAAAATAAAGAATAGAGCCGGGCATGGGGACACATGCTTGTAATCCCAGCATTTGGGAGGCTGAGACCAGAGGACCGTGGTTCATGGACAGCCTCAGCTACTTAGTGTGGCCCTTTGCAACTCAGTGAGACCAGGTTTCAAAATAAAGAATAAAAAATAGGGCAGGGGGTATAGCTCGGAGGTCAGATGCCCCTGGGTTCCATCCCCAGACAGACCCTCAAAAAAAAAAAAAAAAAGGCCGGGCGTGGTGGCGCACGCTTGTAATCCCCGCGCTTGGGAGGCAGAGACAGGAGGATCGCGCAGGTTCGAAGCCAGCCGCGCGCGCTGGCTTAGGAGACCCTGTTTCCAAATATAAAATGTAAAAAGAGGTCTGGGAGTGTAGCCCGGAGGTAGAAGGGCTTCCAGGAACCCCAGTACCACCAAAAAAAAAAAAAAAAAAGAAGAAGAAAAGCTGGGCATGGTGGTGTACGCTTGTAATCCCAGCGCTAGGGAGTCTGAGACAGGAGGATTGCAAATTGCAGACAGCCTCAGCTACTACTTGGGCCAGTGAGACCCTGTTTCAAAATAAAGAATAAAAAGCTGGGCGTGGTGGCGCACACTTGTAATACCCGTGCTTGGGAGGCTGAGACAGGAGGATCACGCAGGTTCAAAGCCAGCCTCAGTGACTTAGTAAGGCTCTCAGCAACTTAGTGAGACCCTGTTTCGAAATAAAGTATAAAATAGGTCTGGGAGTGTAGTCCGAAGGTAGAAAAGCCCCTGGGTTCCATCCCCAGTACCACACACACAAAAAAGAGTCTTGATACCAGTTGTATCTATATTCAAATGTGCTGAGAATTTTACCCATAATCCATATGTTTATTAATATTTGAATCCATGCACTTGAAAAGTATTAAAAAGAAGCAATCGTCATTTACTTTAACTCGGTGCTAATTTATCAGACTTAGTAAATATTTTTCCATTGATTCCCCAATATTTTCTAGTTTACCATTTATTATCGGTCATTTAATAAATATGTTTGCCATCCACTAAATTTCTTTCACAAGCCACTAATGGGTTTCAGTTTGCAATTTTTAAAAAAACAGTAAGTGAGAGCCTGGCGTGGTGGCGCACACTTGTAAACCTAGCATTCGGGAGGCTGAGACCGGAGGATCGTGGTTTGCGGACAGCCTCGGCTACTTAGTGAGGCCCTCTGCAACTTAGTGATACCCTGTATTAAAATAAAGAATAAGAGCCAGGCGTGGTGGCGCATGCCTGTAATCCCAGTGCTTGGGAGGCTGAGACAGGAGGATCGCATAGGTTTGAAGCCAGCCTCAGCTGGTTTAAGAGACCCTGTTTCCAAATAAAATATAAAATAGGTCTGGGAGTGTAGCCCGGAGGTAGAAGGCCTCTGGGTTTCATTCCCAGTACCACCAAAAAATAAAAAAATAAAAATAAAGAATAAAACATAGGCCAGGGGGCGTAGCTCGGAGGTAGGATACCTCTGGATTCCATGCCTAAACCTGCAAAAAAAAAAAAAAACCAAAACCCCGCAACAGTAAGTTACAGCATATTTTCTTTCAACATCTCTTGTATTCACGAGAGGGTGTGTGCCTGTGTGGTCTTTTTTATCTGTTCTCTCAGGGAACAGCTTCACTTTGCCATTGGTTGTGGAAATAGTTTGTCAGCTCTCCAAATCATTTCTGCTAGTGTCAAAGAAATAGCTCTGTGACCTAGTTCACATTATAATGCTTGAATGAATAGACATAGCCACAATATAAACAGAAGATTAATGGTTAGCTTGTACTTCATTTACGCAAAGCTCATGACTCCGCAACCCAGAAAATAGTTTTTAAAACCCACGCACTCGTGAAAGATTTGCCTAGAAAAAGTGAAGAGGGTGCTATTTGATGAATTGTAAAAGAAATCAAAGTGGAAGCAAGAGTCAGTAGAATTTCAAAGCTTATTCTGGTTGTTATCTGCATGCAGATGTGTTTTTACCATTGTGTACATGTGGTTTGATGTTCTGGGTCTATGCTTTTTATGTAATTGTTCTATATGAGCCTATGTCAGTGCTTTTCTTAGCAAAGTTCTAAAGATTACTACGTTGAAGCTCACACTTGATAAGTATTGATAAATTTTTGGAACAACAGTTTGCCTGTTCTTTTCTCAGTTCAATCTTTTTTTTCCCCTCCTAGGAATCCAAAAATTCTTGTGGAATGCCTCACGCCTGATTTCCGAGGAGATCTTAAAGCAATAGAAAAAGTTGCTTTGTCGGGATTAGATGTGTACGCACATAATATAGAAACAGTTCCAGAATTACAAAGGTGATTACATGTACAGATTAATGTTGGAAATGAAGAGGGTCAGAGTGTGCTCCGTATTCTCAATTTTCAGGGCAGGGGTGAACTTTGTACAAAGTAAACACCCTTTTCCTTCCCTCCTTCTTCCCATGTTTTCCTTCTGTTACTCTTTTCCTTCATCTCTTTTTTTTTTTTTTTTTTGGTGGTACTGGGGGTGGAACCCAGGGGCTTTCTACCTCCGTGCTATACTCCCAGACCTTTTTCTATTTTATTTGAAAACAGGGTCTCACTAAGTTGCTGAGAGCCTCACTAAGTAGCTGAGGCTGGCTTTGAACCTGCGCGATCCTCCTGTCTCAGCCTCCCAAGCGCGGGGATTACAAGCGTGCGCCACCACGCCCGGCTTTTCCTTCATCTCTTACAGCAAAATCAGAAAGTAATGCCAACAAAAATAGCACAAACTTAAAACATGTTTTCAACCTAGTAATATGTTACTACTGCCTCGGTGTCTATATTTATACATGTAAACAAACATGCTAAAGTTGATATTACTAACTATGCTTTGTTTTTCTCCATCTTCCCAACAATTTCAGTAATTAAGAATAATTAAGGACTGTTATTCTACCCAATGACTATATTCCAATTTCAGGAAAGTGAAAATTAAGGTTGAGACAGGAGGATCACAGGTTCAAGGTCAGCCCCAGCAATTTAGTTATTAGCTTCTATCCATTATTCTTTATCAGAGAACCTAAAAGAGGTTATTTTAAACAGTAACTAATATTTCTACCTTTTCTAAATCAAAAACATTATAGAGTATAACTTAAATTCAGTGGTAAGGGCCAGGCGTGGTGGTACACGCTTGGATTCTCAGCATTCAGGAGGTGGAGACTGGAGGATCGCAGTTCACAGACAGCCTCAGCTACTTAGGAAGGCACTTTGCAACTCAGTGAGACCCTGTTTCAAAAAATTTTTAGCCGGGCGTGGTGGTGCACGCTTGTAATCCCCGTGCTTGGGAGGCAGAGACAGGAGGATCGCGCAGGTTCGAAAGCCAGCCGTGCGCGCTGGCTTAGGAGACCCTGTTTCCAAATAAAAATGTAAAAATAGGTCCGGGAGTGTAGCCCGGAGGTAGAAGGGCTTCCAGGAACCCCAGTACCACCAAAAAAAAAAAAAAAAAAAAAAAATTAAAAAAAAATAGAACTAGGAATGAGGGCGCACACTTGGATTCCCAGCATTTGGGAGGCTGAGACCAGAGGATCGGGGTTTGCAGACAACCTCAGCTACTTAATAAGGCCCTCCGCAACTTAGTGAGACCCTGTTTCAAAATACAGAATAAAAAATAAGGCAAGGGGGTGTAAGCGCAGAGGTCAAATGCCCCTGGGTTCCATCCACAGACCCACACACACACAAAAAAAGTAAATTCAGTGAGAAAATCCTTTTAAAAGCTCATAACTTTGGCCAGGCGTGGTGGTACACGCTTATAATCCCAGCACTTGGAAGGCTGAGACAGGAGGATTGCAACCAGCCTCAGCTACAAAACCAGCCTCAGCTACTTAACGAGGCTCTCAGCAAGTTAGTGAGACCCTGTTTCAAAATAAAATATAAAATAGGTCTGGGAGTGTAGCCCGAAGGTAGAAAAGCCCCTGGGTTTCACCCCCAGTACCACAAAAAAAGTTCATAACTTTGTAAGTTGTTTTGTGTTTTAATTCATAATTTTTCTTCTATTCGCTGATTTACAAATCAATCTCTGGAAATAAAAGCTGCATTCGGATCAAATGAATGCTGGTTTATCACGAGCAACTTTCTGGCATTTGGACTTTCTTGACGTGTAAACCAGGATGGTTCGCCATTGTTGAAGTCTGGCACTCAGCTTCTGCCAACCCTGTCCTGATACCGCCAGCAGTGGGTGCCAGTTTCCCTGGTTTCACTTAAGAAACATTATCCTTTCCAATGAAGATTCCAGAATCTCTTTTTTTCTTCACCACCAATGCAATGTTCTATACTTACCAGCAGGGGGCAGCTTAGTCTTTAGAAAAGAACCGAAAAGTTTCAACCCCTGAAATGTGGTTTCATCTTAGTTTTTTCTTTGTTACCAATATTGTCTATCTTCTGCTCTTTTCCCATTTTATTTTATTTTATTTTTATTTTTTTTGTGGTACCAGGGATAGAACCCAGAGGCATTCTACCTCCAAGCTACACCCCTAGTCCGATTTTTTTATTCTTTATTTTGAAACAGGGTCTCACTGAGTTGCAAAGGGCCTCACTAAGTAGTAGCTGAGGCTGTCTGCAAACTGTTATCCTCCCATCTCAGCCTTCCAAATGCTGGGGTTACAAGTGTGCACCACCACACCCTACTCCGTGTGTGTGTGTGTGTGTGTGTGTGTGTGTGTGTGTGTGTCTGTAGTACTGGGGGTGGAACCCAGGGGCTTTTCTACCTTCGGGCTACACTCCCAGACCTATTTTATACTTTATTTGGAAATGGTCTCACTAAGTTGCTGAGAGCCTCACTAAGTAGCCGAGGCTGGCTTCGAACCTGCGTGATTGTCCTGTCTCAACGTCCCAAGCACGGGGATTACAAGTGTACACCACCACGCCTGGCTCAATTTTTTATTTTTTATTTTGAAACAGAGTCTCACTAAGTTGCAGAGGGCCTCTCACTAAGTAGTTGAGGCTGGCTGCAAACCTGATCCTCCTGTCTCAGCCTCTCAAGAACTAGGATTACAAATATGTGTTATCACACCAGCTTCTGATTTTTTAATGTATAAACTGAGGTGATTTCTTCTAGTTTTCTTTGTCCTTGGCTTAAAAGGGCTCAAAAGTTGACAGGGAACCCACTGAGGCGTGTGTGTGTGTGTGTGTGTGTGTGTGTGTGTGTGGCACTGGGGATGGAACCCAGGGGCATCTACCTCCAAGCTACACCTCAGCCCTATTTTTTATTCTTTATCTTGAAATAGGGTCTCACTGAGTTGCAAAGGGCCTCACCAAGTAGCTGAGGCTGTCTTCAAACTGATCCTCTGGTTTCAGCCTCCCAAATGCTGGGATTACAAGCGTGTGCCACCATGCCCGGCTTCTTTTTTTCTTTAAGTCAACATTTTTTTTTTTTTTTTTTTTGGTGGTACTAGGGTTACTGGAAACCCTTCTACCTCCGGGCTATACTCCTAGACCTATTTTTATACTTTTTAAAATTTGGAAACAGGGTCTCTTAAGCCAGCACGGCTGGCATCGAACCTGCGCAATCCTCCTGTCTCCGCCTCCCAAGCGCGGGTATTACAAGCGTGCGCCACCATGCCCGGCAAAGTCAACATTTTATATATAAATGCTACCACTAAACTGGCTAATGTAATATTAGGTTCAGAACGTACTTTTCTGGTCTTTCAGGTTGCTTGCATAACTATGTACATGGTTGAAGTTGTTCTTTTGCTGACAAGAGCGCTACTGTTTTCCAGGAAAGTTCGTGATCCTCGGGCCAATTTTGACCAGTCTCTACGTGTACTAAAACATGCCAAGGAGGTTCAGCCAGGTGTTATTTCTAAAACATCAATAATGTTGGGTTTAGGCGAGAGTGATGAGCAAGTATATGCAACCATGAAAGGTAAACAAATTTAAAAATTAAAAATCTTTCCCATTTAATTTGAGAACTAGAAGGAATCCCAATTTGAAGGCCCTCTTTAATTTATGTGCAAATTCCAGTAAGAACAGAATATTTGAGGCTGCAGGTGTAGCTCATCAGTAGAGCGGTGCTTAGCATGCACATGGCTCTAGTCCTAAAAGAAAAAAAAATCACATGCTGGTAAAGAGCAACATGAAAGGAAATATATTTTCTTAGAACTTAATGGAGTGATGTATATAAAGCTCAGAATGTGAAGTTTGTATCCCATTTTATTCCTCACCCATTCATCCAGTGAAAATGTGATTTCATCCACAAATAAAAAGGTGGATGTGGTGGCGCACGCTTGTAATCCCAGGGTTCGGGAGGCTGAGACTGGAGGATCATAGTTCGCGGACAGCCTCAGCTACTTAGTGAGGCCCTCTGCAACTTAGACCCTGTTTCAAAATAAAGAATAAAAAATAGGGCTGGGCATGTAGCTCAGAGGTAGAATGCCTCTGGGTTCCAGCCCTAGTGCCCTAGTGCCACAAAAAAAGTAAAAAATAAAACATCCACACACACACAAAAAAAAGTCGGGCGTGGTGGCGCACTCTTGTAATCCCAGTGTTTGGGAGGCTGAGACAAGAGGATGGCACAGGTTCAAAGCCAGCCTCACAGCTACTTAGTGAAACTCTCAGCACTAAATGAGACCATGTTTCCAAAAAGTATAAAATATGTCTGGGAGTATAGCCTGGAGGTAGAAAAGCCCCTGGGTTCCACCCCCAGTACCACCAAAAAAAAAAAAAAAAAAGCTGAGCTGGGTGTGGTCACGCATGCTTGTAATCCCAGCATTCGGGAGGCAGACTGGAGGATCATGGTTTGCGGACAACCTCAGCTACTTAGCAAGGCCCTTCACAACTCAGTGAGACACTGTTTCAAAATATTAAAAAAATAACTAAAAAATAGGGCTGGGGGTATAGCTCGTAGATACGTTCCATCTCCAGTACCACCAAAAAAAAAAAAAAAATGCTGCTTTTTACCACACACTGCATGTAGTTTATTAGAAAGACTCTGGTAACATCAGAAGTCAAAGCACATTGTCAGCCCTACATGAATACTTTAATCATTCTTATGTACTGGGGATGGAACCCAGGGGCATTCGACCTCTGAGCTACAGCCCTGGCCCTATTTTTTATTTTTTATTTTGAAACCGGGTCTTACTGAGTTGCAGAGGGCCTCACTAAGTAGCTGAGGCTGTCCATGAACCGCGATCCTCCAGTCTCGGCCTCCCAAATGCCGGGATTACAAGCGTTCGCCACCACGCCCGGCTTAGTCTTTATTTTGAAGCAAGATTTTATTAAGTTGCAGAAGGCCTCACTAAGTAGCTGAAGCTAGCCACCAACTGTGAGCCTCCTGTCTCAGCCTCTCAAGTATTAGGACTCCAAGGATTCCAAGCGTGCCTCACCATGCTAAGCTGTTTTCTTATTCTACCTCCTGGCACATAAGTTATTTGTTTTTGTTTTTTGGTGGTTCTGGGGATTTAACCCAGGGCCTCAGTCATGCTAGGCAAGCATTCTCCCACTGAGCTATGTTCCCAGCCCCCCTTGCACATAAATGTGTTTGAATGGACAGGTGTAGTCCTGTTTCCCATCATGAAGACTTTAAAGTAGCAAATGTTCACATTATTTTGAAGTACTTCTTAGAAAAAAATATTTTTTGTTGCTCTTAACTTTTGTTTTTCAGTCGTGTGTGTGTGTGTGTGTGTGTGTGTGTGTGTGTGTGTGTGTGTGTGTGTTGTGGCACTGAGAGTGGAACCCGAGGGTCTTTCTTCCTCCAGGCTACACTCACAGACCTATTTTATGCTTTATACTAAGTAGCTGAGGCTGGCTTTGAACCTGCACGATCCTCCTGTCTCAGCCTCCCAAGGGCAGGGATTACAAGCGTGCGCCACCACGCCCGGCTATTGTGTGTTCTTTTGGAACTGGGAATTGGACTCAGGGCACTGCATTTGCAAAGCAAGCACTTTGCCACTGCGCTATATCCTAGCTGCAGAAAGTTAATTTTAATGCTAATAAATACCTGCTAATATAACCTGTGCTTACTTTTCTTCCAGTGCTTCGTGAAGCAGATGTGGACTGTTTGACTTTAGGACAATATATGCAGCCAACAAAGCGCCACCTGAAGGTATAGATGATATCTTCACTTGCCAGATGTTTTTGTTTGTTTGTTTGTTTGTTTTGGTTTTTTTTTGTGGTACTGGGGGTGGAACCCAGAGGCTTTCTACCTCCGGGCTATACTCCCAGACCCATTTTATATTTTATTTGGAAACAGGGTCTCACTTAAGTTGCTGAGAGCCTCACTAAGTAACTGAGGCTGGCTTCGAACCAGCGTGATCCTTCTGTCTCAGCCTCCCGAGTTCAGGGATTATAAGCGTGCGCCACCATGCCCGGCATGTTTTTTAATAATTTGAATTAAATCTTCACTGTCCACAGGTTAAAATAAACTGCTGGCCTTTTAGTAAAATGTTTCATATATATTTATAAGTCCCCATTTCCATTTTATTCCATTTTATTTATCTACATAAAGCAGCCACACTGGCACTTATTTGCCACCCTCCCCCCAAACTGTACAACTCAAATGAACCTGTAGAAAAGAATTAAAAGATTAGAAAATTGCACTCACTGACACTTTGTGATGCTGCGACATGCTATGAGTTGTGAGAGGTAGCAGTGAAGTAAGAAAGCAAAGCCAGTGTTTCTGTTTCTGTATGAGCATCCATTCCTTCCTTCATTCAAGAGGGTTGTGAAGAGTAGTTACCGTGTGTCGGTCACAACCTAAGCGGAACAACAGTGTGAATGAGACAGTCTTGTCTTGGAGACTCCGAGGGGTGTGGGCTGGGAGTGTAGCTCAGTGGGAGAGTGCTTGCCCTGGGATTAACAGAAAAAAGAAAAAAAGAAAAGAATGCCTCATTCTTTTTTGTTTTGACTTTTGTTTTCCGGTACTGGGGATGGAACCCAGGAGTATTCTATCTCCGAGCTACACCCCCAGCCTTTTTTTCTTATTTTTTATTCTTTATTTTGAAATAGGGTCTCACTAATTAGAGTTGCAAAGGGCCTTGCTAAGTAGCTGAGGCTATCCACAAACCATGATACTCCTATCTCAGCCTCCAAAATGCTGGATTACAAACGTGCGCCACCACGCCTGGCTGTTTTGAATATTTTTTTAATTTTTATTTTTGTAGTGCTGGTGATTGAACACAGGGCACTGTGCATGATAGGCAAGTGCTCTACTACTGTATACCCTCAGGCCTCTTTTTTTTTTCACAAAATAAAAAAAATTTTCGTTAAGTGTAACATTTCTGAGACATTAAGATTTGTATGTGAGCATGCAGTACTATAAAATCTTTCTGAGAGGAAAGTAAAAAATCTTACTGAGCCAGGCGTGGTGGTGCACGCTTGTAATCCCTGCGCTTGGGAGGCGGAGACAGGAGTGGCTTAAGAGACCCTGTTTCAAAATATAAAATAGGTCTGGGAGTGTAGCCCGGAGGTAGAAGGGCTTCCAGGAACCCCAGTACCACACACACACAAAAAAAAATCTTACTGAGAGGAAGTTCAACAGTCAGAGGCTGTATTACATTTAAAGACTGAATACTACAGCCGGGCGTTGTGGCGCACGGTTGTAATCCCAGCATTCGGGAGGCTGAGACAGGAGGATCGCAGTTTGTGGACAGCCTCAGCCACTTAGTGAGGCCCTCTGCAACTTAGTTAGATCCTGTTTCAAATTAAAGAATAAAAACTAGGGCAGGGGGTGTAGCTTGGAGGTTGAATGCCCCCTGGTTCCATCCCCAGACCCGCAAAAAAAAAAAAAAAATATATATATATATATATATAGAGAGAGAGAGAGAGAGAGAGAGCGCGCGCGAGCGAGCGCGAGCGATTGAATACTGGGTATATAAAAAAAAGCATTTCGGTGAGAAATACTTTTTGTTACCTAGTTCTCCTAATATGGCAGCGTTCAAGAGTTTACCATTCTGACATTTAAAATCAACAGGGAGGCCAGGCGCGGTGGTGCACGCTTGTAATCCCCATGCTTGGGAGACTGAGACAGGAGGATCACACGGGTTTGAAGCCAGCCTCAGCTACTTAGGCTTTCAGCAACTTAGCGAGACCCTGTTTCCAAAAAAAAAAAAAAAAGGTCTGGGAGTATAGTCCGGAGGTAGAAAGCCTCTGGGTTCCACCCCTAGTACCACCACTAAAATCAACAGGAATATTGCCGGGCGTGGTGGCACACACTTGTTATCTCAGCATTTGGGAGGCCGAGACAGTAAAATCACAGGTTTGCGGCCATTCTCAGCTACTTAGTGAGGCCTCTGCAACTTAGTGCGAACCTGTTTCAAAATAAAGAATAAAAAATTGGGCTGGGGGTGCAGCTTGGAGGTAGAATGCTCCTGGGTTCAATCCCCAGCAACACACACACACACACACACACACACACACACACACACACACACACACACACACCAGGAATAGTTCTAATTTTTTCTATTTTTTCACTACTGGGGATGGAACACAGGAGCATTCTACCTCTGAGCTATACTCTCAGCACTCTTTTTTATTCTTTATTTTGAAACAGGGTCTCACTATATAATAGCTGAGGCTATCCTCAAGCCGTGATCCTTCTGTCTCATTCTCCCAAATGCTGGGGGATCACAAGCATGCACCACCACACCTGGCTCTAATTCTTTTTTTTTTTTTTTTTTTGGTGGTACTGGGGTTCCTGGAAGCCCTTCTACCTCCGGGCTACACTCCCAGACCTATTTTTACATTTTTTTTTATTTGGAAACAGGGTCTCCTAAGCCAGCGCATGCGGCTGGCTTCGAACCTGCGTGATCCTCCTGTCTCTGCCTCCCAAGCGCGGGGATTACAAGCGTGCGCCACCACGCCCGGCTCTAATTCTTAATTCTACCTTTTGTGTGTTTGTGTGTGGTGCTGGAGATTGAATTCAGGAGTGTTCTACCTCCAAGCTATGTCCCAGCCTGATTTTTATTTATGTATTTACTAATTTATTTTTGTGGTATTGGGGAACCCAGGGCCATTCTATCTTTGAGCTACACTACTGGCCCTGTTTTATTCTTTTATATTGAATCAGGGTCTGACTAGGTTAATGACAGTCTCACTACTTGATGAGACTGGTTGAGAACCTGTGATCCTCCTGTCTTAGCCTCCTATGTACTGGGATTACAAGCATGCACCATTACACCTGTCTGTTTTTTTGTTTTGTTTTGGTACTGGGTGTTGAACCCAGGGCATTTTACCTCCAAGCTATACCCCCAGCCCAATTTTTTATTCTTTATTTAGAAACAGGGTCTCGCTAAGTTACAGAGGGCCTCACTAAGTAGCTGAGTCTGGCTGTGAACCTTCCGTCTCAGCCTCCTAAGTACTGTGATTACAAGTGTGCACCAATACACCTATCTTTATTTTTATTTTATTTTATTTTTTTGTGGGTCTGGGGGTGGAACCCAGAGGCATTTGACCTCCGAGCCACACCCCCTGCCCATTTTTTATTCTTTATTTTGAAACAGGGTCTCACTGAGTTGCAGAGGGCCTCACTAAGTAGCTGAGGCTGTCCGCGAACCGTGTTCCTCCAGTCTCGGCCTCCCAAATGCTGGGATTACAAGCGTGTGCCACCACTCCTGGCCTATCTTTATTTTTAAATTTTGAATCCAGGTCTCAGTACTTGCTGAGGCTGTACTTGAACTTGTGATCCTTATTATGACTTAGCCTCCTAAGTACAAGGACTACAGGCATGTGCCATCATGACTGGCTTAATTCTACTTCTTAATGGATGAAGAAAAAAAAAAACAGATTAAAAATCTCTGTAAATAAAGCTGGGCGTGGTGGCGCACGCTTGTAATCCCAGCATTCAGAAGGCTGAGACCAGAGGACCCCGGTTCGGGGACAGCCTCAGCTACTTAGTGTGGCCCTCTGCAACTCAGTGAGATCCGGTTTCAAAATAAAGAATAAAAAATAGGGCAGGGGGTGTAGCTCAGAGGTCGAATGAACCTAGGTTCCATCCCCAGACCCGCAAAAAAAAAAAAAAAAAAAAAAAAAAAAAAAATCTCTGTAAATGGCTTCATCTTCTTTTTTTATCCTTTGAAATAGTGAATGTCTTATAAAGCCACGTTTCATCTCCTTTCTAATTCCCTGTAATTACATTCTAATAGAGTGACTAGCAAGTAATCCATAGACATGTGGTCAGAGAGGGGAAACCCAGGAGGAATCTGGGTAAAAGGCAAAGTAAAAACCATTCTGAATACAGAGCTATATACTTTATATAGAGAGAGTCAAAATTCTTTAGAGGAATACTTTAATCTGACATGATGTAATTATTTAAATCTAGGTTGAAGAATATGTTACTCCTGAGAAGTTTAAATACTGGGAAAAGGTAGGAAATGAACTGGGATTTCATTATACTGCTAGCGGCCCTTTGGTGCGTTCTTCATATAAAGCAGGTAAGTTGTATTTCAGGGCATGGCTTTATTGAAGCCCTTAATTTTCCATGCTAAGTCTTACTTCAAATTGCCAAAGGTCTGAGGCAAATTCTAAACACTGCAGTTATCTTTTGTCAGGGGAAGGAAGGATTTTTTTGGAATGCCCTTCAGAGCTATGCTTCATAGGAGTTATACTTAGTTTTTCCGCCAGGTGTGGTGACACCCACCTGTTATCTCAGTACTTGGGAGGCTGAGATAGGAGGATCACAGGTTCGAGGACAGTCATATCAACTTAGTGAGACCCTTTTCCCAAGTGAAAAATACAAAGGGCTTTTGGCCGTGGTGGTGCACACTTGTAATCCCAGCGTTTGGGAGGCTGAGACAGGAGGATCGCACTTTGCAGACAGCCTCAGCTTCTTAGTGAGGCCCTCTGCAACTCAGTGAGACCCTGTTTCAAAGAATAGGACTGGGGGTGTAGCTCGGAGGTAGAATGCCCCTGGGTTCCATCCCCATATTGAAAAAAAAAAAGGGCTGAGGGTATAGCTTAGAGGTAGAATATCCTTGGGTTTTATCACCAGTACCAAGAAAAAGAAGAAAAGGTTTTCTCAAGCCTCGTCTGTTCCTTAAACAGGTCACTCCCTACCTTGGCTCTTGAGCTGCTGTGGCAGAAGCAGGAACAATGAGCTCTTGGATCACCATGGATTTCAGCAATAGATGATTCCAAAATGACAAAGCATGTCAAGCATATAATAGGGTTTCCTGAAAAGTGTGTATTCATTTGAAAGTGCCAGCAGCATCTCCAGGCTTCCAGTTTCAGATCAATTTAAGCACTGAAATTTGATAGCATTGCTGCATGCACTATTCATTTTTTTTGTATTTTCTCCCCTAGAAGTAATTGGAAAAAAACATACAATTATTTTTCCCAAAAGAAATTTTTAGTGGTTTTACTAGCTCCAGTGCAATTTTTTACCTGTGGAATTCAGCTCTTGTTTTCATCAGTTGCTTGAACTGATTTATGAAAATAAACATTTTCTAAGGGATAAAAAGTGATTCAGCCAGGCGTGATGGCACATTCTTGTAATCCCAGCATTCGGGAGGCTGAGACCAGAGGATCGCGGTTCGCGGACAGCCTCAGCTACTTAGTGAGGCTCTCAGTGAGACCTTGTTTCAAAATAAAAATACAAAAATAGGGGACACATGTAGCTTGGAGGCCAAATGCCCCTGCGTTCCATCCCCAGAACCACCAAAGAAAAAAGTGATTCAAGCTGGGTGTGGTGGTACATGCCTGTAATCTCAGTACTTGGGAAGCTGAAATAGGATTGCAGGTTTGAAGGCAAGTTCAGCAACTTATACTAAGGTCCTCTGTAATTTAGCGAGATTTTTAAAAAGTGTGTGTGTGTGTGTGTGTGTGTGTGTGTGAGCACACGTGTACAGGGGCTTTTCTAACTCTGGGCTATACTCCCAGACATATTTTATACTTTATTTGGAAACAGGGTCTCACTAAGTTGCTGAGAGCCTCACTAAGTAGCTGAGGCTGGCTTCGAATCTGTGCGATCCTCCTGTCTCAGCCTCCCAAATGCTGGGATTACAGCATGTGCCACCATGCCTGGTTCAGGGTCTCACTAAGTTCTACAGGGCCTCACTAATTTGCTGAGGCTGACTGTGAACCTGTGATCCTCCTGTCTCAGCCTCCCAAGTACTGGGAATACAGTCAAGTTCATGTGTACCACCATGCCTAGCTAATGAGACCCTATTTCAAACCAAAAAAAGGAAAAAAGGAAGTCAGGTGTGGTGGCACATGCTTGTAATCCCAGTACTTAGGAAGCTGAGACAGGAAGATTGCAGGTCCACAGTCAGCCTCAGCAAATTAGTGAGGGCCTGAAGAACTTAGTAGACCCTGTTTCAAAATAAAGAATAAAAAGTAGGGCTCCGGATGTAGCTTAGAGGTAGAATGTCCCTGGGTTCAGTAGTACCACAAAAGATAGACAGATAGATAGGTAGATAGATAGATAGATAGATAGACAGACAAACAGATAGATAGGGCCCGGATTGTATGTTGGAAGTAGAATAACCCTGGTTCAATCCCAAGTACTGCACATACATAAAATAAAGAATAAGTGATAAGTAAAATAAAAAATTAAATGCGAGTAAAATAAAAATAATGTGCATACGGCGGAGTGTGAAAAACACGAGAGAGGTCCGGTACACGTGGCATGTAAAGTTTTAATGGCACGGCTCTCCCGGGGATCAGGGCGAGGCACCGTGGGGCCCGCGCGCCTGTCCGAAGCTTGAGGACGCGGGCTCTCCTTTTAAAGGCATGCATCTCGCGAGATGAGGGTTTACTCGCGGGAATGCCCAATTCTCGCGGGGGTTTCAGCCCCTCCCTTGCCCTGCAGAGGTCATGTGACACAAAGTCACATGAGTGCAGGACCCAACTTAACATTCCGGCCTTTTGATGGTAGGGATAATGGATGACGATTGGACCCTCTAGCTTCTTCCTGCTGTCAAGGGGCGTCGTCAGGGGCCCCAGGCCGGGAGGAGTCGGGAATCCAGTCCCCCAGAAGGGGGGGGGCAGGTGGGTGGATAGCTGCAGTGCGAATTGGAGGTTACCCTGGACAGCTTAGTGATGTGCGCTTGAGGAGGCTTGAACAGGCAAGGGCTATTAAAGAAAAAAACAAATCATGAGATTGAGCAGGCGACCAAAAAGGAGACTGGCTTACTCAGTACCTGGAGAGCTACCCTGAGCTGGCAAAGAGGATGGAGGTTGAGGGATCCAGGAGCCATCAGTCTTCAGCCAGGCTGAGTAGGGCCAGCGGCGGGGCCTGGTCTGGAAAGGTGCTCCCCCTGTGTTGAGGCACCTGGGGCTCACCCTTTTCCAAGGGCACTGTTCCAGTGGCCCTCCTGGCCACACGCCGAGCAGTCTGATTGGTAGGCGTGGCTTTGCCCCACTTGAGGCAGGCTCCTGGAGGTAGTTGTTGTTGCAGTCCTCCACACGTAGGTGGCGCTCCAGGGGGCTGAGCCGCCACCGCCAGCCAAAGGGCAGCTACCAGGGATCTGCTTTTTGGCAAAGTCGGAGTGTATGCTCCATTTCCGCCTGTTTCTCTCTGGAATTAAAACTTAGATGCTATGTTAAGGTTCTGTCAGCTGTGACGGACCTATACTCACAAAGAGCGCGTCCCGGGGCTGGTGTCTGGCAAGAATGGCAACGCAGACTCCCCACGGGCAGAGGGTGTCGCCCCAGCCCCGGCGTTTTCCACAGCACCTAGGGCGCGCCCACGCGGGCCGCCCAGCAAAATTGCAGTCTGGCGCGGGCCAAGATGGCGACTGTGACATCACCAGGCAGTGACTACGCGCCATCACAAAATGGCAGCTGGTGGGAAAATAAATGGAAGCTGATGGGGGAGAGCATTTGGAAGGATACCAGACCGCTTATAAAAGTTCCTAACTATTCCTGGGCCACCGCAACCTATTTCCCAACTCGTATCAAGGCAGACAGGCTCTCAGGGCATCTGCTAGTATAAAGGTTCGACTCCCCATAATTGGTTCGCGGGCGGAAACGAAGAACAGGAAATGGGCGTCCCCGATTTCCCTGCTCAATCGTTCGGAAACAGAGGTTAAGAGATAGGGAAGAACGTCTTCATTCCTTCTCAAAACCGGAGGATGACCTGGTCATCCGCAGCGTGGTCCCAGTGGACCGGGGGACAATGGGTCACCAAGCGCTTGGATTTTTAGGTCCCAGTGGACCGGGAGACCCAAGTCCGGAACCCGCTAACCAAGGGAAGGAGGCAGTTTACCGGAGTGAAGTGTTGCCAGCCAGCGCTGGCTTCGACAGAAGCGCTGAGAAGCTGCTGGGAGCGTGGTGGAGCCGGGGCGCGTGGATGCCGGTGGCTGGTGTGGATGGCACTGGCGGCTGGCGCAGGTGGGATCAGTGGGGGTGCGCAGGCGGCATGGCTTGCCGGGCCCGCGGCGTGGAGACAAAATGGCTTCCAGGCACACGCCAGACGTTGAGGCTGGGCCCCGAGGAGCACCGCCAGTGAGCCTGGCTCGGGGCGGGTGGGGCAAACCGGCCAGAGGTCCCGGCGGTGACCGGAGAACCAAGCTGGAATGGTGCTTTAGGAGGTACAAGCAGCAGGCAGAGGTCCTGGCCCGCGCAGGCAGTTGGCAGGCAGAGCAAGTGCCAAGCTGCCTGGCTCGGGCCAGAAAGATGGCCGCTGACTCCTAGGATTGGTTAGGAGTGGAAAGTGGGAGGGATTAAAGATTGTGAGGCCTCCAGTGAGGCCATGAGGTGGGAGGGGTTAAAGATGGCGAGGCCTCCAGTGAGGCCATGAGGTGGGAGGGGTTAAGGATGGAGAGGCCTCCAGTGAGGCCATGAGGTGGGAGGGGTTAAGGATGGCGAGGCCTCCAGTGAGGCCATGAGGTGGGAGGGGTTAAGGATGGAGAGGCCTCCAGTGAGGCCATGAGGTGGGAGGGGTTAAGGATGGCGAGGCCTCCAGTGAGGCCATGAGGTGGGAGGGGTTAAGGATGGCGAGGCCTCCAGTGAGGCCATGAGGTGGGAGGGGTTAAGGATGGAGAGGTCTCCAGTGAGGCCATGAGGTGGGAGGGGTTAAGGATGGTGAGGCCTCCAGTGAGGCCATGAGGTGGGAGGGGTTAAAGATGGTGGGGCCAAGATGGCGGCCCCCCAGTGATTTCACGTGTCCAAGATGGCGGGCCAAAGCTGGCGACCCCCCCCCCCAGTAATTCCATGTGGCTGCTTACCGGAATGGCCAGGCCCAGGCAGCAGGGGTGGGCAGGCACAGGGTGAAGGGCGCCAGGGCGCGAGTCCGAGTGGAGGAACCAGCTGGAGCGCGGGCTGGACTTGGCGGGCTGGGGGCTGTTTAGCAGAGTGGCGGCCGCCTAGATGGAGGAGGCAGGCGGCCCCGGCAGGCGGGTCTAAGCAACGCCAGGCGCGGAGAAGACATAGGCGCACGGCGTGGCGCAGTCCGCGGGCGGCGCGGTCCCATTCCAGCGGCGGGCGGCGTGGGCAGGCGGGAACGGCGGTTTTAGGAGGTCCAAGCGGCAGGCAGAGGTCCTGGCCCGTGCAGGAGGTAGTCCACGCAGGCACGGGGCGGCAGCGGCGGCAGTGGTGGGAGCAACGCCTGCAAGCGGAGCGCTGGTGTGGGACCTCACAGTCGAGCTGCTGGCGGGTCGGAGAGTCCGGGGCTCAAAAAGAGAGTAAAAATAAAAAGAGAAAACAGAAAAAAAAAAAAAAAAGGAAAAAAAATGGGGAGGGACCCAAGAGTTCTCCCGGTTCGGCACCAAATGATAAGTAAAATAAAAAATTAAATGCGAGTAAAATAAAAATAATGTGCATACGGCGGAGTGTGAAAAACACGAGAGAGGTCCGGTACACGTGGCATGTAAAGTTTTAATGGCACGGCTCTCCCGGGGATCAGGGCGAGGCACCGTGGGGCCTGCGCGCCTGTCCGAAGCTTGAGGACGCGGGCTCTCCTTTTAAAGGCATGCATCTCGCGAGATGAGGGTTTACTCGCGGGAATGCCCAATTCTCGCGGGGGTTTCAGCCCCTCCCTTGCCCTGCAGAGGTCATGTGACACAAAGTCACATGAGTGCAGGACCCAACTTAACAATAAGCCGGGCTTGGTGGCGCACGGTTGTAATCCCAGCATTCCGGGAGGCTGAAACAGGAGGATCTTAGGTTTGCGGCCAGCCTCAGCTACTTAGTGAGGCCCTCTACAACTTAGTGAGACCCTGTTTCAAAATAAAGGAAAAAAAATAGAGCTCAGGGTGTAGTGTGGAGGTAGAATACCCCTAGTTTCTGTCCTCAGTACTGCAAAAATAAATAAATAAATAAATGTTTATCCTAGTTATAAAACCCAAAAATACAAGTACTTTCTTCTTTAAGCAGGACTGCTGCCAAACTAAAATATATATAAAGGATAGAACCAGTATCAGCCGCTAGAGTGGTTAGAGCACTATTATTTATTGTGTGTGTGTGTGTGTGTGTGTGTGTGTGTGTGTGTGTGTGAGTGAGAAACTGGGGATTGAGCCTCCAAGCTATGTCCCCAGACCTGTTTTATTTTTATTTGGAAACTGAGTCTCACTGGGTTGATGAGTCTCACTACTTGGCAAGGCTGTCCTTGAACCTGCAATCCTCCTGTCTTAGCCTCTTAAGTACTGGGATTACAGGCATGCACCATCACACCCAGCTTGAGTACTATCACTTAAAAAAGAGCTTTTAGTTTTCTTTTTTTTTTTTTTTTTTTTTTTTTTGGTGGTACTGGGGTTCCTGGAAGCCCTTCTACCTCCGGGCTACACTCCCAGACCTATTTTATATTTTTTTGAAACAGGGTCTCTTACGCCAGCGCCAGCGCGGCTGGCTTCGAACCTGCGCGATCCTCCTGTCTCCGCCTCCCAAGCGCGGGGATTACAAGCGTGCACCACCACGCCCGGCTTTAGTTTTCTTTTTTAAAGGCAAATTTCTAACACTTATGAGGAAGTGAATTATGAACTTTTAAAATTACCAGTAAAAGATAAGGTCTGGTCCTTGGAGCATTAGATTCACATGATGGATTAGCCCGTGGTCGGCCTGCTCCTACCAGGTTCAGATGAGGTACAGAGCAGCACACAGGGTACTTGGCTGGGTTAAGAGTCTTGGGATTATTGGTGATGGGGTTTGGACATGGTCATCACAGTTCTACTCATATATGTAAGGTGACAAAGAGAATTTAATCAAAATCCGAATAAAATCTGGTCTCCAGTGCTGAGCGCTGCCATAAACACTGAGCTGGGCTGCCGCAGTGATAGACTAAATGGAACCCTAATGGCCTGGAAAGCGAATGTGCCCCTCTAAGTAGCCAGCTTATTACACAGGCACAGCTCGGGCTGGGGGAAAGCCCATTATAAATGAGGCACTCTTGTGTTCCTGGAGGGGAGCAAGCTGAAGAGATTCCATCAGATGAGTCTGCTCATCCGTGACAAGGTCTATTTTCCAAACATCAGATCCAGGCTAATAATGTAGCAAAATTGCTCTCTCAAATGAATTTTGCCAACAGCAATACTTTTGTCAGTGATGAGGAATAGATAGTGCTCAGAAAGTAGAATATACAGAAATAGACCAAAGATACACTGGGGTCACCATTTTTAATTCTGGATTATTAAAAAGAATAATAGTTGAGAGCTGGGCATGACAGTACATGCTTGTAATCCCAGCAATTTAAGAGGCTCAGGAAAGTTTGAGGCCAGCCTAGGTGACTTAGCAAGACCCTATATCAAAGTAAAAATCAAACAAGAGCTGGGGATATGACTCAGTGATAGAACACCTCTGGGTTCAGTCTCGAGTACCACAAAATAAATAATAGTTGAAGCCGAGCATGGTGGCATACGCCTGTAATCCTAATATTTAGGAGGCTGAGAGGTAAGGTCAAAAGTTCCAAGCCAGCCTCAGCAATTGCAACTCAGTGAGATCCTGTTTCAAAATAAAGAATAAAAAATAGGGCAATTGGTATAGCTCGGAGGTCGAATGTCCCTGGGTTCCATCCCCAGACCCATACATACAAAAAAAAGCTTATCTGGGCATGGTGGTGCACACTTGTATCCCAACATTTGGGAGGCTGAGACAGGAGGATCGAGGCTCGCAGGCAGCCTCAGCTACTTAGTGAGGCCCTTTGCAATTCAGTGAGACTCTGTTTCAAAATAAAGAATTAAAAAATAGGGCTGGGAAGCCGGGTGGTGGCGCACACTTGTAATCCCCACACTTGGGAGGCAGAGACAGGAGGATCATGCAGGTTCAAAGCCAACCTCGCTGACTTAAGAGACCCTGTTTCCAAATAAAAAATATATAAAAATAGGTCTGGGAGTATAGCCCAGAGGTAGAAGGGCTTCCAGGAACTCCAGTACCACCAAAAGAAGAGAAGAGAAGAGAAGAGAAGAGAAGAGAAGAGAAGAGAAGAGAAGAGAAGAGAAGAGAAGAGAAGAGAAGAGAAGAAAAAAAAAATAGGACTGGGAAGCCAGGCATAGTAGCACACGCTTATAATCCCAGCATTTGGGAGGCTGAGACTGGAGGATTGCAGTTCGTAGAAAACCTCAGCTACTTAGTGAGACCCTGTCTCAAAATAAAACAAATGCCCCTAGGTTCCATCCTCAGGCCCACTAAAAAAATTTAAAAATTAGTCGGGCGGGGTGGCGTACGCTTGTAATCCCTGCGCTTGGGAGGCTGAGACAGGAGAATCTCACAGGTTCAAAGCCAGCCTCAGCTACTTAGTGTGGCTCTCAGCAACTTAGTGAGACCCTGTTTCCAAATAAAATATAAAATGGGTCTGGGAGTATAGCTCGGAAGTAGAAAGCCTCTGGGTTCCACCCCCAGTACCACCAAAAAATAAATAAATAAATAAATTAATTAATTTAAAAAAATAGGGCTGGGGCTGTCACTTTGGGGTAGAAAAGTATAAAAAATTGGGCTGAGGGTGTAGCTTAAAAGTAGAATAATGCCCCTGGGTTCTATCTTCTATCTCCGGCCTACACTCCCAGACCTATTTTATATTTTTTTATTTGGAAACAGGGTCTCTCTCTTTTTTTTTTTTTTAGAGGGGAGCTAGGGCTCCCTCTTTTTTTTTTTTTTTTTGGTGGTACTGTGGGTGGAACCCCAAGGCTTTCTACCTCCGGGCTATCCTCCAGGGTATACTCCCAGACCTTTTTTTTTTTTTGCCAGTCTGGGGCTGGAACCCAGAGGCATTTGACCTCTGAGCTACAACCCTGCCCTATTTTTTATTCTTTATTTTGAAACCGGGTCTCCCTGAGTTGCAGAGGGCCTCACTAAGTAGCTGAGGCTGTCCGTGAACCGCGATCCTCCAGTCTCAGCCTCCCGAATGCTGGGATTACAAGTGTGTGCCACCATGCCCGGCTTACTCCCAGACCTTTTTTATATTTTATTTGGAAACAGGGTCTCACTAAATTGCTGAGAGCCTCACTAAGTAGCTGAGGCTGGCTTCAAACCTGTGCGATCCTCCTGTCTCAGCCTCCCAAGCAAGGGGATTACAAACGTGCGCCACCACGCCCGGCAAAAAAAAAAAAAAAAAGAAAAAAAGAAAAAAATCTTAACTAACTAAATAAATAGGACTGGGAGTCTGGCTAGAAGGTAAAATACTTCTGGGTTTCATGCCCAGTACCAAGAAAGAATGGAAGGAGGAAGGGAGAGAAAATAGGCAACGTCATTATTGATGGGGAAATGAGCCCAAGATACAGGCAACATTTAGATCACAAAAACATTTTCTATGAGATTTGAGAGGAGAGAAATGCCTATAAATATAAAAGTATAAGTATTGTGTGTGTGTGTGTGTGTTGCTAGGGATTCTTTTTGGTATGGGTAGGGGTCAGGTGGGGGTGGGGGATTAAACCCAGGGCATCTACTTCTGAGCTACACCCCCAGTCCTATTTTATTTATTTATTTTAAAATGGTCTCACTAAGTTGCTGAGTCTGGCTGTTAACCTATGATCCTCCTATCCCAGCCTCCCAAATACTAGGATTACAGGCATGTGCCATCATACATGGCTAAAAGTATTCTGTATAAGAAAAACATGGAAATGTAATTCTGAAATACAAGTCTTTAATTTGAATTGATGCTAACCTGGGCATGGTGCCTTAGACCTGTAATCCCAGTACTTGGGAAGCTGAGATAGGAGGATCACAGGTATGCAGCCAGCTTCACATACTTAGTGAGGCTCTCTGAAATTTAGTGAGACTCTGTTTTATTTTTTATTTATTTTGTGTGTGTGTGGGTCTGGGGATGGAACCCAGGGGCATTCTACCTCTGAGCTACCCCTTCTGCCCTATTTTTTATTCTTTATTTTGAAACAGGGCCTCACTGAGTTGCAGAGGGCCTCACTAAGTAGCTGAGGCTGTCCGTGAACCACAATCCTCCGGTCTCAGCCTCCCGAATGCTGGGATTACAAGCGTGCCCACCACGCCCAGCTGAGACTCTGTTTTATTTATTTATTTATTTATTTATTTATTTATTTATTTATTTATTTTTTTTTTTTTTTGGTGGCTCTGGGGGTGGAACCCAGAGGCTTTCTACCTCTGGGCTATACTCCCAGACCTATTTTATATTTTATTTGGAAACAGGGTCTCACTAAGTTGCTGAGAGCCTCACTCAGTAGCTGAGGCTGGCTTTGAACCCATGCAATCCACCTGTCTCAGCCTCCCAAGCGCGGGGATTACAAGCGTGCGCCACCATGCCCGGCATGAGACTCTGTTTTAAAATAAAGAATAATATACAATATGCGGCTAGGAGTGTAGCTCAGAGGTAGAATGCCCCTTAGTTCAACCTCAGTACCACAAAAAGTAAAAAAGATAAATTAATGCCAATGTATTTTTATTTTTCCCAACTAGGTGAATTTTTTCTGAAAAATCTAGTGGAGAAAAGAAAAAGGAAAACTCTTTAGAATGTAGAGAAGATCTCAAGACCACATGACTTCCACTTGGTACCGGAGATGACTCGAGAATGCCTGTGCCTGTTGATGCGCCCTGACTTTTTCTTAAGAAAAACGACTTGGGCGCGATGGCCACGCCTGAAATCTCAGCACTTGGGAGGCCGAGGGAAGAAGATTGGGTTCGAGGCCAGCCTCAGCAACTTAGCAAGACTCTGCTTCAAAATAAAAAAATAAAATAGGACTGGGTATATGGATCAGAGGTAGAATGCCCCTGAGCCCAACCCCCAGTTCTACAAGAAAAAAAAAGAAAAATGTTAGTAACTATACATATTTAATTATAGCAATTCATTTGCCTTTTAACATACCTTCTATATTCTAACAAATAATTAACCTGCTATGATATAATCATAAAATGTTCTTGTTCGAGTTCACTGCTAACATTTTAATTTTAAAATATACCCAGTGCCGGGTGTGGTGGTACTGCTTATAATCCCAGTACTTGGGAGGCTGAGATGGGGGATCACGGGTTCATGGCCAAGCTCAGCTACTTAGCTCTCCATAACTTAGTGAGATCCTGTTTTCAAAATAAAGAATAAGCCGGGCGTGGTGGCGCATGCTTGTAATCCCTGCACTTGGGAGGCAGAGACAGGAGGATCGCACAGGTTCGAAGCCAGCCGTGCTGGTTTAAGAAACCCTGTTTCCAAATTTTAAAAAGGTATAAAAATAGGTCTGTGAGTGTAGCCTGGAGGTAGAAGGGTTTCCAGGAACCCCAGTACCACCAAAAAAATAAAAAATAAAAGTAGGGCTGAGATATAGTTCAGAGGTAGAATGCCCCTGGATTCAGTCCCCAGTACCACAAAAAATAAAATATAGCCAGGCATGGTGGTGCATGCTTATAATCCCAGTATTTGGGAGGCTGAGACAGGAGGATTGCAAGTTCAAGAACAGCCTCAGTAACTTAGGAAAGGTTCTCTGCAACTTAGACCCTATTTCAAAATAAAAAGTAAGCTGGGCGTGGTGGCGTATGCTTGTAATCCCTGCGCTTGGGAGGCGGAGACAGGAGGATCGTACAGGTTCGAAGCCAGCCTCAGCTGGTTTAAGAGACCCTGTCTCCAAATAAAATATATATAAAAAAAATAGGTCTGGGAGTGTAGCCCAGAGGTAGAGGACCCCTGGGTTCCATCCCCGGTACCACCAAAATAAAAAATAAAACAGGCCTGCAGGTGTACCTGGATTCAACCCCTAGCACATACTCAAAACAATAGCTAAACTGGGTGTGGTAGCACATTTGTAATCCCAGCACTTTGGGGAGGCTAAGATGGGAGGATCACAGTTTAATTACCAGCCTCAGCTACTTAGTGAGGCCCTTTGAAACTTACTGAGACCCTGTTTCAAAATAAAGAATAAAAATAAAACCTGGGAGCCGGGCATGGTGGCGCACGCTTGTAATCCCTGTGTTTGGGAGGCTGAGACAGGAGGATCGCACAGGTTCCAAGCCAGCCTCAGCTGGCTTAAGAGACCCTGTTTCCAAATAAAATATAAAATAGGTCTGGGAGTGTAGCCCGGAGGTAGAAGGCCCCTGGGTTCCATCCCCAGTACCACACAAATAAATAAATAAATAAATAAATAAATAAATAAATAAATATAAAAATGAAACCTGGGCGTGTTGGCGCACACTTGTAATCCCAGTACTTGGGAGGCTGAGACAGGAGGATCACGGTTCCCAAACTGCTTCAGCTACTTAGTTAGGCCCTCTGCAACTTAGTGAGACCCTGATTCAAAATAAAGAATTGCTGGGTGTGGTGGGCCACGCTTGTAATCCCAGCATTCGGGAGGCTGAGACAGGAGGATCAGGGTTTGCTGACAGCCTCAGCTATTTAGTGAGGCCCTTTGCAACTAAGTGAGACCCTTTTTCAAAATAAAGAATAAAAAATAGGGCTGGGGGTGTAGCTTGAAGGTAGAATGCCCCTGAGTTCCATCCTCAGCACCACAAAAAAAAAAAAAAAATAGAGCAGGGGTGTACCTCAGGGTTCAATTCCCACTACACACCCAAAATAAAGGGAAAAATTTTTACTTTAGACTAGCTTTTTTTTTTTTTTTTTTGGCAGTACTGGGGATGGAACCCAGAGGCATTCTACCTCCAAGTGATACCCCCAGCCGTATTTTTTTTTGTTGTTGTTATTTTTTTATTTTGAAACAGGGTCTCACTAAGCTGCAGAGGGCCTAAGTAGCTGAGGCTGGCTGCAAACTGCAATCCTCCTGTCTCAGCCTCTCAAATGCTGGGATTACAAGTGTGTGCCACCACGATCAGCTGGAAGTTGACTGCATTTTAATTTTACCTACAGAATTAAATCATTTTTATGGGTCCTATTAAAATATATATATATATATATATATATATATATATATATATATATATATATATATATAATTTGTGTGTGTGTGTGTGTGGTCCCAAGGATGGAACCCATGGGCATTGTACCTCCAAGCTGTGCCCTATTTTTTTTTTTTGTCTTTTTATTTTTGAAATAGGGTCTCACTGAGTTGAGAAGGGAACCTCCACGAACTTCCATCTTCCGGTCTCCACCTCCCGAATGCTGGGATTACAAGTTTATGCCACCATGCCTTGGCTGGGTCCTATTAAATTTTATTGTGTACATTTTTTTTTTTCTGGGGATGGAACCCTGGGACATTCTACCTCTGAGCTACACCCCAGTCCTGTCTTATTCCTTGTCTCTGCCTCCCAAGTACTGAGATTACAAACATGGACCACCACTCCCAGCTCATTGTGTAATTTTTATTTTTTTTGGGGGGGAGTATTAGGGATGGAGCCCAGGGGCATTCTACCTACAAGCTACACCTTCAGCCCTATTTTTTATTCTTTATTTTGAAACAGGGTCTCACTAAGTTGCGGAGGGCCTAACTAGCTGAGGCTGGCTGCGAACCCAGATTCTCCTGTCTCAGCCTCCCAAATGCTGGGATTACAAGCATGCGCCACCACGCCCGGCTCCCATTGTGTAAATTTAATGACATCAACTTTACATTTAAACATCACAAGCCACTATATAGCTTAGAAACTTATTTCGCAAGAAAAAAAAATGTATTGGTGGGCGTGGTGGTACATGCTTACAATCCCAGTACTTGAAAGGCTGAGACGGAAAAGTTGCATGTTTATAGGCCAGACTTGGCAACTTAGTGAGGCCTGTTTCAAAATAAAAAATAAAATAGAGCTGGGCATGTAGCTCAGAGGAAGAATGCCCCTTGGTTCAGTTGTCAGTACCACAATTTTTTTAAAAAAAGGATGATTCTTTTTCAATTTGATTTTGTAATGTAATCTAGGTATTTCCTAACTCACTACCTTTTGCAGAGTAGGCCGATCATTGAAACAGCTTTAGTAAGTGAAACATTCTTTTTTTTTTTTTTTGGTGTGGTGTGTGTGTGTGTGTGTGTGTGTGTGTGTGTGTGTGGTACTGGGGGTGGAACCCAGAGGCTTTCTACCTCCGTGCTATATACTCCAGACCTATTTTATATTTTATTTGGAAACAGGGTCTCACTAAGTTGCTGAGAGCCTCACTAAGTAGCTGAGGCTGGCTTCGAACATGCGCGATCCTCCTGTCTCAGCCTCCCAAACGGAGGGATTACAAGTGTGCGCCACCACGCCTGGCTGTAAGTGAAAACATTCTGTCAGATGAAGTTTTCATAGAACCCTACTGAAGTAATTCGATGATGATTTACTAGTGCAAAATGTATGTTTAGTTTCAGATTTATAACTTTTATATTTATTCTATACAGAAAAGATGAAGCCGGGCGTGGTGGCACATGCTTGTAATCCCAGTATTTGGGAGGCTGAGACAGGAGGATCGGGGTTCGCAGGCAGCCTCAGCTACTTAGTGAGGCCCTTTGCAACTCAGTGAGACCCTGTTTCAAAATAAAGAATAAAAAAAATGGGGCTGAGGATGTAGCTTGGGGGTAGAATGCCCCTGGGTTCAATCCCCAAAATGACATTAAAAAAAAAAAAAGAATATGAACAACAATAAATGCTGGTGAGAGTGTAGGGAAAGGGGAACTCTTCTACACTGTTGGTAGGATTGCAAATTAGTGTAGCCGCTGTAGAGACCAGTGTGGAGATTCCTCAGAAAACTGGGAATGGATCCACCAAATGATCCAGCGATACCACTTCTGGGATCCTTTCCAAGGGGACTGATTAGAATATTATAGTGATACATGCATATCCATATTCATAGCAGCACAATTTACAATACCCAAGTCATGGAACCGACCTAGGTGTCCATCAATAATGAATGGATTACAAAATTATGAGATATAGTGTATTTCTCAGCAGTAAACAAAATTATGTCATTTGCAGGAAAATGGATGGATCTGAAGAACATTGTAAAGTGAGATTAGCCAGTCCCAGTAAAGGGTCATATGTTTTCTCCTATGTATGGAATGTAGGGAGTAATCAGGATAAAGTGGGACCTTAGATGAAGGACAAAACCCAGTGGAGTATGGGAGGTTGTTTTGGGATGGAGGGTGAATTAATGAAGAAAACACTTCCACTGACATTGTGTAGATGTGTGAAATTATCGGTGCCAATCTCAGTATCATGTATAGAGAGGGGGAGTGGGGAGGGAGCCAGGGGGAAGCCCAGCAAGTGCTGTGCACACATATGTCCTTAGCTCAGCTACATTGTGATGTGAAAGTACAGTGCACCAACTATATATATTTATTTATTTTGCGTGTCTGGGGATGAAACCCAGAGGCATTCAACCTCCGAGCTATACCCCCTGCCCTATTTTTATTCTTTATTTTTAAAACAGGGCCTCACTAAGTAGCTGAGGTCATCTGCAAACCGTGATCCTCCAGTCTCAGCCTCCCAAATATTGGGATTACAAGAATGTGCCACCACGCCCAGCTTCAAGTAAAATACATATTTACTTTTTTTTTGTGTGTGTGTGGTACTAAGGGTGGAACCCAGGGGCTTTTCTACCTCTGGGCTATAGTCCCAGACCTATTTTGGAAACAGGGCCTCACTAAGTTGCTGAGAGCCTCACTAAGTAGCTGAGGCTGGCTTTGAACCTGTGCGATCCTCCTGTCTCAGCCTCCAAAGTGCTGGGATTACAAGGGTGCGCCACCACGCCCGACTATAAATACCTTTTAAAAATATAGAGAGGTGGGTATGGTGGCACTCGCTTGTAATCCCAGTACTTGGGAGGCTGAGACAGGAGAATCACAGGTTAGTGGCCAGCCTCAGCTATTTAGTGGGGCCCTCCACGATTTAGTGAGATCCTGTTTCAAAATAAAAAATAAGGCTGGGGGTGTAGCTTGGTAGCTAGAATGCTCCTGGGTTCAATCCCCGGTACCAACATACAAAAAAAGTAGTCATGATGCCGAGCATGATGGCGCATGCTTGTAATCCCAGTACTTGTGAGCTTTAGGATGATCCCAGGTGCACAGCTAGCCTTGGTTACTTGGTGAAACCTTGTTTCAAATAAAAACAATCGGGCTGGGGGGTGTAGCTTGGACGTAGAATGCCCTTGAGTTCAATCCTCAGCAATACACACACACACACACACACACACACACACACACACACACACACACACGCCATGGCAAACCTCTTAGCTCCTAGTGTCTGGCCACATTTGGCCTGTGGACGATCGATGCCTGGCTTCCTTACTACATTTCCCTCCCTCCTTGGCCTCACTCGAGACAATGATGTAATGCTAGTCTTTAGAAAGCAAGGAGTCATTTTTCCTCATTTGCCTGACCATCATGACTCATCAGTGACTTCTGCTATGACAAAAATCACACCCACACAGTTGATGTAGAATGTCTGATTTATGCATTTATTATGTGCACAGATGTCTCTGTTCTCATCTTCATACTTCACCCCCTCTTCTTACTGAACCACAAAATCCCTAAGGAAGAGACCTGTATCTGTTTAATGCACTCTCCACAGAGCACAGAATCAAATAGAAGCTAACATATTTAAACAATGATCAAACACAAGCAAAACAACCTCTGCACGTACAAAAGTCAACAGGAGACAAGGAGAGAGCAGACAGGAAGAGACACAGAAATCCGTATTTTAGAATGATGCTATATGTAATCTGTAAAATATTTTCATTTATATATGAGGTTATATTGTTTTTCTTAAAGAAAAAGGAAAAATTAGAATTAAGACTTGAAATAAAAGGTAAGGCATGGTATAATCTCAGCACTTGGGAGGCTGAGTATCACAGGTTCAAGGACAGTCTGAGGAAGTAGTGAGATTCTCATCAACCTAGTGAGACCTTGTTTCAAAATCAAAATTAAAAAATAGGAGTTGGGTGTGATGGCGCATGCTTATAATCCCAGCATTCGGGAGGCTGAGACAGGAGGATCACGGTTTGTGGACAGCCTCAACTACTTAGTGAGGCCCTCTGCAACTTAGTGAGACCCTGTTTCAAAATAAAGAATAAAAAAACAGGGCAGGGGATGTGGCTCGGATGTCGAATGCCCTGGGTTCCATCCATCCACAGACCCGCAAAAAAAAAAAAAAAAAAAAAAAAAAAAAAGGCCTGGGGGTGTAGATCCGAGGGAGAATGCCCCTGGGTTCAATCCCCAATGCCATCAAAAAGGAAAGGAAGAGAAAGACTAAGACCATATTTTCTTGATGTCATTTTTTTTTTTTTTTAAAAAAAGAGCACTCAAGTTAAAGAGTGATTAGAAATAAAAAATCATGATCTTTTGGGGATAAAACAGCAATGATGAATCTTACTAAAACAAAAGCATTGAACAACTTTAACCAGACCATTCTTGCAAAGGCAATTTAGCATAGTAATTTCATGGTTTTAAAATACATATTTAATGACAAGCAAATAAACCGATGACCAGGGAAACAACAGTGCGTTTCCCTTCACAATGTGATATTAAAGTGCTGCCTGTGGACAATCTGTAAAGTAAAAACTGTTTGAGGTTTAATTATTTTATAAAAATTGACACCATATAACCAACACGATTATTTTCCATTCATCCAATAACTGATCTAACAATAATATAAAAATACGTAAAAAATATTCTAGATTCATAATTTTCAGATACACTAATACCCACATCACTAGTATAAATTTGATGATTAAAAAAATAAGTCTGTTTTCTTAAAAACACTTGGTTCATTTACCACTTAATATCTGATAGGTATTTGCTATCCTGAAGTACCAAAATAATCACAAATGAAAATGGCAATGTTTATACTTTAGGCTTCTTGTTAGGTGGGTCCTGAAGACTAAACTTCGGAATTTCACCAGAGGCAGCATATGGAATTCTCTTTGAGGATACCTTTTTGCCAATTGTTTCAATCTGTGGGGGGAAAAAAGATTTTAAAAAGAGAAACACAGAAATGTAAGAGCTCTATGATGTGGTGTATGATGGGGGACCTGGACGATTTTTCTCATCACAAGAAGAAAAGGCTCCTCAGGTTGGGCTGCTGAGAGGCCTGTGGCTCCAGGTCTCCTCTTTGGGTTTCTGGACCTGGTCTCCACTCTACTTTTTATCTCTGTGCCTCGACCCTCTCACGCCTGGACATGCCACACTGGATGCCTCACACAGCAGAGTGCCACGTGCCACTGTTGACTGGAGTGCCACACATGAAACAGCCAACAGACCGGACTCCTGACACACTAGTCTCGTTTCCGTTTCCCTCCACTAAACAACTTGCAGAAGCTGTGACAACAGTAGAATTCTTGAGTGTGCAGGCTGCAGTGTGAAAGGTCCCAGCTGGAATCCTGACTGACACTGCTATGCTAACTAAATTCTAGGGTTTTTCCTCCTCACTTAGAGATGGTGTTAGACCATCTACCTCAAAAGGCCTGGACTAAAGTACTTGATATTTGAGTCAGCCTTCAATAAATGACAGTCAGTTTTTATTTTGCATATTATATTTTATCATATTTTCTTTTTTTCTTGATATGTGTGGTAGTGGTTCTTGAACCCAGGGCCATTCTGCCTCTGAGCTACATCCCCCAGCCACATTTCATTTTTCATTTGGAAACAGGGTCATCTTGCTAAGTTGCTGAGCCTGACCTCCACCCGCCATCCCTCTATCTCAGCCTCCCAAATACTAGGATTAGAGGCATACACCACCAAGCCTGGCTGCATGCTATGTTTTCTATATATTCCATATATTCAATTATTTATTTATTTATTTATTTAATTTATTTATTTATTTATTTATTTATTTATTTATTTATTTATTTATTTATTTATTTATTTATTTATTTATTTATTTATTTATGTGGTACTGGAGTTCCTGGAAGCCCTTCTACCTCTGGGCTACCCTCCCACGGGCTATACTCCCAGACCTATTTTATACATTTTTATGTGGAAACAGGGTCTCTTACGCCAGCGCGGCTAGCTTCGAACCTGCGCGATCCTCCTGTCTCCGCCTCCCAAGCACGGAGTTACAAGCGTGCGCCACCACGCCGGGCCCAATTTTATCTTTAAAAAACACTACCTTTGCCGGGTGTAATCCCTGCGCTTGGGAGGCTGAGACAGGAGGATCGTGCAGGTTCGAAGCCAGCCTCAGCTGGTTTAAGAGACCCTGTCTCCAAATAAAATATAAAATAGGTCTGGGAGTATAGCCCGGAGGTAGAAGGCCCCTAGGTTCCATTCCCAGTACCACAAAAAAAAAAAAAAAAAAAACCTACCTTCTTTAAAAGTCATAATTTGATCTCCTCTCCACAGCAAAGATAAATATACTACTCTATTTTTGTCTTTTTTTTTTTTTTTTTTTGGTGGTGGTGGTACTAGGGACTGAACCCAGGGGCATTCTACCTCTAAGCTACACCTCCAACTCTTTTTATTTATTTATTTTTATTTTTTAGAGGTACTGGGGATTGAACCCAAGGGCATGATACCTCCGAGCTACACCCCAGCCCTATTTCTTAGTCCTTTTATTTATTTATTTATTTTTTGCGGGTCTGGGGATGGAACCCAGGGGCATTCTACCTATGAGCAACACCACCTGCTCTATTTTTTAATCTATATTTTGAAACCGGGTCTCACTGAGTTGCAGAGCCTCACTAAGTAGCTGAGGCTGTCCGCGAACTGTGATCCTCCAGGTCTCAGCCTCCCAAATGCTGGGAATTACAAGCGTGCGCCACCACGCCAGGTTTCAAAATCATTTTAACTATGTCTTTCTTCACGTATTTCCCCTAGATGAGTAAAACAGGAACAAGGGAAAATGTGTCTATGTCTTGGAAATAACTTCTTAAAAAGAGCATTACTGAGTTTAAGTCACAGCTGGGAAAACTAGTCACGCTGTTACTCACTAAGGAGGGGTGGAGACAGAGGATTCCCCAGGGTCCTTGAGGGCAGAGGTCACAGACAAGGCGTCACCCACCCTGCCGCAAGGAGTGTGGTGAGCGGGGAAGGAAAGCGAACGTGGCATTTCTGAAGGGACGACAGGTCTTACGGGTACTTCTGCAGACAGCTGGCGCCGAGGAGACACGCACTGCAGCTGCCAAACCCAGCCCGTCTCCGCTCTGTTGGGCACTGTGCCTCTAGTAAATTTCTTCCTCGTCCCTCACCTGCTCCAACCTTCACACCTCCCCAGCTTCCCAGGCCCCTGCCACACGTCCCTAGGGATGTGGAAAGAGGCGCCTTGTTAGTGCTGTGGGCACCGCTGGCAGAATTCAAACAGACGGAGCACACAAATGCACTGCCTGGGCAGAGGCTTCTGTCAGCTTTCTAAAGGCTCCACAGTTGGCAAACTGTGAAGGAGGAGCGAGCAGGTCCCACGGATGCTCCGCGCTCTCCATCCCAGCCTCACGCAGCACCGGCATGGAAGGCCCCTCTTTTCTCTGGGCCTTTGGTCACTGGATGGTTGCTTTACCTCCTAGGAATGACGGTGCTGCTCCAGAGGCAAAGCACTTACTCCCTCGGTCACCACCACCACCACACCCCAGCCCTGCCCCATCCTCCCAGCTTAAGAGAAGATACCAAGGGAAGGCGATCAGCTGGCAGCAGTAAGAATACCACGTGTTACTACTAGGGTGCACTCTGCGGTTTTGTTCTGTTTTGTTTTTTGGGTACTAGGGATAGAACCCAGAGGCATTCTACCTCCAAGTTACACCCCCAGCCCTCTTTTCGTTTTTAAGTTGCTGAGAACCTCAATCAGTAGCTGAGGTTGCCCTCAAACCTATGATCCTCCTTAATCAGCCTCCCAAGTACTGGGATTACAGGCATGCACCACCGGGCCTGGCAATCCATTCATGTTTTCTTTTTTCTTTCTTTTTTTTTTTTTTTTTGCAGGTATGGGGATGGAACCCAGAGGCATTCGACCTCCAAGCTACACCCCCTGCCTTATTTTTTATTCTTTATTTTGAAACAGGGTCTCACTAAGTTGTGGAGAGCCCCACTAAGTAGTAGCTGAGGCTGTCTGCGAACCACGATCCTCTGGTCTCAGCCTCCCGAATGCTGGGATTACAAGCGTGCGCCACCACGCCCAGCTTCATGTGTTTTCTTTACTTGATCATTATAGTGTGAGCTCAGGCAGGGCACATTCTCTCTATATATAATAGGGCAACTGAGGCCCTCCCAGGTACCATGTGAAGGAGACCAACACTAAAAGAACTTTGCAAACTTAGGGAGAGAGTAGAGTAGTTAGGAAAATCTTGGAGACTTCCCAGAGAACTGACATCTTGCCCTAGAGTTATAAGAAAATGTGAAAATTCTAAAACCCACAAAACAGGCTTAAAAAGAAAATGAGTAGAAGCAGGCGTGGTGGCACATGCTTTTAATTCCAGCATTTGGGAGCCTGAGACAAGAGGACTGTGGTTCATGGACAGCCTCAGCTACTTAGTGAGGCCCTCTGCAACTCAGTGAGACCCTGTTTCAAAATAAAGAATAAAAAATAGGGCAGGGGAATAGCTTGGAGGTAGAATACCCCTGGGTTCCACCCAAGGAAGGAAGGAAGGAAGGAAGGGAGGAAGGAAATGACCAAGCAAAAACAAACAAGCAAACTAAAAAACCACCCAGGTTCATGATTACCTGGAAGCCGATGGTTTGTAGTTCAGCGTGAAGCCCGTCCAGGACACGTCGCCCATCAAAGATAAAGGCGGGCTTCAGCATCTTTTTATGAATGCGTTCATAATCCAATTCCTGTAAAGATGCACCAGAGGCACCATTAGGACATGCACATGGACGCACGCTCACTCCAACTGACACTCCGCTGCGCGGGAATTTTCCTTGATGCTCTTTCCGTCACCTCACCTTAAACATGTCCCACTCGGTGCAAATAACAACCGCGTGGGCGCCGTCACATGCTTCATACGGATCCTTGGAAATGGTTACAAGCCGGGACACTAGAGAAACAGCAGCAACAAAGAAGCCAGAAACAAGACAGCAGTTACTGAAAAGATGTAGTTAACACCAGGGCTGCAGGGGAGCTGACCGTCGCACGGCCTGCGTGGGGTGATGCTCAGGCCCCCAGCCTTGCCCTGGCAGCATCTACTTGGAACCTTTGGGGCTTTGTTAGATATACTGGGGGAAATGATCAGACTAACCCACAGACGATCACTTCAAAGTTGAGGACATAATGTCTAAGAGTCTAATTTTAGAGGAATCAGATCGAATAGAGAGCCTATCAATGATATAAATGGTAAAAATGGAATAAACAAAGGTTTCTGAGAACAATATAGGTCTGTACTCCAGATGATTTCTGAGACTCAAAGCCTTACCTTGGTCATCCTCTGAGACACCTGGGTGAGAAAGATCCACAACTATTTGTTCCCTGGGTACTTTCGGATCATATATATGGAGGTGGGCGCCTTCATCCATCAAATATTTGCTAATATATATACTGGAGGATTCTCTGAAGGGAAAAAAAATCAGCATTGCTTTAAATGTCATTTTATTTAAATAGGAAATTTAAGATACAAGTGAGATCTATTTCTTTATGCTGGCTGAGTTGTGAGGATATGTTTATTTTTACTCCTTTTTTGGTGGTACTGGGGATTGAACTCAAGGGCATTCTACTTCTGAGCTATATCCCCAGCCCTATTTTATTTTTATTTTCATTTTTTAAATTTTTTTGCGGCACTGGAGATGGAACCCAGGGGCTTTCTACCTCTGAGCTACAACTCCAGCCCTGTTTTTTATTCTTTATTTTGAAACAGGGTCTCACTGAGTTGCAAAGGGCCTCAATAAATAGCTGAGGCTGTCTGTGAAGCATGATCCTCCTGTCTCAGCCTCCCAAATACTGGGATTACAAGCGTGCTCCCCCATGCCCAGCTTTATTTTTATTTTTAAACAGGGTCTTAGTAGGTTGAAGAGAATCTTACTTCTTGCTGAGGCTAGCCTTGAACCTGAGATCCTCCTGTCTCAGCCTCCCCATTATTGGGATTACAGTAATACTCCATAACACCTGGCTCTTTTCCTTTATACTTTGTACACAGATACACTTATATTTTACCCACCAATCAGAACACTGTGAGATATAGTTAACATACTCTCGAGTATGTTTTTGGTTTTTTTTGTGGTGCTGGGGATTGAACACAGGGTCTCATGCCAGCCAGGGAAGCCCGCTATCCTTTAGCTACATTCCCATTCCTGAAATGTTTTAAAGAACTGATACCTTGTATCACCAGTGTCCTTTTTGAATGCAAACCCCAAAATAGCTATCTTCTTATCAGTCACTGTATTAAACAGACTGTCTATGATCCTGGAAGCAAACCTCCTCCTCTGGTAGTCATTCATGTCTATGACCTGAAAGTTTTGAACAATTGTGCAATATTAGTTAAAAGAAATGCAGCCTATGACAAACATTAAACAGAGTTTATGGTGAGTTCTATTGTATAAATGTAAGGCGTATATATTAACAGAAGGCAAAGATTGACCAGTTTGGTGTCTATAGATTTTATATATGTGTGTGGTGGTGGGACTGAACCCAGGGTATTCTACTTCTAAACTACATCCTAGCCCTATTCCCCCCCACCCCCGTATTGGGGGTGGAACCCAGGGGCATCCTACTGCCGAGCTACACACCCAGTCCTATTTTTTATTTATTTTATTTTATTTTTTGCGGGTCTGGGGATGGAACCCAGGGGCATTTGACCTCCGAGCTACACCCCCTGCCCTATTTTTTTATTCTTTATTTTGAAACCGGGTCTCACTGAGTTGTAGAGGGCCTCAGTAAGTAGCTGAGGCTGTCCGCGAACCGTGATCCTCCAGGTCTCAGCCTCCCGAATGCTGGGATTACAAGTGTGCGCCACCACGCCCAGCTCTATTCTTTATTTTTGAAACAGGGTCTCACTGAGTTGCAAAGGGCCTCACTAAGCAGTTAAGGCTGTCCACAAACCCAGATCCTCTTGTTTCAGCTTTCCAAATGCTGGGATTACAAGCATGCATCACCATACCCAGCTAAAAATTTCTTTTTTCTTTTTTTTTTTACAGGTCTGGGGATGGAACCCAGGGGCATTTGACCTCCAAGCTACACCCCCTACCCTATTTTTTATTCTTTATTTTGAAACTGGGTCTAACTGAGTTGCAGAGGGCCTCACTACGTAGCTGAGGCTGTCTGCAAACCACGATCCTCCAGGTCTCAGCTTTCTGAATGCTGGGATTACAAGCGTGAGCCACCATGCCTGGCTCCAGCTAAAAATTTCTATCATGGTTAATTTATTTTATCTTATACTTGGGATTGAACCCAGAGGCATTCTACCTCCAAGTTATACCCCAACCCGATTTTTATTTCTTATTTGGAAACCGGGTCTCACAGAAGGCCTCGCTAAGTTACCAAGGCTAGCTTTGAACTTGTGATCCTCCCGTCTTAGCCTCACAAGTATTCATGATTATTGAAAAAGACTAATTAAAAACACAGGTGCCCAATACATAAATATAAAATAAGTAAATTGAGTTCTTGGAATAGATTTCCTCAAAAACATTTCAAAAAAGATGACAGAACCTAACAAAAGTTACAGACTACAAAAATTAATACCTGCTGCCAATAACGAGCTACTTCAGGCAAATTCAGAGCCTCACAGAGATAAACCAAATTCAGAACATCTTTTTGGAAGCAGCTCCCACCAAAACCTAAGGAAAATTAAAAAGGTAAGAATCAAAAATGGGATAATGTAACTGTGTTTGTGTGTGTGTGTGCGTGTGTGTTTTACTGGGGATAGAACACAGGGGCATTCTACCTCCAAGCTACCCCCAGCCCTATTTTATTTTTATTTTGAAGGGTCTCACTAGGTTGATGAAAGTCTCACTACTCACTGAGGCTGTCCTTGAACCTGCAATCTTTCTGCCTCAGCCTCCCAAGTACTGGGATTACAGGCATGTGCCATCACACTGACAAATTCTTTACTATGTCAGGGGGCCTGTACTAAGATTTTTGTGTATGTCTGTGTGGTGCTGAAGACTGAACCCAGGGCGTATGAACTACCTCCAAGCTATACTCTAGCCCTATTTATTTATTTATTCATACATTCATTTATTCTTTTTTTGTGTGTGTGTGGTACTGGGGATGAACCCCAGAGGGCATTCTACACCTCCAAGCTACACCCCCAGCCTTATTTTTTATTTTATTTATTTATTTATTTTTTTGGGTGGTACTGGGATTCCTGGAAACTGTTCTACCTCTGGGCTACACTCCCAGACCTATTTTATATATATATATATATATATATATATATATATATATATATATATATATATATATATATATTTTTTTTTTTTTTTTTTTTTTGGAAACAGGGTCTCTTAAGCCAGCGAGGCTGTCTTCGAATCTGCATGATCCTCCTGTCTCTGCCTCCAAAGCGCAGGGATTACGAGCGTGCGCCACCATGCCTGGCTTTTATTCTTTATTTTGAAACAGGGTCTCACTAAGTTCCAGAGGGCCTCACTAAGTAGCAAAGGCTGGTCAAGAACCTGTGATCCTCCTGTGTCAGCCTCCTAAGTACTGGGATTATAAGTATGCACCACCATGCCCCACTCTATTTTTTATTTGGAAACATGATCTCACTAGGTTGCTGAGCTCAAACCAGTAATTCTCCTTGTCTCAGCCTCTCACATACTAGGGTTACAGGCATGAGCCACCACACTTGGCCTTTACTAAGATTTTTAATAATAAAATTTAGATATTAGAAAATTTATAAGTATATAGCCAGGCATGGTAGCGCATGCTTGTGATCCCAGTACTTGGGAGGCTGAGATAGAAGGATCACAAGTTAGCAGCCAGCCTCACCTACTTAGTAAGCAACTTAGTGAGACCCTCCCTGTTTCAAAGTAAAGAATAAAAAATTGGGCTGGAGGTGTAGCTAGGAGGCAGAATGCCCCTACCAGGTTCAATACCCAATACTAAAAAAAGATAATAATAAGTTCATAAATTATGAAATTTACAGGTAACTTATCAGCCTTTTTTTTTTTTTTTTTGGTACTAGGTATTGAACATGGAAGCATTCTTCCTCTGAGCTACATTTCCATCTCTTTTCATTTTTTATTTTGAAATGGGGTCTTGCAGCCAGGCATGGTGGTGCATGCTTGTAATCCGTCTTTGAGAGGCTGAGACAGAAGGGTCACAGGTTTAGGACAGCCTCAGTAACTAGTGAGTCTCATCAACCTAGCGAGACCCTGTTTCAAAATAAAAATAAAATAGGGCTGGGGATGTCGCTCGTAGGTGGAATGCCCTGAGTTCCATCCCTAGAACTGAAAGATAGATAGATAGATAGATAGATAGATAGATAGAATGAGAACTAGCTGGGGGCGGGTGTGAGTCAGAGGTAGAATGCCCTTGGGTTCAATCTCCAGTACTGAAAAAAAAAGCCTCCTTTAAAGTTAGAAATGTAGCTAAATAAACCCACTTACTGTAGAGGACCATTTTAACCTACCAACACTAGCTTTTAGAAACTTGTTTCCAATTCTCTGGTCCATTCCAATGGCTGTTGCTACCTCTTCCACATCAGCTCCGGTTGCTTCACACAGGGCACTTATGGAATTAATGCTGCTGATTCTTTGGGCAAGAAAAGCATTTGCTGCCTTTAAAAAAAAAAGGAGGGAAAAGTATGATGAGTGGAAACAGCAATCTTTAAAATTTAATATCATATTATTAAGAAAAAAGAGTTAATAGGAGGGAAAGAGTGATTTTAAAAATGTACTGTTTTTTGGGTATGGTGGTGCACACTTGTAATCCCAGCATTTGGGAGGCTGAAACAGGAGGATCGTGGTTCACAGCCAGCCTCAGCTACTTAGTGAGACCTTTTTAAACTCAGTGAGACCGTTTCAAAGTAAAGAATTAAAAAAAAAAAAAATAGGGCTGGTGTGTAGCTCAGAGGTAGAATGCCCCTAAATTCCATCCCCAGTCCTGGAAAAAAAAATACTATTTTAGTGTACCATCCATGTTATATTTGTTTACAATTATATAATATTCCAGATTTTTTTTCCCAGAACTGAGGATAGAACCCAGGGGCATCTATCCAAATTATACCTCCAGCCCTATTTTTATTCCTTATTTTGAAACGGTCTCACAAAGTTGTGGAGGGCCTCACTAAGTAGCTGAGTCTGTTTGTGAAGTGATCCTCCTGTCTCAGCCTCTTCAAGTACTAGGATTACAAGTGTGCGCCACCATGCCCAGCTTGAATTTTCCAGAATATTTTATACTCTGATACCTAATCCCCCTTATGAAAATTATTTCATAATTAGAATGTGCAAGAATATTATTTTCAAAAGAATAGACTCTCAGCCAGGCGTGGTGGCGCACGCTTGTAATCCCAGCATTCGGGAGGCTGAGACTGAAGGATCATGGTTCACAGACAGCCTCAGCTACTCAGTGAGGCTCTCTGCAACTTAGTGAGACCCTGTTTCAAAATAAAGAATAAAAAATAGGGCAGGGGGTGTAGCTTGGAGGTACAATGCCCCTGGGTTCCATCCTCAGTCCTGCAAAAAAAAAAAAGAATAGCCTCTCTTTAAGAAAGTATCTGTTGCTTATCAGATTTAAGATAAACAATGGCTTTAAATTTAATGGAAAGTAAGCTTGGCAGGATGGTTCCTGTCTGTACTTTCGGCTATCTGGGAGGCTGAGATAGGAGGATCACCTGAACCCAGGAGTGGAGACCAGCCTGGCAATGTAGCAGGAGTGTCTCAGAACAACACTTAATAGAGAGTTGAGAGCTAGGCACTTACCAGCTTGGAAAGCTCTGAGGACCAAGTGTTAGTGGTGAGGATCTTTTCTCTGGGAACCCAGTGCTCATACACAGCGCACAGTGCCTGCACGGCTCTCTGACCCTCTGGGGTCTCATCCCCTCCAATCAGCACTCTATCTGGATTCTTGAGGTCCTTGATGGCCGTTCCTTCTGCCAAGAACTCAGGGTTGGACAGCACCTAGGATCCCAACACAAAGGAAAGTTTTAAGTTAATTATGGGCAGTTATAAGCCAACAACATTTACACAAGAAGAACCAGATTCCGATGCTTCACTTTCTTGTACCTGTAAGTTCAAGTTGGGTTTTGTGTTCGCATCAAATATGCGGCGAATACTTTCTGCTGCCCGCACTGGGACTGTGCTTTTCTCCGTCACAATTTTGTACCCGTTGGAGTTTTGCACAATGCGTCTAGCACAAGCTTCAATATACTTCAGGTCTGCTGCCCGGCCTTTCCCCATTCCATAGGTTTTTGTTGGTGTGTTCACCTGGTGAAAGCACATGGAATAAAAAAAAAAACTGGGTACCTGTGAGATATTCAGTGATTGTAGGGATATTCCCCAGACTACCAACTAGTAGTCAAGGGGGATGTTAACTACCACGAGTTGTCATCACGTGACCTTCACCCTCCATTACTTCCATGGAAATAATATATTTTATAAACAGAATCACCAGCTGGGCAAACTTATAATCCAAGCAACTTGGGAGGTTGAGGCAGGAGGACTGTAAGCTAAGGCCAGGCTTGGCAACTTGGTGAGACTGTCGCAAAAGAAAAAAGAAGCTGGGCGTGGTGACACACGCTTGTAATCCCAGCATTTGGGAGGCTGAGACAGGAGGATCCGGGTTTGCAGAGAGCCTCAGCTACTTAGTGAGGTTTTTCTACAACTCAGTGAGACCCTGTTTCAAAATAAAGAATGAGGCTGGGCGTGGTGGCGCACGCTTGTAATCCTCGCACTTGGGAGGCGGAGACAGGAGGATCGAGCTGGTTCGGAGCCAGCCTCGCTGGCTTAAGAGACTCTGTTTCCACCTAAAAACGTTAAAAAATAGGTCTGGGAGTGTAGCCTGTGGGAGTGTATCCCGGAGGTAGAAGGGCTTCCAGGAACCCCAGTACCACCAAAAAAAAAAAAAAAAAAAAGAATGAAATATAGGACTGAAGGTATAGTTCAAAAGTAGAATTCCCCTGGTTTACATCCCCAATACCACCAAAAAAGTAAAGAAAACAAAAAGAAAAAACAGATCCAGGTGTGGTGGCACACACTTGTAATCCCAGTACTTGGGAGGCTGAGATAGGAGGATGGCCAGCCTCAGCAACTTAGTGAGGCTCTCTGGAACTCAGTGAGACCTTGTTTCTAAATGAGAAATATAATCAGGCTCAGAGGTATAATGCTCCTGGGTTCATTCCACATTCCCACAAAAAAAAAAAGGAAAAAGAGCTGGCAGTGTGGCTGAGTAGTATAATACCCTGGTTTCAATCCCTAGTAACAACAACAACAACAACAAGCCATGCACAGTAGGTCAAAATTTGAAGACTGAGTAGAAGTGTGAACAGCAGGGAGAGACAGTTGTTCACTTTAGGAGACCTCAGAGACACAGAAGGCAGGGTGCCAGGGAGCAGCGAGGGGCAAAAATGGCCTATGGGGTAAGGCGGACCCCACTGGAGCCGGGAGATAGCAGACCACCTCCCCAGGTGAAGCACCTCTGAGGTAACAGTTAAAAACTGAGTCTTACAAAATGATTCCTCTCCTGAATTTGCTTGAAAATTAACCTGGGGCACAACAAAAGGGGACGTACAAGGGAAACAAGACCGGCCACGATGACTGTCGATAGTGGAGAATGCGTAAATGAAGGGCTATGCTCTGATCTTTATTTTTTGCATACATTTGATATTGATCCAGAGAATAAAGGGAACTACAATGCTGACTATGAGTAATAAATTCACCTAACAGACACACAAATAGCTTAGAAAGATTCAGGGCAGTTCAGTCTGGCTCAGCAAAGAAGCAAGTGTAAAATCAGTTCTTTGTGCCAGACCACCCAAAGTTAGGACTCCCAGCTGAGAGCAGATTTTTTTTTTTTTTTTTTTTTTTTTTTTTTGGTGGTACTGAGGGTGGAACCCAGGGGCTTCTTACCTCTGGGGCTATACTCCCAGAACTGTTTTATATTTTATTTTGAAACAGGATCTCACTAAGTTGTTGAGAGCCTAAGTAGCTGAAGCTCTCTTCAAACATGCGCGATCCTCCTGTCTCAGCCTCCCAAGCACAGGGATTACAAGCGTGCGCCACCACGCCCGACAACGGCTCAGAATATTTTTAAATGTCCTTTCTAGCCAGACATGGTAGTGCAACACCTGTATTCCCAGTACCTGGAAAGCTGAGACAGGAGGATCACAGGAGCCTTAGCAACTTAGTGAGAATTTGTTTCCAAATAATAAAATAAAAAGGGCTGGGGATGTAGCTTGGAGGTAGAATGACCCTGGATTCAATCCACAATACCATATGTGAATAAATATATGTCCTTTTAACAGATTCTCCTTCCAGGCTCTGGGCATCCAAAAGATGGACAAAGGTAACTTCTTTAATTTATATCCAAGAACCCAATTACTCTAAAATATTTCTCTCTTTTTTTTTTTGGGGGGGGGTGGTACTGGGGATCCTGGAAGCCCTTCTACCTCCAACTACACTCCCAGACCTATTTTTACATTTTTTGGAAACAGGGTCTCCTAAGCCAGTGCGCGTGGCTGGCTTCGAACCTGCGTGATCCTCCTGTCTCTGCCTCCCAAGTGCGGGGATTACAAGCGTGCGCCACCACACCCGGCTCTCTTTTTTTAAATATATCTATTCTAGCCGGGCGTGGTGGCACACGTTTGTAATCCCAGTGAGTCTAAGACAGGAGGATCACACAGGTTCAAAGACAGCCTCAGCTACTTAATATATCTGCTCTAATTTTGAGTGCTTAATATAAAGGATGGTTAAGTGAGTCATATATGCTACACCAGTTTCTCTGAACTGATAAAAAGAAGGCTACTTGCAGCTGGTCATGGTGGCGTACATCTATAATCCAAGAATTTGAGACAAGAGGATTGTAGGTTTGAGGCCAGACTCTGCAACTTAGCAAGACCCTGTATCCAAATAAAAAGGGCTGGCGGTGTAGCTCGGAGTTAGAATGACCCTGGATTTAGCCTCCAGTGCCACACACACACACACACACACACACACACACACACACAAAAAAAAAAAAAAAAAAAAAAAAAAGAGGAGGAGGACACAGTGGTGTCCGTGGCAGCAGCTATGTCTTCATTACAACATTTTTCTGGAGTTCATATGTCCTCACAGTACTGCTTTTATCTCACCAGTAAAGGAAAAAAAAAAAACCAAAAAAACCCATTTTCAATTATTTATAATCATTAACTATATATGTAATCAGTTCAACAGCATACCCCTCTGGATCTATGGTATTGCTTTACTTTATCTCATGGTACACTGTCAAATCCCTTACAGCAGCCGGGCATGGTGCCGCAGGCTTGTAATCCCAGGACTTGGGAGGCTGAGACAGGAGGATCACAGGTTTGCAGCCAGCCTCAGCAACTTAGTGAGACTGTTTCAAAATAAAATAATAAGATATAGCTGGAGGTAACTCAGGGGTAGAATACCCCTAGGTTCAATTCCAGTACCACCGGGGGAAAAATTCCATACTGCTGACTTTCTTTTTATTCCCTAAAACCATAAAGGTCTGACTTGCGTCATAAAGTACCATAGCTCATCTACCAAGTGGCGTTACCTATAACAGATGCAGAATATGTGAGTAGCTGGTTACTAGGACAGCAAGAAATAAGTTGCCTTGGTTCAAATACTGGACTAAAGTTTAATCCCAGAGTTGATTCGATTTTTCCTATTATAAGGTACAACACTTACACCACATTATGAGTTGAGGTGTCTGTTGATAACCTGATCAACTAGCCAACATATGCCAAATTCCAAGTAGTCAACTTCAAAGGACTCTTGGGACAGAGTTCATTTAGAGGGCCGATGCCTGTAGGTTTGCAAACGGATGCTCTTTCCCTTCTCTGACAACCAGTGGAAACAAGAAATGATGGCGTATACTAACATACGTGCTGACACCTTATCAGCATTTCTTGTTCTAAAGCTCAAAACTTTCTGTCTTTACTTATTCAATGATTTCTTTCTTTTTTTTTTTTTTTTTTGTGGTACTAGGGGTGGAACCCAGAGGCTTTCTACCTCCAGGCTATACTCCCAGACCTTTTTTTATATTTTATTTGGAAACAGAGTCTCACTAAGTTGCTTAAAGCCCCACTAAGTAGCTGAGGCTGGCTTAGAACCCGTGTGATCCTCCTGTCTCAGCCTCCCAAGCGCGGGAATTACAAGCGTGCGCCACCACGCCTGGCTTATTATTCAATGATTTCGAATGATATACCTGACCAGATGATCACAGGGTTTGACTGACAAATGACAACCGAAATTCAATAGGACATCTCACCTCACAACACAGTGTTGTAGCTTTAACAGAAATGAAACTTTTTTTTTTAGAGAAGAATATATTAGAATTCACACAGCAAAGGAAAATACTTACAGAAATAAACACCAGATCAGCTTCTGAGATGGCATCATCAATATTGGTAGAAAAAAATAGATTTTTTCCTCGACAGGATTCTACCACTTCCTTTAGTCCTGGCTAGGAAGAAAAAAGAAAGGGAGCTGTATATAATATACAGTTTACCAGTCATACAAGATGACCTAATAGTATAGAATTATATTTGTTAAAGTCGAAGGTTCATTGGGCATCATGGTGGTGCACACCCATAATCCTAGTACTTGGGAGACTGAGGTAGGAAGATGGCAGGATTGAAGCCATCCTTAGCAACTTGGTGAAACCCTGATTTTTATTTTAGCTTTTTTTTTTTTTCCCCCCAGTACTGAGGATGGAACCCAGGGGCATTCTTCCTCCAAGAGACACCCCCAGCCCTATTATTTATTCTTTTATTTCAAACAGGGTCTCACTGAATTGCAAAGGGCCTAAGTAGCTGAGGCTGTCTGCAAACCTCAATCCTCCAGTTTCAGCCTCCCAAATTCTGGGATTACAAGTGTGAGCCACCACATCCGGCCTCTGTTTCTTATTTTAAAAATAATAATAATAAGCCAGGCGTGGTGGCACACACTTGCAATCCTAGCATTTGGATGGCTGAGGACAGGAGGATCATGGTTTGCAGACAGCCTCAGCTACTTAGGCCCTTTGCAGTTCAGTGAGACCCTGTTTCAAAATAAAGAAAAATATACAGGGTTGGAGGTGTAGCTCGGAGGTTGAATTCCCTTGGTTTCCACGCCCAGTACTGCAAATAATAATAATAATAATAATAATAATAATAATAATAATAATAACAACAACAACAACAACAACAACAACAACAACAATAATGGGGCTTGAGGTGTAATTCAGTGGTAGAATACACCTGGGTTCAATCCTTAGCACAAAAAAAGAAAAGAAGAAAAGAAAAGAAAAGGGGTTGTAGCCAGACATGGTGGCATATGCTTGTAACACCAGAATTTGGAGGCTGAGACAAGACTGTAGATTTGAGGTCAGCCTCAGCAACTAGGTAAGATACTCAGTAACTTACTGAGACTCTGTTTCAAAGTAAAAAATAAAATAGGGCTGGTAATGTAACCTGGAGGCACAAAGCTCCTGGATTCAATCATTAGTACACACACAGAAAAAAGAGGAGGAAGGTTATATTATAATTGAAAGGTCGGATTTGCTCTAAAATAACACCTTTACAGAAAAGCCAAGCACCATACATGAAATGTCCTAAGTGTACACTGCATGTTATCACAAGTAAAGCAAAATCAAGCCTGTACAATCAGAGCAGGGCTCTAAAATACTTTGTCATTGTTTACCATGCGCCTATTTCATAAGAGTTAACTATTAACTCTTGAGTATCATCTCAATTTTCAGAAAAATAAAAGGTCTTCTGTGCTCTCAGATAAACATGATTTTGCACTGTCATTATGAATGTAGACTTTTATACCCCACAACTCGGGTCAATTAGTTGTGAAAATCAATACTGACTCTAATTTTTGTATATATAAGCTGCACTGTAACAAAAACTTACAGAACATTTTTATTTTCTATGTGATTTAATGAGGAATGTATTCATGTTAAGAATACTGGCCAGGAGTGGTGGCGTACAGCTGTAATCTCAGCACTTGGGAGGCTGAGACAGGAGACTGCAGGTTCAAGACCAGCTGGAGTAAAGCCGGGAGACTCACAGCAAGCAACCCAGTGAGACCCCATTTCAAAATAAAAAGGACTGGGAGAGTAGCTCAGAGGCTGAATCCCCATGAGTTCAATCCCAGTAGCACATGCACACTCATGTGCGTGTGCACACACAAATAAAAATAATAATAAATAAATATTTGTACAATGCCACAATACTTTTTGTGTGTGTGTGTGTGTGCATGTGTGGTACTGGGGGTGAAACCCAGGGGCTATTCTAAATCTGGGCTATACTCCCAGACCTATTTTATATTGTATTTGGAAACAGGGTCTAAGTAGCTGAGAGCCTCACTAAGTAGCTAAGGCTGGCTTCAAACCTGTTCGATCCTCCTGTTTCAGCCTCCCAAATGCTGAAATTATACAAGCATGCACCACCACCAGGCCCAGCTCGTAACAATTTTTTTTTTTTTTAGGAGTTTGGGGATGAAACCCAGGGGCATTTCACCTCCGAGCTACACTCTCTGCCCTATTTTTTTATTCTTTATTTTGAAACAGGGTCTCACTAAGTTGCAGAGGGCCTCACTAAGTAGCTGAGGCTGTCCGAAAACCAAGATCCTCCGGTTTCAGCCTCCCGAATGCTAGTATTACAAGCATGCGCCACCACACCTGGCTAAGTATTTTTTAAAAAAGAAAAGAAATATTGCCAGGTGTGGTGGCGCATATTTGTAATCCCAGCACTTAGGAGGCTGAGACAGGAGATCACACAGGTTCGAAGTCAGCCTCAGCTACTTAATGAGGCTCTCAGCAACTCAGTAAGACCCTGTTTCCAAATAAAATAGAAAATTGGTCTGGGAGTGTAGCCCAGAGGTAGAAAGCCCCTGGGTTCCACAAAAAAAAAAAAAAAAAAAAAAGAAAAAGAAATATTAAATAGCCAGGTATGGTGGTGCACACTTGTAATCCCAGTAGTTGGGAGGCTGAGACAGGAGGATCACAGATTCATGGCCAGCCTTAGTTACTTAGGCCCTCTGAAACTTAGTGAGATCCTGTTTCAAAATAAAGACTAAAAATTAGGGCTGGAGTTGTATCTCGGAGGTAGAATGCTCCTGATTTCAATTCCCAGTACAACAACAAAAAAAAAAAAGAAAGAAAAAAGAAAGAAAAAGAAAAAAAGAAAGAAAAAAGAAACTTGTTCTATATATACATAGTTGTCCTATACATCTATCAATTCATATGAAATAAAGAATACAGAAAAAATGCACTATAAAACCCTAAAGGGGTTTGGGGTTCAATTAGCAAAATCCACCAAAAATTTCTCAGGATGAACAAACCAGTTTCTTCAACCAATAAACTGAAAAGAAAAAAGGAGTGGGTGAAGGATAGAAAGGAGAATTAAATTCTGGTGGGCTTAAAAGACACAGCCAGCAGTGGTGGTGCATGCTTGTGACCCCAGTACCTGGGAGGCTGAGACAGGAGGATCGCAGTTCCAAGCCAGCCTCGAGAATTTAGCAAGACTCTCAGCAACCTGAGACCTGAGACCCCATTTCCAAATACGAAATAAAGTCAGGCGTGGGGGCGCACGCTTGTAATCACCACGCTGGGGAGGCAGAGACAGGAGGATGGCACAGGTTCGAAGCCAGCCTCGCTGGCTTAAGAGACCCTGTTTCCAAATAAAAAATAGGTCTGGGAGTGTAGCCTGGAGGTAGTAGGGTTCCATCCCCAGTACCACAAAAAAAAAAATATATATATATATGAAATAAAATTGGAGCCGGATGTGGTAGTGCACACTTGTAATCCCACCATTCAGGAGGCTGAGACAGGAGAATCGAGGTTCCTAGACAACCTCAGCTAGTGAGGTCCTTTGCAACCCAGTGAGACTCTGTTTCAAAATAAAGAAGAAAGCCAGGGGTGGCAGCACACTCTTGTAATCCCAGTACTTTGAAGGCTGAGATAGGAGGATAGTGCAGGTTGGGAGCCAACTTTAGCTACTTGGTGAGGCTCTCAGCAACTTAGTGAGACCTTGTTTCCAAGTAAAATACAAAATAGGTTGGGGATGTAGCCCAAAGGTAGAAAGCCTCTGGGTTCCATCCTCAGTCACACACACACACACACACACACAAACACACACAAGAAAAAGAATAAAAAATAGGATTGGATGTGTAGCTCAGAGAGAATGTCCCTAGATTCCATCCCAAGTACTACACACAAAATAAATAAATAAATAAATAAAATTGGGTTAGGGAGTGTAGTTTGGAAGTGTAACTTCCAGACTGCACCTGGGTTCAATCCCTAGTACCAAAAAAAAAAAAAAAGATATGTAAGTGATGTAAATGTACTGTAAAGTATGTTATGTATAACAATTGTTCATCTGCTTGTTTTCTTTGGTGCTGGGACTGGACCCATGGCCTCAGGGGACACTAAGCTCATCATGATCTACCACTGCGTTATGTCACCAGTCCCAAGAATTGTTTTTTGTTTTTTGTACTGAAATTGAACCCAAGGGCATTCTGCCTCTGAGCTACACCCCAGCCTTTTTCATTATTTAATTTTTATTTTATTTATTTATTTTTGCGGTACTGGGGATGGAACTCAAGGGCATTCTGCCTCCAAGATATACTTCTGGTCCTATTTTTAGTCTTTTTTATTTTTTGAAACGGTCTCACTGAGTTTGCAAAGGGCCTTGCTAAGTAGCTGAGGCTGCCCACAAACCGTGATCCTCGGGTCTCCACCTCCAATGCTGGGATTACAAACGTGCACCACCACGCCCGGCCTTATATTTTATTTATTTTTATTTATTTATTTATTTTTGCAGGTCTGGGGATGGAACCCAAGGGAATTTGACCTCTGAGCTACACCCCCTGCCCTATTTTTTATTTTTTATTTTGAAACAGGGTCTCACTAAATTGCGGAGGGCCTCACTAAGTAGCTGAGGCTGTCTGCAAACCGCGATCCTCCGGTCTCAGCCTCCCGAATGCTGGGATTACAAGCATGCCACCACGCCTGGCTCTATTTTTTATTTTGAAATAGGGTCTTACTAAGTTGCTAAGGGTCTTGCCTTGAATCTGCAATTCTCCTGTTTCAGCATCCTAAGTACTGGGATTATAGATATGTACCACCACACCTGGCTGATTATCCCATAATTTACTTTATTGCTGATTAACATTTAGTTGTTTTCCACGTCTCTTATGGCACATACATATTCATTTCTGTTGGATATAGGTAGAAAAGTGGACTTGCTGGGTCATAAACATTTTCAGCTTTGGTAGTTGCTGTCAGTTCTGCAAAGTGGCTGTACCAATTTATATTCTCATCAGCAGTTTATAAAATTCCAATCATTCTACATCCTTGCCAATACTTGGTATTGTCAGTAATATTAATGTTAACCATTCTGATGGATATCTTTTATTTTTAAGATTATTCTGCTAGCATAATTAATTACTGAATGTTTGGATATAAATGTGATTTACAGGGTTTCAGGTGATTTCTATCCCTTTTATGAATATCAGAATTATAAAACTCTTTATGAAGTTGTCTTTCTAAAATACATTTTAGCTTGGGAGGCTGAGACAGGAGGATCACTCAGGTTCGAAGCCAGCCTCAGCTGGCTTAAGAGACCCTGTTTCCAAATAAAATATAAAATAGGTCTGGGAGTGTAGCCTGAAGGTAGAGAGCCCCTGGGTTCTATCCCCAGTACCACCAAAAAATAAAAAATAAAAAAATAATAAAATGCATTTTAGCCAGGTGTAGTGGCTCACGCTTGTAATCCCCGCGCTTGGGAGGCTGAGACAGGAAAATCGCGCAGGTTCGAAGGCAGCCTCAGCTACTTAGTGAGGATCTCAGCAACTTAGTGAGACCCTGTTTCCAAATAAAATATAAAATAGGCTGAATTTGTGTCTCTCTCAGAGGCCAGAATGAGGAATATGAGAGACAGGTGGAGAAAATGAAGAACATAATTCCATTTAATCAGATGACCATCAAGGACTTGAACCAAGCCTTCCCAGAAACCAAATTAGATAAGAAGTATCCCTATTGGCCTCACCAACCGATTGAGATTTTGTAAAACTCATCCCGAAGAAAGGTCTGGCTCTTGTATTACAGACTCTGGACATTAAAAAATAAAAACAATTATATAGTTCAAAAAATGAATAAATAAAAATAAAAATAAAATAGGGCTGGGTTCAATCCCCAGAACCACACACACACACACAAAAGAAAAAAAATAGTACATAAGTTATTTAACAAAGATAGTAAAAAAACAAAGAAGCTAAGAACAAAGAGTTGTTTAATATATTTACCTCATAAATCGGAAGGGTAGGAGAATTCCAGGCGTTGATTCTTGATTCATTGACATCAACCACCGTTACCCTGATTTCGGGGCACATCTGAGCAATGACACTACATGTGGGTCCTCCGACATAGCCCGCTCCGATGCAACAGATCTTCTTAATCTGGAACATGACTGTACTAGAAGAGAAACAGTTAAAATGATCGGGTACTGAAAACAGAAACTTTCAAGAAGTCACACTGCACATTCATCACGTTTTCTTTTTTTGGTACAGGGGATTGAACCAAGGGCATCCTACTTCTGAGCTCTACCCCAGGCCTTTTTAATTTTTGTTTTGAAACAGGTCTCATTAGGTTGCTGAGAGGCTTGCTAGATTACTAAGAGTCTCGCTACTTTGCTGGTGTACAAAGATGAGTTTTAAAACAGGTTTAGGCTAACACCATAGGTATTAGTATGAGTGCCACAGTCTAGAATGGGCCTCTGAGATCATACTGCCTGCCCAGGTATGAATGTGCCTCTAAACAGCCTGTTTTGAGAGACCTGAATCCCCAGCACAATTGTGTGGGAGATGCTTCCTTCACAAGGGCTCCACCCTCACGTATGGATTAGTGTCTATTATAAAAGGGTTTAAGGTTTTGAGTTTGATCTCTTGCTCTGTGCCCTTCCGCCAGAGAATGACACAGCAAAAAGCCCTCACGATCTGCCTGTGGTCGGCCTATATCCCTTCGTCTTCAGAAGCCTGAGCCAAGAAAGTTCTATTCATTATAAATTACCTCCTCAGGTATTGTAACAGCAGCAGAAAACAAACTAAGATACTCCCTACATACTTAATATGGCTTATGAGGTCTTTAGGTAAAAAACTGAAATCTATTTTGATTTTAAATGGAAACCATAACATGGTTAATGAAAGTAACTGCTATGGTTACTAAAGCTGTAACATAGATTTTGAAAGGTTTGGAATACCATTAGGTGTGCTGATTCACACTAAATAAAAATTACAAGGAACTAGCCAGGTATGGAGGCACACTCCTGTAATCCCAGTACTTGGGAGGCTAAGACAGGAGAATCACAGGTTTGTTTGTTTGTTTGTTTATTTCTTTGTTGTACTGGGGATAGAACCCAGGGGCATTTTACCTCCAAGCTACGCCCCCAGCCCTATTTTTTGTTTTTTATTTTGAAACAGGGTCTCAATGAGTTGCAAAAGCCTCGCTAAGTAGCTGAGGCTGGCTTTGAACCTGTGCAATCGTCCTGTCTCAGCCTCCCAAATGCTAGGATTACAAATGTGTACCACCACGCCCAGCAGAATCACAGGTTTGAGACCAGCCTCAGCAATTTAGCAAGAGCCTTAGCAACTTGGCAAGACCCTGTTTTAAAATAAAAAATGAAGCCAGGCTTGGTGGTGCATGGTTGTAATCCCAGCATTCGGGAGGCTGAGACTGGAGAATCTCGGTTCGCGGACAGCCTCAGCTACTTAGTGAGGCCCTCTGCAACTTAGTGAAACCCTGTTTCAAAATAAAGAATAAAAAATAGGGCAGGGGGTGTAGCTTGGAGGTTGAATGCCCCTGGGTTTCATCCCCTAACCCACAAAAAATAAAATAAAAAAATCAAACAGGGCTGGGGGGGGTATAGCTTGGATGTAGAACCTTCTAGATTTTATCTCCACTGCAGGGAGGCAGGCAAACAGGCCTATTTTATACACACACACACACACACACACACACACACACACACACACACACTATAATATATATATAGTGGTACTGGGGATTGAACCATGGGCATTTTACCTCCAAGCTAGACCCCCAGGTCTATTTTTTGTTTTGAAATAGGATCTCACTAAATTGCTGGGGCTGGCCTCTAACCTAAAATCCTCCTGTTTCAGCCTTCCAAGTACCAGGACTATGGAATTACAGGCATGCTACCACAGCCAGCCTCAAGGAACTGATTTATACATAAAAATGTCTTTTGTTTATTCATTATGAGAACTGTCAACTACTTTTATAATTTTAGCTCTTGCCAAAATCTCAGACATCATCTAATCTAAGCCCTTCATAGGTTCCAAAGAGAACTAGTCATCACAGTTTAAGGGTTTGTTGTATATACTCTGGAAGGCCAGCCTAATTACAGTACCTGACAAGAACATCCCTATTATCGGTAGCTCAGTAGTAGAGTACAATGACACCCGAGGTTTCATCCCAATCCCCAGGACACAAAAATAAATAAAAAACAAAGCATACAATTAGGATTGTCCAATTTTCTTTGGTCTAAGTCTGTATTAATCAAACAATGTTCTAACTGTTCCACTGGTTCTCTGGGTAGACTGCTCTACTGGAAAAGAAATGAGCTGACCGACATTCAATGTATACTGCTCTGTTTTGCAGACTCACTATATCCATAAATAATAAATCTGCTTCAAAATCGATCTAGAGCAATGATTAACAGAAATCAACTCAGACAGGCCGGTCACTATTGACTTTTAAAACACAATAAAGGAATCCCAGCCAGGTGTGGTGGTGCACACGTGTAGTCCCAGGACTTGGGAGGTTAAGACAGGAGGATCACAGGTTTGCAGCTACTTAGTGAGGTCTTCTGCAACTTAGACCCCGTTGCAAAATAAAGGCTAAAAAAATAGGACTGGTGATGTAGCTCGTAGGAAGAATGTCTATGGGTTGAATCCCTGGTAACACACACACACACACACACACACACACACACACACACACACCAGAATTTTAGTTAACGGTAAAAATGGGCAGAATTTGGAATCATATTAATTCTATTAAAAATAAAAATATTCTCAGTGATATCTACACAAAATTTTTTTTAAACTTATTGTTTTGGATACGTTAATACAATCATACGGTTCAAAATCCAAATGTTATGAAATATAGAAAAACCTCAATTTTACCCCATTCTATTTACTTTGCTTCCATAAGAAGCTCCTTTGTTTCTTGTTTATCCACTCAGTGATGTTATGTGCACCACCACACACACACACACACACACACACACACACACACACACACACACACACGTATATTATATTAATCTCTTCTTTCTATCATACTTCAAATGCTATCAACACCTGCTTTTTTTACTTAATGTCTGTGTGTGTGTGTGTGTTATTAGGGGTGGAACCTGGCGCTTTTTCTACCTCTGGGCTACTCCCAGACCTATTTTATACTTTATTTGGAAACAGGGTCTCACTGAGTTGCTGAGAGCCTCACTAAGTAGCTGAGGCTGGCTTTGAACCTGTGTGATCCTCCTGTCTCAGTCTCCCTAGCACTGGGATTACAAGCGTGCGCCACGACGCCTGGCAAATGCTTAATTTTTTAGGTGCTGAGGATTGAACTCAGGGGAATTCTATCTCTAAGCCACACCCCCAGCTATATTTTTCTATTTTTAGTTTGGGTGTTTTCTTTCCTTTTTTTTTTAATGTGGTACTGGGGGATGGAACCCAGGGGCATTCTACCTCCAAACTATACCCCCAGCCCGATTTTTTATTCTTTATTTTGAAACAGTGTCTCACTGAGTTGCAAAGGGCCTCACTAAGTAGTAGCTGTCTGCAAACCTCGATCCTCCTGTCTCAGCCTCCCAAATATTTGGATTACAAGCATGCGCCACCATGCCCAACTATATTTTTAGTTTGAAACAGGGTCTTACTATATTGTCAAGGTTGTCCTTGAACATGTAATCCTCCTGTCTCCTCCCAAGTACTGGGATTACAAGCGTGGGCCACCATGCCCAGCTCTTAATACATTCTGAAGGTATACCATTTCTTCTCTGCTCCTCTTTTGCCTTTTGTGCTTGTGTTTATGTGCCTGTGGGGGGGAACAAGGGGCATTCCACCTCAGAGTTAGAACTCCACCCCCATTTTATTTTTTACTTTGAAACACGGTCTCATTAAATTGCTGAGATTAAACTTGGCGATTATCCTGTCTCAGCCTCCCAAGTACCAGGCTTACCAGCATGTGCTACCTTGGCTGGCCCTGTCAATCCTGTTGTGTTTTTGGCACTAAGGACTGAACCCAGGGGAATTCTACCCCTGAGCTACACCTTTTTCTTATTTTGAAACAAGGTCTCACTAAGTTGCAGAGATAGGGCCTCACTAATCCCTGAGGCTGGCAGCAAACCTGTGATCCTCCCTTCTCAGCCTCCCAAGAACCAGGATTATAAGTGTGTGCCATGTACTCCTGGTTCCTGCCATGACTATTTGCTGAGGCTGTCCTCAAACCTGCGATCCTTCTGTCTAGCCTCCCAAGTCCTAGATTACAAGCATGCACTACTATGCCCAGCACTAGAAGATATTTAAAACATGCCAAATCTGGTATATTTTTTCTTTAGTAACCAAAATAAGTGAGTTAATAGTCCTCTATTATTACTTGTGAACCCTTAAAGTATAAATCATATTAAACTTTTAGGAACCCTTAGCAAAAATGCTGAGCCTATAAAAATTTACTTCTGGCCACTGTTTATCTTTCCCTACTTCACCCATCTTCTACTATTCAGTGTTACAGTTCACCACTTCTTTTTTTTTTTTTTTTTTTTTTTTTTTGCGGGTCTGGAGATGGAACCCAGAAGCATTTGACCTCCAAGCTATACGCCCTGCCCTATTTTATTTTTTTAATTCTTTATTTGGAAACAGGGTCTCAGTTGCAGAGGACCTCACTAAGTAGCTGAGGCTGTCCACGAACCATGATCCTCTGGGCTCAGCCTCCCAAATGCTGGGATTACAAGCGTGCGCCACCACGCCTGGCTTACCACTGTTTTCTTTTTAAACCTTCTTTTATTTATATTACTATTCCTTCTTGTATCAAACAGTATCTGGTACATTTCAGGCATTCAGATATATTTGCTCTCATGGTTAATTCTCATAGTTACAGATGTAATTTTTTTTTTTTTTTTGGTGGTACTGGGGATGGAACCCACCGGCCTTCTACCTCTGGGTTATACTCCCAGGCCCATTTTTATATTTTATTTGGAAACAGAGTCTCACTAAGTTGCTGAGAGCCTCACTAAGTAACTGAGGCTGGTTTCGAACCTGCGCGATCCTCCTGTCTCAGCCTCACGAGCGCAGGGATTACAAGGGCGCACCACCACGCCCGGCTTAGTTTACCACTTCTTCGTCCTCATGTGCCCTCTACATGGAGAAAGAAACCTGGGCAGAAAGACTACATTGAGCTAAAGTGGCTAAAGTTCAGGGAAATGTCTGAAGAGCTCCAGCTTGTTGGAGGGACAGCTGAGCCTCGAGTGGACTTCCCAAAGATGCGCCTCCAGCCCTCAGTGAAGCTGCCCCCACCTCTACGGCAGGAAAGGCTTGGCATCTAGTTCCAGAAAAATTGCCCCAACTTGCTCCAGGCCTATTCTTTTCTCCCTCATGAAGAAACTACTATTCCCTACTTAAAAGGACGGCAGAGAATCTGGCCACAGAGAGACCTCGGTCCTAACGTTCAAGTTTTTTGTTTGTTTGTTTGTTTTTGCAGGTTTGGGGATGGAATCCTGGGGCATTTGACCTCTAATCTACACCCCCTGCCCTATTTTTTATTCTTTATTTTGAGACAAGGGTCTCACTGAGTTGCAGAGGGCCTCACTGAGTAGCTGAGGCTGGCCTCAAACCACAATCCTCCAGTCTCAGCCCCCCAAATGCTGGGATTACATCAAGTTTTAACAATGCTTTGGGGAACAACTGAGTCACGAACATTTATTAAACTCCCCACTGTGTAATGGACACCACTGTTCCCTGTACCAGACGCTACAGTGAACAACAGGCATCAGTTCCTGTGTGTACACAGTTACATTCTAGTAGGGAAGCACACACTCAAAACAATGACAGTTGTGACAATTTCCATACCAAGGAAATACATAGGAAAAACGGGTGCGCAATTGTGGGGGAAGGTGCTCCTTTACTTAGAGGGCTCTCTGTAAAGGCGACAGTGCAACTAGCTGAAAAGATGAAAAGGAGCAAGGAGTTGGTCATAGCTAGGTAACATGGCTAAATTATACAAGGCGGTACAATCAATTAAATGACAAAATGAGTGTTAAAGTCCAGAGGAAAAGCCGGGCGTGGTGGCGCAGGCTTGTAATCCCAGTACTTGGGAGGCTGAGACACGAGGATCACGCAGGTTCAAAGCCAGCCTCAGTTACTTAGTTAGGATCTCAGCAATTTAGTGAGACCCTGTTTCAAAATAAAGAATAAAAAATAGGGCTGGGGGTGTCGCTTGGAGGTAGAATGCCCCTGGGTTCCATCTCCAGTACGGCAAAAAAAAAAAAAAAAAAGTCCAGAGGAAAATCAGAAAATTTCAAAAAAGAAAGGAAAGTTGGTTCAAGGTAGATGTAGAAAGTGAACTTGTCCTAAAAAATGAGTTGGAGTGAGAAAGAAAAAGCAAAGTTGTAGCCAGGTATGGTGTTGCACACTTGTAATCCTGGTACTTGGGAAGCTGAGACAGGAGGATCGCAGGTTCGAGGCTAGACTCAGCTACTTAGTGAGGCTCTCTGCAACTTAGTGAGACCCTGTTTTAAAAAATAAAGAATAAGCCGGGTGTGGTGGTGCACGCTTGTAATCCCAGCATTCAGGAGGCTGAAGCTGGAGGATCGTGGTTCGCCGACAGCCTAAGCTACTTAGCAAGGCCCTTAGCAACTTAGGGAGACCCTGTTTCAAAAACATTATAAAGGGTATATTCATTTCGAGTTACCCCCCCCATGCCATTTTGGCATGGGGCTGTATTTCTATTTTCTGTATTTCTATCTTTCTAATAAACTTCTTTAAATCTTCAAATAAATTATAAAAAATAAACTAAAAAAATTAGGGCTGGAGGTGTAACTTGGAGGTAGAATGCCTCTTGGTTACAGAGAGAGAGAAAGGAAAGGAAAGGAAAGGAAAGGAAAGGAAAGGAAAGGAAAGGAAAGGAGGGAGGAAGGAAGGAAGGAAGGAAGGAAGAAAGGAAGGAAGGAAGGGTAAAATATAGGACTGGGAGTCAGGTGTGGTGGCGCACGCTTGTAATCCCAGCATTTGTTTGGGAGGCTGAGGCCGGAGGATCGCGGTTTGCGGCCAGCCTCAGCTACTTAGTGAGGACCTCTGCAACTCAGTGAGACCCTGTTTCAAAATAAAGAATAAAAAATAGGGCTGAGGTTATATCTCGGAGATAGAATGTCCCTGGATTCCATCCCCAGTACAGCCAAAAAAAAAAAAAAAAAAAGCTGGGCGTGGTGGCGCACGTTTGTAATCCCAGCATCTGGGAGGCTGAGACTGGAGGATCACGGTTAGGTTTGTGGACAGCCTCAGCTACTTAGTGAGGCCCTTTGCAACTCAGTGAGACCCGGTTTCAAAATAAAGAATAAACAAATAGGGCAGGGGGTGTAGCTCGAAGGTCAAATGCCTCTGGGTTTCAGACCTGCAAAAAACAAAAAACAAAACAAAACAAAAAAAACCAGCTGGGCGTGGTGGCGCATGCTGGTAATCCCCCCACACTTGGGAGGCTGAGACAGGAGGATCGCACAGGTTCGAAGCCAGCCTCAGCTGGTTTAAGAGACCGTTTCCAATAAAATATAAAATAGGTCTCGGAGTGTAGCCCGGAGGTAAAAGGCCCCTGGGTTCCATCCCCAGTACCACCAAAAAAAAAAAAAAAAAAGAATAAAGACAAATGTAAGGATGAACCCAGAGAAGCGAGACCTGCTTAGCTGAACAAAAAATAAGCAATCAAGGAGTAATGAAGCTGGATGAGGTGGTACATTTCTATAATTCTAGTACTTGGAAGGCTGAGACAGGAGGATTATAGGTTTGAGGTCAGTGGGTGCTAACTTAATGAGACTCTGTTTAAAAAAAAATGTTAAAAGGTTGGTGGTGTATAGATCAGAGGTAAACCCCTGGGCTCAATATCTAGTACCCCCCCAACACACACATACAACACACACACACACACACACACACACACACACACACACACCCCAAGAGGTAATAACTGGAATTACATCGTAAGTATATTACAATAGAGTAGAATTGTCAGTACATTAATGAGTAACTTAATGTAATATAACTTAATGTCACCATAATAATCAATGGCATTAATGTAGCTAAAATCTATCTCACTGAAGGAGAACGTGTTAAACATGAAATTAGCCGGGCGTGGGGGCGCACGCTTGTAATCCCCGCGCTTGGGAGGCAGAGACAGGAGGATCGCGCTGTTTCGCCTCGCTGGCTTAAGAGACTGTTTCCACATAAAAATGTTAAAAAATAGGTCTGGGAGTGTAGCCCGTGGGAGTGTATCCCGGAGGTAGAAGGGCTTCCAGGAACCCCAGTACCACCAAAAAAAAAAAAAAAAAAAAAAAAAAACCATGAAATTATAAGCCAGGGGTCTAAAAACGGGGAGTTAAGGCCGGGCGTGGTGGCGCACGCTTGTAATCCCTGCGCTTGGGAGGCAGAGACAGGAGGTTCGCGAAGGTTCAAAGCCAGCCGCGCTGGTTTAAGAGACCCTGTTTCCAAATAAAATACAAAATAGGTCTGGGAGTGTAGCTCTATGGTAGAAGGGTTTCCAGGAACCCCAGTACCGCCAAAAAAAACAAAACAAACAAACAAACCAAAAAAAAAACCAAGAATAACACAATATTTGATGCAATGTTTATTTTCTTTTCCCTTTTTTTTTTTTTTTTTTTTTTTGTGGTACTGGGGATGGAACCCAGGGACATTCTATCTCTGAGCTACACCCCCAGCCCTATTTTTATTCTTTATTTTGAAACAGGGTCTCACTGAGTTGCATAGGACCTCACTAAGTATCTGAGGCTGGCCACAAACCACGATCCTCCTGTCTCAGCCTCCCAAAAGCTGGCATTACAAGCATGAGCCACTACTCCCAGCTCCAATATTTATTTTAATACAGCCAAAAGAAAAGTAACATGGAATCTGGAGGTCAGAAGTTTTCTAGGTTCAGAGAAATAGGGAACAGAAGAGGCTTTTCCAGGCTTGGGGGCATATTTCCAAAAGACTCTGTTCTGATTCTACTGTACCTTAGGAATTCAGATTCCCAGGAACCACGGTACTAGAAGGCGCGACATGGGACTGAGACACAAACACATTTGGCCCTCTGTACCGGCTGGCTGCACCCACAGATTCAGCCAAGTGCGGTCTCAAAATATTAGGGAGGAGCTGGGCGTGGTGGCGCACGCTTGTACGCTTGTAATCCCCGCACCTGGGAGGCTGAGACAGGAGGATCGTGCAGGTTCGAAGCCAGTCGTGCTGGCTTAAGAGACCTGTTTCCAAATAAAATATAAAATAGGTCTGGGAGTGTAGCCCAGAGGTAGAAGGCCCCTGGTTTCCATCCCCAGTACCACACACACACACACACACACACACACACACACACACACAAAATATATATATAATATGGGGGAAATGAGTCTGTACATGTACACACTTTTTTCTTCTCATTCCCAAACAATAAAAGGTAATAATTATACATATTAAATTAGGTATTATAAATAAGCTAGAGATGATTTTAAGTGTACAGGAGGATATGCATAACACCTTTTCTTTCTTTTTTTTTTTTTTTTTGGAGGTACTGGGGTTCCTGGAAGCCCTTCTACCTCCGGGCTACACTCCCAGACCTTTTTTTTTTTTTAATATTTTTATTTGGAAACAGGGTCTCTTAAACCAGCGCGATCCTCCTGTCTCCGCCTCCCAAGCCCGGGGATTACAAGCGTGCGCTACCATGCCCGGCAACTAATACAACACCATTTTATCTAAGGGACTTGAGCACCCTTAGATTTTGGTATCTGAAGGAGTTCTGGAACCGATCACCCACAGATACCAAGGGACAACTGGATTCCAAGCATTAGAATATAATTCCAAGCTGGACATGGTGGTATATGTCTGTAATCCTAGCTACTTGAGAGGCTGAGATAGGACTACAAGTTCTAGGCCATTTTGAAAAATTTAATGAGAGACCCTATATCAATTTTGTACATTTGTTTGTTTAGTGTATGTTACTGGGAATTGAACCCAGGGGCATTCTATCCCCGAGCTACACCTCCGGTCCTATTTTTTATTCTTTATTTTGAAACAGGGTCTCACTAAGTTGCAGAGGGCCTCATCTGCTTTTCTCCTGTCTCAGCCTCCCAAGTACTGGGATTACAAGTTTGCGCCACCATGCCCAGCTCAAAAAAATTTTTTTGTAAAAATTTTTATTTTATTGGCACATCAAAATAAAATTTTTAGAAAGGGCTGGAGACGTTCAGTGGTAGAGCTCTTGCCTGGTGTGGCATGTTCAATATCTAACATGGCAAAATCAAACTCCTACACTGTAATAGTATAGCTCCATCCTAACACGTATATAAGCAAGGTTATTAAGTTGCCATCTAAAGCCTGGTTAACTCTGTGCACATGAAGGTGGAGAGAGTTTACTTTGCATATCTGTGGGACTAAAGATCAGTTTATGAACTGTGATGAACCTGAAGAATGGCCACACCGTGAAACCACTGGACATCTAGCCAGGCTCCCTTTCTAATTAAAACCCCGGTATCTGGAATACCTAAAAAGTAGTTCAACATCATTCCGGACTGGAGGGTCTTGCAGGGCTACCACTTAATCCCAAGGCTGAGGGTCTATCAGTGCGCTTAATACGGTCTGTACCCTCAGTCTCATGAGGACAGGTTCCAATACCAGTCACGCAATCAACAGATTAAAGTCTCTACTTGATGCAACTCCTAGGCTTAAGGAGTTCGTGGTTAATAAGGCACAATAAGGCTAACAATTCTTATCTGCTGCTGTTATTGATATATAGTCAGTCCCTAGAATGACAACCCTTCGATAAATATTGAGCTACTGATCAACTCTTCCCAGGGCCTTTTTTTTTTTTTGCAGTACTGGAGATGGAACCCAGGGGCAGTCTATCTCTGAGCTACACCCCTAGCCCTACTTTTTATTCTTTATTTTGAAACAAGGTTTCACCGAGTTGCAAAGGGCCTAAGTAGCTGAGGCTGTCCTCGAACCCCAATCCTCCTGTCTCAGCCTCCCAAGTACTAGGATTACAGGCGTGGTGCCATCATGCCTTGTGCTGGTTTTCTTTCTTTTCTTTATTTCTTTCTTTCTTTTCTTTTCTTTTTCTTTTCTTTTTTTTTTTTTTTTTTTGTGGCATTGGGGATTGAATCCAGAGAAATTCCACCTCCAAGCTACATTCCCAGACCAATTTTTTTTCTTTCTTTTCTTTTTTTTTTTTTTTCCAATACTGGGGATGGAACCCAAAGGCAATGTACCTCTGAGCTACACATCTAGCCCTATTTTTTTAGTCTTTTTATTTTGAAACAAGGTCTCATTAAGTTGGGAAGGGCCTAAATAGCTGAGGTTAGGCGAGAACCATGATCCTCCTGTCTCAGCGTTCCAAGTACCATGATTGTGTGCACTACCATGCCCGGCTTCCGATTTTATTTGAAAGAGAGTCTCACTAAATTGCTGAGGCTGTCCTTGAACTTGTGATCCTCCAGTCTCAGCCTCCCAAGTACTAGAATTGCAAGCATCACCACCATGCCCAGCTTCTTTTTCTTTTTATACATGCATGTAACATAAGCTGATCAGTTTCATTCCCCAGTAGCTCGCTTGTCCTGACCGCCTTCTACCCTACTGGTCTCCCTCTTATTTTCATAAGAATCCTTTTTTCATTTTAAAAAAACTTACCTAAATAACTAAATAACCTAAATTACTACCTAAATAACATTGCCATTTCCCCCCAGAGTTACTACTTTTCTACCTTTTTTTTTTTTTTTCAGTACTGGGGATGGAACCCAGGGGCATTCTACCTCTGAGCTATACCCCAGCCCTATTTTTATTCTTTACTTTGAAACAGGGTCTGAGTTGCAAAGGGCCTAAGTAGCTGAGGCTGTTCACGAACCCTGATCCTCCTGTCTCAGCCTCCCAAGTTCTGAGATTACAAGTGTGCACCACCACACCCAGCTTATCTAACTTGATTATGAGACCATACTTCAGCTTCCCTTACATAGAGCAGCTAAGGTAGACTAAAATGGCAGGTTAACCTGTATTATAGAACTGGATGTTTTACAACTACATTTTGAGTATCCTTGCCTTGCTCTTTCATATGAGGTATGCCTTTTAGATGACAGTGGGGTAACTATGATAAAAGCTGGATACACAATCTGTATAAATCTAAATAAATGGTCATTTGAAGGTTTCAATAAAATCTTCAATAAACTTTAACATAGAGCATGGTACAGTGTTAATGTTACGCTTTGCACAGTTCAGATATTTTCTTTCTTTTTTTTTTTTTTTTTTTTGCGGGTCTGGGGATGGAACTCAGGGGCATTTGATCTCCGAGCTACATCCCCTGCCTTATTTTTTATTCTTTATTTTGAAACAGGGTCTCACTAAGTTGCAGAGGGCCTCATTAAAATAGCTGAGGCCGGCCATGAACTGCAATCCTCCAGTTTCAGCCTCCCAAATGCTGGGATTACAAGCGTGCACCACCATGCCCGGCTTCAGATATTTTCTGATTCCATTTTTTCTTTTCTTTCTTTATGCAGTACTAGGGATGGAAACCATGGGCATTCTACTTCCAAGCTACACCCTCAGCCCTATTTTTTATTCTTTATTTTAAAACAAAGTCTCATTAAGTTGGGGAGGGCCTAAGTAGCTGAGGCTGGCCGAGAACCATGATCCTCCAGTCTCAACCTTCCAAGTACAGGGTTACAATTATATGCCACCACATCCAGCTCTGATTCCATTTTCTATTTCAGCTATTATGTACCCTCTGGCCCTTGATGCTGCTGTCAGAAGAATGAAAATATTTGATTACTAAAGTGGTCCTTCTATTTCTGAGCCCATTTTCTTTTCTTCTTCTTTTTTTTTTTTTTTTAATTTTTGTGGTACTGGAGATTGGAACCAGAGGCATTCTACCTCCAAGTTGTACCTGGAGGCCTGATTTTATTTCTTATTTAGAAACAAGGTCTGCCAGGCATGGCGGTACACACTTGTAATCCCTGCGCTTAGAAGGTTCAAAGCCAGCCACAGCTGGCTTAAGAGACCCCGTTTCCAAATAAAATATAAAATAGGTCTGGAAGTATAGCCCGGAGATAGAAGGCCCCTGGGTTCCATCCCCAGTACCACTAAAAAAAAAAAAAAAGAAGAAGAAGAAAAAGAAAACAAGGTCTTGCTAAATTGCCAAGGCTGGCTTCAAACCTGTGATCCTCTTGTCTCAGTCTCCCAAGTACATAGATTACAGGCATGTGCCATGATGCCCAGCCCATTTTATTTTTAATTTTGAAGCAAGATTTTACTAAGTTGCTGAAAGCATCACTAAACTAGTGAGGCTGGTCTTGAACTTGCAATCCTCTTGTCTCAGCCTCCCAAGTGCTGGGATTACAGGCATGTGCCATTGCACCTTGCTGTTTTTTTTTTTTTTTTTTTTTTTTTTTTTTTTTTGTGGTACTAGGGGTGGAACCCAGGGGCTTTTCTACCTCCGGGCTATACTCCCAGACCTATTTTATACTTTATTTGGAAACAGAGCCTCACTAAGTAGCTGAGCTGGCTTCAAACCTGTGCGATACTCCTGTCTCAGCCTCCCAAGCGCGGGGATTACAAGCGTGCGCCACCACGCCTGGCTCTTTTTGATCACTTTGAAACGAGTTCTAACCTCTTGTGTTTTGGGAATCACAGCACCCATGCCATTCTGAAACTATTTATATAAAATGTTGAAAATTCAAGTAAATATTTCAATCTAAAGATATCACTAATAATTAAGAAATGCCTATACTACTGTCTTAACAACAATAACAAGAAAAGCTCTTCTATTGCTACTCCTCTTTAAGACTCTTTTTTTGTGTGTGTGTGGTACTGGGGATGGAACCCAGAGGCATTCTATCTTTGAGCTATACCCCCAGCTCTATTTTTTATTCTTTATTTTGAAACAGGGTCTCACTGAGTTGTGAAGGGCCTTGCTAAGTAGCTGAGGCTGTCTGTGAACCATGATCTTCTGGTCTCAGCCTCCCAAATGTTGGGATTAGAAGCATGCACCACCACGCCTGGCCTATTCAGAGGGTCTCACTATAGCTGAGGCTGGCTGGCCATAAACCTCAATCTTCCTGTCTCAGCCTCCCAAGTACTAGGATTACAAGCGTGCGCCACCAAGCCCAGCTCTTTAGCACTCTTCATAGTTACACAGGAATTAAACAATGAGCATTTTGACTAGATAAATAAACTTTACAAATCATTTGTCATTTCCAAAAATTAAATATTTAAGAGATGTTTGAGCCGGGCATGGTGGCGCACGCTTGTAATCCCTGCGCTTGGGAGGCGGAGACAGGAGGATCGCGCAGGTTTGAAGCCAGCCACGCTGGCTTAAGAGACCATTTCCAAATAAAAATATAAAATAGGTCTGGGAGTGTAGCCTGGAAGTAGAAGGGTTTCCAGGAACCCCAGTACCACACACACACACACACACACACACACACACACACACACACCAACAACAACAACAAAAAAAGACAGACGTTTAATCCAAGCTGGGCATAATGGCATACACCTGTAATCCCGGTACTTGGGAAACTGAGACAGGAGGATCATAGATTCCAGACCAGCCTCAGCAACTTAGCAAGACTCTCAAGCAACCTAGTGAGACCCTGTTTCAAAACCAAAAATTAAAAAGGGTTTGGGGTGTAAGCTAGGAGGTAGAATGTCCCTAGGTTCAATCCCTAGTATAACATTTTTTAAAAAAAAGCCTGATCCAAGAAAAACATTTAAAACATTTAAGCAGTGAAAAAGATAGTGTTAACTTCCTATCTAAAGGGCTTTAGAAAGGATGTGGAGTTGAACGGGGCATGGTGGAGTCTCAGCAACCTAGTGAGACCCTGTTTCAAACTAAAAATAAAATAGGGCTGGGAGTGTAGCTCAGAGGTAGAAACCCCCTGAGTTTAATCCCCATTACCACAAATATGATACAATGAAGCTGTGGAGTTAAGCACAGTAGCCCATGCTTATAATCCCAGTACTTGGGAGGCTTAGACAGGAGTATCACAATTTCGAGGTCAACCTCAGCAATTTAGTGAGTCAGTTTCAAAAATAAAAGATAAGCTGGGCGTGGCGGCACAGGCTTGTAATCCCAGTACTTGGAAGGCTGACACAGGAGGATCCCACAGGTTTGAAGCCAGCCTCAGCTATTTAGTGAGGCTCTGTTCCCAAATAAAATAGAAAATAGGTCTAGCAGTGTAGCCCGAAGGTAGAAAGCCGCTGGGTTCCATCCCCAGCACCACTAAATCAATAAATGAATAAATGATTTTTTTTTTTAAAAAAAAGGGCTGGGGATGTAGCTCGGAGGTAGAACACCCCTGGATTCAATCCCTAGTACCAAAAACAAAAACAAAAAGCGCTATGGATATATCGAGAGGTACGATGGAGCATGCTTATCAGTTATAGATTTTATGCTATAGAAAGGAATATAGCAAAAAGAAATAATGGAATCCTTTCAATCAGGGTTGTCTACTGCTTACCTTAAACTAGATGCTAGCTAGGTACTAAAAAGCTCATCTCAGAGTAGACAGTCGGCTCTTTCATTTCCAGAACCGCTCTGAAGAAACACACCAGACTACTGTTTTCCATTTCTTAGGGGATCTGAAAAAAACTCAAAGACTCACTGTGTCTCTGGGGCCAGCGATGGACAGCTACTTCTCTGTATAGCCATGAATAGCTGCCTACCAGTGCATCCTTCTTTTCTACATACCAGAGTTCTCAGCCCTACTCAATATCTTCTTGTATGTAGGATGTACAATTTTTCAAGGTCTCACACAAACGTGGTCTCCTGAAGTACCCAAGTAAGGCCTTCCTAACATACAGTAGAATAATTACGGTGTAGCAGCCAACAATAGATTGCAGGAAGCCCACCCAGATATCACGATGGGATGTCGGGATTTCGCCTTCACAGGGCTTTCTGGCTCCGTTTTCTCTGGGATTTCCTCAGAGGGCTGCCTGAAAAAAGGAGTAGCTCCCCCAGGTGAGCAGACTCTAAACCCAAACAAAAGACCAGGGCACGGGCTAAAACGAGGTCCCTACACAGAGGACCGCTCCCTTCGCTGGGCGCTCGTCCTCCTCAAGCGGCGGGGACATCTCACTTGTTTCGAGTCAGAAAGTGGATAAAAATGCAGAAAGAAAAAGGGCTTGAAGGAGCACGAGTCTACAATAAAAAGCTCAGGCTGTCCCACCTCTCGGGCGGCACATCCAAAACGCGATTCCCGCCCAAAGCCCAGGAGGCGGCGGGGATGGCGAGCCGGGCGGTCGGGACGGGCGCGGGGAGGGACCGAGCCGCGCGCGCCCGCCGCCCCGCCTGGCCCCCCGCGACCCCCGCGACCCCCGGGCCGCGGCCGGGGAGAAGGCGCTTACCCGCTTCCGAGCCCCGAGCGCCGCAGCACCTTCCTCCGGACCCCGCCGCCGCCGCACCGCACGCCCCTCGCTCAGGCCGCCGAGCGCCGCACCCCGAGGCCCGGGCCCGCGCCCGTATTTAAAGGCCCCGGCCCGCGAAGGCGGAGGATTCATTCCCCTGCAGCCCTGCCCTGCAGGACTCTGCCCCCGGCGGCTCCCCGCCCCACCTCCCGGCGCACCGAGCCCGCGCCAGGGGCCCTGCTTCCTTCAGGCCGCAGGGAGGGGCGGGAGATAAAGGGGCGTGGCCGCAGCTGGAGCCACGCCCCCTCCCCGGGCCCCGCGAATCCGCTGGGGCCAGCTCAGCGGCCCCGCCCCTCCCGCGCGGCGCGGGGTGGCGCTGCGTGCGCCGGGCCTGGCTCGCTGGCTGGGCCCAGGCGTCTCGGCTGGCGGTGAGAGGTGATGGGGCAGCGGCGGCCGGGCTCTCGGGCTGCGCAGACTCTGGGCAGGTCGCGGGCCCAGGGGACCGGCCGTAAGGTCCTGCCCCTTTTGCGGTCTCCCCAGACCCTGCAGCGCTGGCCTGGCTTTCTGCCTCCGGGACCCAGGAGGGTCCTGGCAGAGGCCTGGCGCCCCTCCCACACCCCGGGGGCGGCGCCCCGCTGGCGGGCGGCCCAGCTTTAGTCACGTCCTGCCAGACCCGCCGAGACTGAAAGGGAGGCGGCTCGCCTCAGGAGGATGCTGAGTTCCATCATGACTGGACCAGTTAGTGTCCCCGCCCCGGTCCCTGGCAAGCAAAGCGGGACACCCACGCCTTCTGGACATATTTTCCAGGAATACCCCTCCAGGCAGATTTAGGATCTGGGGTGTCCTTAGCAAGGGAGTATGCAACATGTAAGTGTATGGGGAAGCCTGCCCACGTTCAGTATGAAAGCCAGTTCTGTGTCTTTCTCCATGGCTTTTTATCTCCTTCGTTAAATGAATTAATGACATAATCTGGACTTGAAGTCAAACGTCGTTTTAAATATGCATCTCTCTCTGATTATTTTTTTTTTTTGAGGTAGGTTACTCCGGGTTGACCCCAGAGACATTCTAAATCCAAGCTATACCCCCCCAGCCATTTTTATGTTTTATTTTGACAGACTCTAGCTAAATTGCTGAGACTGGCCTCATGATCCCCTACTCTCAGCTTCCCAAGTCCCAAGTACTCAGATTACAGGCAACCACCACCATACTTGCCTATAATATGCATCTCTTAAGTAAGGAGATTGCTGGAGCCAGCCGGCAAAAGTACGGGTTCCAAAGAGAGCTGTGAGGATGAAAGATTTTAACTCTTAAGAATTTGATTCCAAGAATTTTTAATTCTAACGTGGGAGACCACCAGCCTATTCCTGAGTCAATATCTCTACTGGCCGACCCCTGCTCTTGGGTCAATATTTCCTACTGGCTGACAATGGGGTTTATTTCTCTTGAGGTATTTATACAGTTACAGGTCAATCAGTATCCTCGTGCTATCACCACCAGAATATAATAAAGACCAATCTAAAGCACATACATTACAGGTAGGTTAATCAGTACCCTCGTGCCGTCACCACCTGATCTTCTCTCAGACCTTTTACTTTGAACCTTCTATGACCCCAAACCTTGTTGACTTTGGGCGAAGGACAGTCAGCTGAGTCAGACATATTCTTTTAGGGGAAAACCTTAATGGCTCCCCACAGGAGATGTGTTCTGAGACATGTTGGTGATTTCATGGTGTGAACATCATAGAGTGTATTTACACAAACTACGCTAGCTATATCAGTAGGAAATATTATTTTTTCTTGGTACTGGGGATTGAATTCAGAGCCGCAAACCTGCGATCCTCCTGTCTCAGCCTCCCAAGTACTGAGATTAACCACACCCAGTTTCTTCTTAATAAATTTTTGCTTGGAAAATACAGTAGTTTTGCATAAAAAGATTCTATTTGTGTTTGTGTCAACTTAAAGAAGCTAATATTTTCATACTTTATCACTTTATATTTTTTGTTATAGTAAATGCCAATAAGCCCGGTTTATTACAAGGTGGTGGCCTACGCTTGCAATCCCAGTACTTGGAAGGCTAAGACAGGAAGATCATGTGTTTGTGGCCAGCCTCAGCTACTGAGTGAGGCCCTCCACAACTTAGTGAGACCCTGATTCAAAATAAAGCATAAAAAATAGGGTTTGTAATCCCAGCATTTGGGAGAATGAGACAGGAGGATCTTGGTTCGCAGACAGCCTCAGCTACTTAGTAAGGCCCTTTGAAACTCAATGAGACCCTATTTTTAAATACTGAATAGGCCGGGCATGGTGGCGCATGCTTGTAATCCCCGCCCTTGGGAGGCAGAGACAGGAGGATCACGCAGGTTCGAAGCCAGCCGCGCTGGCGTAAGAGACCCTGTCTCAAAAATATAAAATAGGTCTGGGAGTGTAGCCTGAAAGTAGAAGGGCTTCCAGGAACCCCAGTACCACAAAACAAACAAACAAAAATATTGAATAGGCGGGGCATGGTGGCACACACTTGTAATCACAGCACTTGGGAGGCTGAGACAGGAGGATTGCATGGGTCTGAAGCCAGCCTCAGCTACTTAGTGAGGCTCTCAGCAACTTAGTGAGACCCTGTTTCCAAATTAAATATAAAATAGGTCTGGGAGTGTAGCTCGGAGGTAGAAAGCCTCTGGGGGAGGTAGAAAGCCTCTGGGTTCTATCCAAGTACCACAAAAGAAAGAAAGAAAGAAAGAAAGAAAGAAAGAAAGAAAGAAAGAAAGAAAGAAAGAAAGAAAGAAAGAAAGAAAGAAAGAAAGAAAGAAAGAAAGAAAGAGAAAGAAAGAAAAGGGGGGGAGAGAGAGAGAGAGAGATAGAGAGAGAGAGAGAGAGAGGTAGTTGCCCCTGGGTTTCATCCCCAGTATTGCTAAATAAATAAATAACAATAGATAGAACACACACACACACACACACACACACACACACACTTCCTTAGCTGGGCTTGATGGTACACTCTTGTAACCCCAGTATTTGGGAGGCTGAGATAGAAGGATTACAGGTTCATGGCTAACCTCAGCTACTTATGCCCTTAGTGAAACCTACCACTACTTAGGCCTTACTTAGTGAAACCCTGTTTCAAAACAAAGAATAAAAAATTGGGCTGTGGGTATAGCTAAGAGGTAGAATGTTCTTGGGTTCCATCCCAAGTACCACAAAAAGGAGGGGGGGGGGTAGCTTGGAGGTAGACTATCCCTAAGTTCAATCCCCAGTACTGCAAAAAACAAACAAACAAAAAAAACTTTTTGAGCAGCTTCAATTTTTTTTTTTTTCAGTACTAGGGATGGAACCCATGGGCATTCTACCTCTGACCTAAACCCTCAGCCCTATTTTCTATTTTTTATTTTGAAACAGGATCTCACTGAGTTGCACAGGGCCTCACAAGTAGCTGAGGCTGGCTGTGGACCCAGATCCTCTGGTCTCAGCCTCCCAAATTCTGGGATTACAAGCATGCACCACCACGCCTGGCTGAGAGTCTTCAGTTCTTAAACACACTACTGATGTAGATCAGTTCTTCTTGCTTTTTTTGTTTGTTTGTTTGGTTGTTCTGGGCATGGATCCCAGAGTCTTTCTACTCCCAGGTTTCACCTCCAGACCTATCTTATTTTTTATTTGGAAACAGAGTCTCTTTAACTTAGTGAGGTGGCTTTGAATCTGTGATCCTTCAGTCCCAACCTCCCAAGTACTGGGATTACAAGCATGCACCACATGCCTGGTTCAGTTTTTTTGTTGTTGTTGTTATTGTTTTTGTTTTTTGTGTTTGTGATTCTGGGGATTACACTGTGGGCCTCAAACATGCTAAGTCAATTATTTTCAAATTTGGTGTCATAGAGCCCTAAATTTCTCTGGTGGTGTGTCAGGGTCTTTAAGGAAACAGAATGGGAGGGCAAAGAGAGGGAAGGCGTTGGGTCTCCCATGTCTCCCCTCTCCCTCCAGTCAGAGCTGGTCTATATTTATCTACTTTATGTATGAAGTTTAGGATTTTAGTTTATAGATTCCTTTTATATAAGTTAAAAAAAAAAACATTGATTAACTCATTCAACAAGTATATCCCCCAAGTGTTCACTACATAATGGGATTGTGCTAGTCACTGGGACTATAATTGTGAGTATAGATTGACATAGGGGCTGGGATGCAGCTCAGCGGCAGAGCCTTTGCTTTGCAAGCGTACCCTGTATTTGTTTTTTTGTTTGTTTGTTTGTTTGTTTGTTTTTTGTGGCACTGGGGTTCCTGAAAGCCCTTCTACCTCCAGGCTACACTCCCAGACTTATTTTTACATTTTTATTTGGAAACAGGGTCTCCTAAGCCAGAGCGCGTGGCTGGCTTCAAACCTGCGCAATCCTCCTGTCTCAGCCTCCCAAACTCGGGGGTTACAAGCTTGCGCCACCACGCCCGGCCAAGCGTACCCTGGATTTGATCCCCAGTACCAACGGAAAAGTAAAAAGATAAAAGAAACTTCCCAAATAAGAACAAAGAAAAAATGATACATTTTCACTTCAAATCTATGTTGTATAATTACAATGCACCAATAAAAATTTTTTATTTATTTTTATTTATTTTTTGTGGTACTGGGGGTAGAACCCAGGGCTTTTCTACCTCCAGGCTATACTCCCAGACCTATTTTTTATACTTTATTTGGAAACAGGGTCTCACTAAGTTGCTGAGAGCCTCACTAAGTAGCTGAGGCTGGCTTCCAACCTGTGTGATCCTCCTTTCTCAGCCTCCCAGGTGCAGAGATTACAAATGTGTGCCACCATGCCTGGCTAAAATTTTTTTTTAAAGATATTATTTCTTGCCTCTGTAAATTTTACTCTGTGAGAGGAACATCAAGCAATTACATAGGTAAATGTAACATATATAGATTACAACTTTATTAGGAGATTTCAAAGATGTTCCAGGAGTAGAGACTTTGATCATATCCTGCTCCCTGCTTCACCCTGGGCCAGGGAGTCTACTAGGATGCCACCTCGGATGCCACCATTCTGCCTTCTGACAGTAAAAGCTAATTTTGCTTTAGACAAATAACATTTAAGAGAGTCAGCTGGGCATGGTGGTGCATGCTTATAATCCCAACATTTGGGAGGCTGAGGCAGGAAGATCATAGTTCGCAGCCAGCCTCAGCTACTTAGTGAGGCCCTTTGCAACTCAGTGAGACCCTGTTTCAAAATAAAGAATTAGTGCCCGGCGTGGTGGCACACGCTTGTAATCCCCGCACTTGGGAGGCGGAGACAGGAGGATCGGGCAGGTTAGAAGCCAGCCGCGCTGGCTTAAGAGACCCTGTTTCCAAATAAAAATTATAAAAATAGGTCTGGGAGTGTATCCCGGAGGTAGAAGTGTTTCCAGGAACCCCAGTACCACCAAAAACAAAAACAAAAACAAAAACAAAAACAAAATAAAGAATTAAAAATAGGACTGAGGGTGTAGCTCAGAGGTAGAATGCCCCTGGGTTCCATCCCCAGTACTGCAAAAAAAAAAAAAAAAAAAAGAGAGAGAGAATTAATTTCCAGCTTCTCAGATTCCAGTTCCTCTTTTCTAAACTTGATCTGTGTGAGAACAGTCCATTTTACAAAAGAGAGGCTTACCTTTCAAACAAAGCCTTACTATGATCCATTAACCCAGGCAGAAAATTCTAGGTGCCAAACAAAGGGATAAACTGAATTCTGATTTTGGTGAAGTCACCTTTAATGATTAGTCAAGAACCATCATCAGTATGCCATTTGATGCACATATGTGTTAAAGCTGAAATTCAGTTAGAAACAAGACGCTTTGGGGGCTAGACAAGTAGCTCAGGGGTAGAGTGTTTGCTTAGCATCTACAAGACTCAGTTTAATCACAGCAGAAAGAAGAAATGGGAAAGAAAATGAAAAAAGAATAAAAGGACACAGGACATTTGGGTATGTTGGGAGGTTTTGAATGCCAAAAAGAAGACATCATATAAATTAACGAGCATGATTCCTTTTTTTTTTTTTTTTTGGCACTGGGAATTAAAATCAGGGGGAATCTACCTCCAAGACAACCCCCAGCCTTTTTTATATTTTGTTTTGAAATAGAGTCTCCCTAGGTTGCTGAGAGTCGCTACTTGCTGAGACCATTTTTATTTTTTATTTATTTATTTTTTTTTTGGTGGTACTGGGGTTCCTGGAAGCCCTTCTACCTCCGGGCTACACTCCCAGACCTATTTTTACATTTTTTTATTTGGAAACAGGGTCTCCTAAACCAGCGCGCGCAGCTAGCTTCGAACCTGCGCGATCCTCCTGTCTCCGCCTCCCAAGCGCGGGGATTACAAGCGTGCGCCACCACGCCCGGCCTTGCTGAGACCATTTTTGAACCTGTGATCTTCCTGTCTCAGGCGCTTGGGTCACAAGCATGGCTAACTAACTTTGATTTTTTTGGTGGAGGGGACTTAATCTCCTACTGGGGATTGAAACTAGAAGCATTCTACCCCTAAGCTATGCCCCCAGACCAATTTTTTTTCAGTACTGGGGATGAAACCCAGGAGCATTCTACCTTTGAGCTACACCTCCAGCCCTATTTTTGATTCTTTATTTTGAAACAGGGTCTCACTGAGTTGAAAAGGACCTAAGTAGCTGAGGGTGTTCTCGAACTGAGATTCTTCTGTCTCAGCCTCCCAAATGCTGGGATTACAAGCATATGCCACCACGACCAGCCCCCAGACCAGTTTTATTTATCTGGAAACAGGGTCTCATTCGGTTTTTGAGAGCCTCCCTATGTTGTCAAGGCTGGCTTCGAACCTGTGATTCTCCTGTCTCAGCCTCCAAGTACTCAGGTTATAAGCCTGTGCCACCATGCCTGGCTGACTTTGATTCTTTTAAAAGCAGTCTGACAGCCAACAGGTGGCACAGGCTTGTAACCTCAGTACTTGGGAGGCTGAGACAGGAGGATACAGGTTCAAAGCCAACCTCGGCAATTTAGCGAGGCTCTCAACAATTTAGTGAGATCCTATTTCCAAATAAAAAATAAAGTAGGAGCTGAGCGTGGTGGCACAAGCTTGTAATCCCAGCATTCAGGAGGCTGAGACTGGAGGGTCGCGGTTCACAGACAGCCTCAGCTACTTAGTGAGGCCCTCTGCAACTTAGTGAGACCCTGTTTCAAAATAAAGAATAAAAAATAGGGCAGGGGGTGTAGCTCGGAGGTCAAATGCCCCTGGGATTCATCCCCAAACCCAAAAATAAATAAATAAAAAATAAATAAAGTAGGGCTAGGGGATAGCCCAGAAGTAGAATGTACCTGCTTTCAATATCCAGTACCTCAAAAACAAAGGGGGACTAGTGGTGTAGGTCGGAAGTAGAATGCCTCTGGGTTCAATCTCTAGTACCTAAAGGAAGTGAGGGAAAGAGAGAGAGGAAGTAAGTTAGTTTTTTGTGTGTGAATTTGTACTGGGGATTGAACCCAGGGGCATTCTTACCTCCAAGTTATATCTCCAGATCTTTTTAATTTTTTATTTTGAAACAGGGTCTTGCTAAATTGCTGAGGCTGGCCTGGAACCTGCAGTCCTCCTCTCCCCACATACAGGGATGCAGGTGTGCACCATCATGCCCTGTGGTGTCAAAGGCCTTTATATTCATCATCTCAGACCCGGGAGAGAAGCTGTTTTCCTAAAGTATACATCAAATGCTGCACATGTGGCACACACTTGTAATCCCAGCATTTGGGAGGCTGAGACAGGAGGATCGCGGTTTGCAGACAGCCTCAGCTTTTTAATGAGGTCCTTTACAGTAAGACCCTGTTTCAAAATAAAGAATAAAAAATAGGGTTGGGGGTGTAGCTCGGTGGTAGAATGCCCCTGGGTTCCATCCCCAGTACCACACACACACACACACACACACACACACACACACACACACAAAGTAGGACTGGGGGTATAGCTCAGAGGTAGAATACCCCTGGGTTCAATCCTCCAGTTCTGTTAGAAAGAAAGAAAAGAGAAAGAAAGAAGGAAAGAAAGAAAGGGAAGAAAGGCAGGCAGGCAGGCAGGCAGGCAGACTATGCATCTATACATTAAACTTTGTAAGTCTGGATGTCATAAAGGGGATTCCTTACCATTAATCCAACCAGTACAATATTGTGGTTGTGAGATATAGGACATGTAAATATGACATGGAGCTGATACTACTGAACAAATTGGTTAACATTTATATCCCTCCCAAATATTGTTAGTCCTCATTTTTGTTTGTTTGTTTGTTTTGTTTTTGTGGTAATGGGATAGAATCCTAGGACATTTTACCTCTGAGCTACACCCTTAGCCCTATTTTTTTTTTGTTTTTTGGTACTGGGGGTGGAGCCCAGGGGCATTCTACCTCCTAGCTACACCCCCAGCCCTATATTTTATTCTTTATTTTGAAACAGGGTCTCACTGAGTTGCAAAGAGCTTCACTAAGTAGTAGCTGAGGCTGTCCATGAACTGCGATCCCCCTGTCTCAGCCTCCCAAATGCTGGGATTACAAGTATGTGCCACCACACCCAACTGGTTGTCTTCATTTTTATTTAGCAACTTTTTCTTGAAGACTACACTTTACTTCTTTTTTTTTTTTTTTTTTTTTTTTTTTTTTACAGTACTGAGACATTCTACCTCTGAGCTATACATACTCCCAGCTCTAATTTTTTTTTTTTTTTTTTTTTTGGTGGTACTGGAGGTAGAACCCAAGAAGTAACTGGAGATTTGTAGAAAGAAATGATATATTTTTTAAATGTACTGTTAGGAAAATATTTTTTTGGTGCGTCATACTAGAGACTAAAATGTTTTTGTTTGGGGCTAGGGATGTAGCTCAGTGGTAGAGTGAGTGTCCTGCAAGCACAAGGGTCTGGGTTCCATTCCCAGCACCACTTAAGAAAATTTTCTTTTGAAACAGGGTCTATGTTGCCGAGGCAGTCCTTGAACCTGTGATTGTCTTGTCCTCTCAGCCTTCCAAGGACTGGAATTACAGGTATGTGCCACCACACACTGGCCATGCTTTTTTTTTTTTTTTTTTTTGCAGTACTGTGGATGGGACCCAGGGGCATTCTGCCTCAGAGTTATACTCTCACCCTATTTTTTATTTTATTTTTTTTGGTGAGTCTTGGGATGGAACCCAGGGGCATTTGACCTCCAAGCTATGCCCCCCCCCCGCCCTATTTTTTATTCTTTATTTTTGAAACAGGGTCTAAGTTGCAGAGAGCCTCATGAAGTAGCTGAGGCTGTCTGCAAACTGATCCTCCAGTCTCAGCCTCCCAAGTGCTGGGATTACAAGTGTGCACCACCACAACTGGCTACTCTTTTTATTTTTTATTTTGAAACAGGGTCTCACGGAGTTGCAAAGGGCCTAAGTAGCTGAGGCTGTCTGCAAGACGTGATCCTCCTAAGCCTCCCAAATGCTGGGACATGCATTGTCTTTTTACCCCCACATATTGCCTCCCAGTAATCCCCTCTTCCCTCAAGAGACATCTTAATATGACATGTGATGCTTCAAAATGGTTTCTGTAATCTAATCCTCAATATCATCAAATTTTTTTTAATGGTACTCGAGATTGAACTGAGGAACATTCTACTTCCAAGCTACACCCCCAACCCGATATCATATCTTATTTGGAAACAGGGTCTCACTAGGTTGCTGAGAGACTCACTAAATTTCTGAGGCTGGCTTTAAACTTGCAGTCTTCCTGTCTCAGACTCTCAAACACTGGCATGCACCACTACGCCCGGTTATCATCAAAAACATTTTTTTAATGGTGCTGGATATTGAGCCCAGAGGCATTCTATCTCCAAATTACACCCCTAGCCCAATTTTATTTCTTATTTGGAAACAGAATAGGTTCCTGAGAGCCTTGCTAAATTGCCAAAGATGGCTTTGAATCTGCAATCCTCCAGTCTCAGCCTCCCAAGTACTGGAATTATAAGCATGTACCATCACGCCTGGCTAATACCATTAATTTTGAAAAATACATAAACACAGCTCGGTGTGGTGATACATGCTTGTAATCCCAGTACTTGGGAGGAAGAGATGGGAGGATCACAGGTTCATGGCCAGCCTCAGCAACTTAGGCCCTCCACAATTTAGTGAGACCCTGTTTCAAAAAAAGAATAAAAAGTAGGGCTGGGGGTGTAGCTCAGAAGTAGAATGCCCCTGGGTTCAATCCCCATGCCACACAACACACAAAAAAAATCTATATAAACAGTGGAGCAATAAACATTTATTGAAATGTTCACAGAATTAAAATAATCCATTTATTTCAGAAAAGATATGCACACATCCGGGTATAGTGGTGCATGCTTGTAATCCCAGCATTCAGTAGGCTGAGATAGGAGGATCCTAGTTCATGGACAGCCTCAGCTTAGGCCCTTTGCAACTCAGTGAGACCCTGTTTCAAAATAAAGAATCAAAAATAGGGATGGGGGTGTAGCTAAGAGGTAGAATGCCCCTAGGTTCTATTCCCAGTACTGCAAAAACAAAAACAAAAATAAAAACACGAAAGAAAAGATATATACACTAAAGTTCCCTGCCAATCAACTAATGGGAAAGATACACCATTAACCCATCTTATTTTTGGTTTTGGTTTTGGTGCTGGGGCTTAAATCCAAGGGGATTCCACCTCTGAGCTCATCAAACAGGGTCTCACTAGGCTGATGAGAATCTCACTACTTGCTGAAGTTATCCTCAAACCTGTGAACCTCCAGCCTCAGCCTCCTAAGTGCTGGGATTACAAGCATGTGCCTGGCTTTTTTTTTTTTTTTTTAAACAAGGTTTCACCAAGTTGCTGAGGCTGTCCTCTTCCTGTCTCAGCCTCCCAAATACTAGGATTACAAATGTGGGCCACCACGCCCAACTTTGCCATTTTATTTTTTGTGGTACTAGGGATGGAATCCAGGGGCATTCTATCTCCAAGCTACACCCCCAGCCCTATTTTTTATTCTTTTTTATTTTTAAAAGAATGTCTCAGTTGCTAAGGGCCTCAACTAAGCAGCTGAGGCTGCCCTTGAACTGCAGTCCTCCTGTCTCAGCCTCTCAAATGCTGGTATTATAATCGTGAGTCACCACGCCCAGCTTAATTTAGCCATTTAAAATAACTTATGATATCATACAAACCAGGTGTGGTGGCGCATTCTTGTAATCCCTGTATTTTGCAGGCTGGGACAGGAGAAGCACAAGTTCAAAGCCAGCCTCAGCAATTTAGTGAGCCTTCTGCAAATAGTGAGACCCTATTTCCAAAAAAATAAAATAGGGCTGTGGGTGTATTTAATCAGTAGAATGAAAAAAAAAATCACATAGACACTGACACCAGAATCACATCAGAGAAATTTTTACTTTTTTTTGTGTGTGTGTGGTACTAGGGATGGAACCCTGGGGCTTTCTACCCTCAGGCTACACTCCCAGACCTATTTTATATTTTTATTTGGAAACAGGGCCTCACTAAGTAGCTGAGGCTGGCTTACAACCTGCACGATCCTCCTGTCTCAGCCTCCCAAGTGCTGGGATTACAAGTGTGCGCCACTATGCCCGGCAATTTTTACCATTTTTATATGTATATATCTATTAATGATCTTGAGCATAAAAATTGTTATTTTTCTGTTTTTCTAGTATAATTACACATCTAGTTTTTTTGGGTAAATGTATCTGCTCAAATAATTAACACTACTAGATAGCACTCCTTCCAAGCAAATGTCTATTTTATTCCATATTCAAGAAAGAAAGAGAATAACCAAAGAACTGTGATTGCTGCTTAGTTTCTTAAGAGTTCTTAGAATTGCCTCTTCTGAATACTGGCCTCATACTGCTATTTCTTTTTTTCTTTTTCTTTTTTTTTGTGGTTATATACTCCACATTATACTCCATACTGGATTATACTCCAGTTATACTCAGTCTTATTTTTTATTCTTTATTTTGAAACAGGGCCTCACTAAATATCTTGAGGCTGGTCAAGAACCTTCAGTCCTCCTAGTCTCAGCCTCCCAAGTATTGGGATTCCAAGCATGTACCACAATGCCTGGCTCATACCACTATTTTTATAAATATTTTTCTTATTACAAAGTCCTCTTTTAGGAATGTCTTTGGTTAGGGGTAAGAAGCCTTATAAAGATCTGGGTGTGGTGGTGGCGCATGCTTATAAGCCCAGTACTTGGGAGGCTGAGACAAGAGGATCGTAGGTTTGCAGCCAGCCTCAACTACTTAGTGAGGCCCTCCACAATTTGGTGAGATCTTGTTTCAAAATAAAGAATAATAAAAAAAAAATAGGGCTGGGGGTGTAGCTCAGAGGTAGAAAGCCCCTGGGTTCAATCCCTAGTACGAAGGAAAGAAGGAAGGAAGGAAGAGAGGGAGGAAGGGAAGGAGGGAGGGAGGGAGGGAGGGAGGGAGGGAGGGAGGAAGGAAGGAAGGAAGGAAGGAAGGAAGGAAGGAAGGAAGGAAGGAAGGGCAGGCTACAAAGAAAATTTAATACAGATTTTAACATTGTACTAAGTTAAAGTTGCCTGTCTTCCCACAAAAGCCAAACAGAAAACAAAAGTGTTACTAACATTTTCTATTTATTCATTAATAAAAAGTGCATAGTACAAGCCCTTTATCCCAATCCAAGTACTCAGTAAAAGATTAACAATAAACCCTGGATGGCACAGACATGATTTGGCATGATTTAAACATTTAAGAATAGCAATTTACATTTAGTACATCACATGATCACTTTTACTTTTAACAAAGTAATCATCAGATGTGGTAACAAATATAATTTTTCATTCAGAAATATCATAAGACTAGCCCTACTACTGCAACAACAAAATGTAACCCATTAACTGTAAACTTTATTTTTTTCTGTTTCAAATTGCTGTTTTGTGTCTTAAACTGGTCAAATTTGAGCACAAACTCAGAGTGACAGACTTCCTTTAGAGATAGACTTCTAATGTTTCTTTGAAAATGTAAGATATTGGCAATTCCACAGACACTATCACATCACATACTATGAAGACACTAACAGTAACTATGGAATAGCTGTGTTCAGTGTTACTTGGGAAAATCTCTACAGGTTGTAAAATCTGATTTGTTGACCACAGGATAGTGCTTACATATATATACACAATCTTTTACTAGAAACAATGCCAATATTAGCCTCTTCCATATGGAAAGCAAAACCCAAACAAAACGGCCATTGTTTTACAAAAAAGAACATCAAATGACTCTAAAACAACTAAACTTTATTTTTCATTTTATTTTTCTGTGGTGCTGGAGATTGAACCCAGGGCCTTGCACATGTTAGGTGAATGTTCTACCATTGAGCTACATCCCCAGCTCTCAAAATAGACTTTGAAAAGCATTTGTGAAATGCTTAAGAATCTAAAGTGATTAAATGTAAGCTTTATCTTTCTTTTACCCAGATTATTTGAAAAGGATTAGAGCCAAGTTCAAGTGGACATTTATAAGCTAAGTAATGATTTAAGAAGGTGCTCAATTAAAAAGCCACAGGTGGGTAGAGATTTAATAAACAGAATAATATAAACTACTAGTAGGTTAACAAGAATATATGTAGTACATTGTCTTTTCAGGAATGCACAGAAATTTTACAAGCAAAAAAAATCCAGGATTAAATACTCAGAAGTTCTTCTGTTTCTAACTTAATAGAAAGTCCATATAGGAAAAGGCTAATTTATTTAGGTGCGATGTCAACTAAGTGTATGTGACAGAAATGAAGGACAAGGTATGAGAATCAGGTCCTTAATACTATACATTCTATATCTCTGTGTTGAAAAGTTTTTGTTTTTTTTGGTACTGAGGATTGAACCCAGGGGCTTTCTACTTTTGAGCTACACCTATTGGCCCTTTTTCGAAATGGGGCCTCGCTAAGTTGCTGAGGCTGGCCCTGAACCTACACTTCTCCCGTCTCAGCCTCCCAAGTACTGGGATTATGGGTGTGTGCCATTGGGCCCCGCTATGGGCCATTTCTTAACCAAAGCCAATTCTCAATTATTTGTGAATCACAGATTCAGTAATACATCAGCATCTCTCTCAGAGACTGGCTTTCTAGTGTTAAAGAATACACTGTTAGGATATAGGGGCAAGTCTTCAATACAAGGGGCAAGGGCAGAAAGAGGACTGTGACAGTTAGCTCTATCGTGTGTGTGTGTGTTAGTTACTGGGGATTGTGTTAGCTCTATCGTGTGTGTGTGTGTGTGTGTGTGTGTGTGTGTGTGTGTGTGTGTGTGTGTGTTTTACTGGGGATTGTGCCCAGAGGCATTCTTACCTTCAAGCTAAACTCCCAGCCTGATTTTCTTATTTGGAAACAGGATCTCACTAGGCTGATGGGTCTTACTACTTGCTGAGGCTGTCCCCAAACCTAGGATCCTCCTGTCTCAGCCTCCCAGGTACTGGGATTAACAGGAGTGAGCCACCTTATCTGGCTTGTTAGCTCCATCTTCTGCCACTCCAGACCTTTCTACTTAAAAAATTTCACTAGCTCTAGAGGTGGAAAGGCTTCTACCGACTTTAGCAAAAGACAAAATCTTGACTCTGTGGTGTTCCTTTATCCAGAATTTAACTTCCTATATACCCTTACACCCTTATTAGCACAACGAGGAATTGATTTTATTACTTCAAAAAGCTGAGCACAAAGCCAAGGTGCACAGAAGAAATGGAAGCAGTCAATATCTGATTATATAATAAAGTGATGTGCTTACAATGTTTATGGTATATAATGTAACCACAATAAAGGGGTAAATGCTCTGAGTGTCACAGAATTATACCAGACTATTAGAAATTATAGTGATAGAAGTTTATTTCATTCATACAAATAATTTTTCAGATCTATACAATGAAAAGATAGACTGACCTGGGGGAAAAATATTTACATTGATAGCAAAATATCTTCTAGCCCCCATAAATCATCTGTAATCACCTGCTAGGGGGGAAATTCCACAACCACACAGGCCGTGCAGGCATTTCTTAGTGCCATTTGCATTCTTTTTTTTTTTTTTTCCAAATGGAACAATACAGTCTTTTACTTTATAAAATATATTTTAAAATTTTACTTATATCAATGTTCCTTCTCACCGTAATCCACCCCATTACCAAAGAGGAATGAGGCAAAGGGTGAGAAAAACATTCTTGACTGTTTTTTTAGTTTCCTCTTTCTCCCTTGGAATGAATCAAGATTTTGCTGAAATTTTATAAGTCAGAAGGATAACAAAAGACAGATAAATTAAATAGAGTGAATTAGTAAGTAGGCATTCAAATGTCAGTATGCTACCAGGCCCCAAGAGATATAAGACAGTTGCATTTGAACAGAGGAGCATTAGAATGAAGAGCAGCTTCCTGAGAGGCACTCATATAAAAAATAAGAGCTTACGTTATTACTAAATAGATTGTATCTGGCAAAGGAAGAAAGAATTATCTTTTCCTCTCCTTTCATGAACCTTGTAAGGCTAGCGTGCAGTATAGCTTATGAATGTCATATAATGTGCTGTAACTCATCTACCATACTGATCAATGTTTAGTAAGGTATTCTTGGGCTGGGAATATAGCTTAGTAGTAGAGTGCTTGCCTAGTATGAGCTGAGTTCTGGGTTTGATCCCCAGTACCAGAAAAACAAAAGGCCATATTCTTAATATTGGACATTTTTTATGGGAGTAAAAAATTACTAAACACCAATTTCACTTCTCATTCTAGCCACATAAGCCAATTGTAATGAATGATAAAGATTTCAGCTATAATTTGTAAAATATTCCAAGAGCTACCATAGTCCCAAGAACTGAAGAAAGCTGCCACCCACTAATAAACCAAGGTAAATGTAAATACAGTGTGGTTCAAATTTTCTTTCATACAATCCCAGATAACCCCAAATAACTTTATAAATACCTTATGACAAAAACAACTTAAAAACCTATTGAAACTATCTAAAATTTTTAAATGCAGAAATCTCAAATCTCCTTCAATCAGGCCAGAAATCATAATAAAAATTATGCTCACAGTTATAAACAGGATGAGTGGAATGTTTAAGTTTAGGACAACCAAGAAAGCCCCATGTAATATTTTTAATATAATCATTTACTCAAATATACTGTAGATAGGAATGGTGATAATACAGGAAGCAAAAATAAGTTTGCAAGTGAAATTTCTAGAAGCTCATGAAAACAATACCATCCCATACTGCAGATGCAAAAGGAAAAACAGTTCTTCATGGGGTTAAGAGTACTCTGGTCATCTTCGTTCATTTGGTCGTGCAAGGTGTTAACTATTTTCACTTCCCATATTACAAAGTTAGTCCACAGGAGGAGCTGGTGGATCCTGTCCCTGGCATTGAAAAGAAACATTATTTACATGACTTTTTAAAACCCAGGCAAACCATTTAGCACACATAAGAACTGAGCTGCAATGCTCCTACCCTCTGAGCCCCAATTATACACGTCTTTGGACTTTCCCTATGTCTTTACATAGAGAACACCAGGTTATCACTTTGATTCTGCAATGTTGCTTCCATTCTTCTCTGTGGTATGGAGGAAAGGGAAACTTTAATAGTCATGGGATTATTTCTGACAGCTTTGGGGTGAACTTCAAATCAATAAAGTAGTTTCATCTCTCTCTCTCTCTCTCTACGGTACTGGGGATTGAACCCAGGGGCATTCTACCTCAAAGCTACATCCTTAGCTATATTTTTTCTTCTTTATTTTGAAACTAAATAAAGTTTACTTTATTAAAAGAAGAAAACTAAATAAAGTCCCCTCCTCACTAAGTTGTGGAGGGCCTCACAAAATAGCTGAGGCTGGCCAAAAACCCGTGATCCTCTGGTCTGGTCTTAGCCTCTTAAGTACTGGGATTCCACCCAGTTCCATTCCTCTTGATAAAGAGGATAATAAAGATGGTCGGAACACTGCATATTCATTGTGAAGCTAGGACTTTATTTTTCACCACCCAATGTCAATAAGGAAACATGTGGCTCCAGGTGCTTTGGTATCCTATAACCACAAGGGAAGCTCACCTTGGAATGTAACTGATAGAAAAAGGAAAAAAACTGGATCCTTAAGACACACTCAAACTTCCTAAACACTGAACCTACATCTGAACTTTGATATACAAGTCAATAAAGCCATTTATTTAAACCATTCTGAAGCTGGGAATGGTAGTGCATGCTTGTAATCCCAGTACTTGGGAGACTGAAACAGGAGGATCCCAGGTTTGCGCGCGCACAGTCTCAGCTACTTAGGCTCTTTGCAACTCAATGAGAGCCTGTTTCCAAATAAAGAATAAAAAATAGGGCTGGGGGTGTAGTTCGGAGATAGAATGTCCCTAGATTCCATCCCCAGTACTGCAAAAATAAACAAACAAACCACTTTGAATTGGTTTTTGTTACTTGCAATAGAACACATGTGAATCAAAAGATCAGAACTTTTTGGATCTTTAGGACAGGACTTTTATTTATTTATCCTAATATGCTCAGCTAAGGGGAATTAATATTTCTATCTGGAATTAGGGTCAGATTTTTTTCTTGCTTATTCCTAATGCAGAAGGACTACTATACCTAGACTCTCTGCCCTACAATGAACTAAGGTCTACAGGGTATGTAACTTTTAATGACTTCTAAATAAGGTTAGTAAGTTGAATTCCATAGTGCCAAACACTGATAAAGTTGCTCTTTGATACAAAAGCAATAAAGCTATACATAAAATATAAGAAAAAGTCTAAGGAAAAAAACACTAACAAAACAGTCTGCATTTTTTTTGTGTGTGTGTGTGTGTAGTATTGGGGATGGAACCTAGGGGCATTGTACCTCTCAGCTATATCCCTAGCCCTATATTTTAGTCTTTTTATTTTGTTGAAACAGCGTCTCACTGAGTTGTGAAGGGCCTAAGTAGCTGAGGCTATCCGCGAACTGCGATCCTCCTGTCTCAGCCTCCTAAATGCTGGGATTACAAGCGTGCACCACCATGCCTGGTTTGTCAATCTAGTTTTATTTATATTTTATTTTATTTACACAGTACTGGGGGTGGAACCCAGGGGCAGTCTGCTTCTGAGCTACACTCTCAGCCCTATTTTTTTAGTATGTATGTATGTATGTATGTATGTATGTACATACGTACTTGGGATGGAACCCAGGGGCTTTTCTACCTCAAGGTTATACTCCCAAACCTATTTTTATACTTTATTTGGAAACAGGGTCTAAGTTGCTGAGAGCCTCACTAAATAGCCGAGGCTGGCTTTGAACCTGTGTGATCCTCCTGTCTCAGCCTCCGAAGCGCTGGGATTACAAGCATGTGCCACCACGCCCAGCATATTCTTTATTTTGAAACAGGGTCTCACTGAATTATAAAGGGCCTCACTAAGTAGCTAAGGCTGTCTGCAAACCATGATCCTCCTGTCTCAGCCTCCCTAATCCTGCGATTACAAGCATGTACCACCATGCCAGGCTATCAACATAGTTTTAAAATAAAAATTAAAAATAGGTGAGACAGGAAGATTGCAATTTGTGGACAGCCTTAGCAACTCAGTGAGACCCTGTTTCAAAATAAAAGAATAAAAAATAGGGCTGGGTGTGTAGCTCGGAGGCAGAATACTCCTGGGTTCCATCCCCAGTACCACAAAAAACAGACAAACCAAAAAAGGGCTGGGGGTATTTTAAAGGCAGAATGCCCTTGGGCTCAATTCCTAGCATCACACATACCCCCAAATTTAAAGAGATGACATCCAACAAGGACACATACATGCGTCCATCCCAAGGACCTGTAATTTACAACACTTACATTGTGAGGACTGGTTGGCTTTCCGGGCAGGCTGGATCCTCTCAGATTAGGAGGTCTCAGTAAGAACAAGATCACTGCAATAACCATCCAGGCCATCAAGATCATAGTAATACTGATGCCATTGTCACCAGAGGGTCCTGGTACTAAACACAAACACAAATGAACTTGTAGCAAAACTGAAGCTTGTTATACTATTGTTAAGATACACAAACCCAAATTCTCTTTAAATATCCTTTTATTGGTGCACTGTAATTTTACATCACAACAAAACCCAGAGTGACAGAAACATGCACACACACACACTTGGTGTGCTTCCCTCCAGGTCCTGCGTCGCTCCTTCCTCTTCCCCACATACAGCATTGAGATGATGTTGATAAGCTCATGGGCACAGAGCACTGTAAACCGTTTCCTTCATCAAGCCTCTTTTCCCCTCCCCAATCTCCCTCCACTATTCTGCTGGTAAGAATATTATGCTGAGATCAGCCAGTTTCAGAAAGTGAAGGTTGTGGGTTTTCTCTCATATGTAGAAGCTAGAGAGAAACTTGGAAACAAAAGGAACTTCAGAGACACATAAAAACAAACTCTACTTAAGTGTCAGCTTCGGGAACTATATTAATATATATTTTCTTGCCGGGCGTGGTGGCGCACGCTTGTAATCCCCGCGCTTGGGAGGCAGAGACAGGAGGATCGTGCAGGTTCGAAGCCAGCCGCGCCGGCTTCATAGACCCTGTTTCCAAATAAAAATATAAAAATAGGTCTGGGAGTGTAGCCCAGAGGTAGAAGGCCTTCCAGGAACCCCAGTACCGCCAAAAAATAAAAAATATATATATAAAATATATAATATATATATAAATATATATAAATATATATATATATATATTTTGCTGGTACTGAGGATTGAACCCAGGGACATTCTACCTCCAAGCTACATATCCATCCCTATTTTTTATTCTTTATTTCTAAGTTGTACAGGGCCTAAGTACCTGAAGCTGTCCATGAACCTGAGATCCTCCTGTCTCAGCCTATCAAGTATTGGGATTAAAGCCAATAAAGTACTGGGTGTGTATCACCACACCCAGTTTATACAATACCATTAATAATTAGAAAACTAGATTTATAGAGCAGTACATGCTTAATTTCTTTCCTTCAGTGAAAAAAATCTAGTTTTTTTTTTTTTTTTTTGTATATGTGGTGCTGGGTATTGAACCCAGAGGCATTCTACCTTCAAAATACACCCCCAGAGCTGGGCGTGGTGGCGCACGCGCTTGGGAGGCTGAGACAGGAGGATCACACAGGTTCAAAGCCAGCCTCAGCTACTTAGTGAGGCTCTCAGCAACTTAGTGAGACCCAGTTTCCAAATAAAATATAAAATAGGTCTGGGAGTATGGCCCAGAGGTAGAAAGCCTCTGGGTTCCACCCCTAGTACCACCAAAACAAAAAAAAAAGTATATGTATGTGTATGTATGTGTGTGTGTGTGTGTGTGTGTGTGTGTGTGTGTGTATACCTTCAATCCTCCTATCTCAGCCTTCTAAGTACTGGAATTACAGTTGTGTGCCACTGGCCAGCTTGGTACTGGATTTTGAACTCAAGAGGCATACTATCTCTGAGCTATACTCTCAGACCTATTTTACTTTTTATTTTGAAACAGAGTCTCATTAAGTTGCTGACAGCCTCACTAAGTTGCTGAGGCTGTCCTCAAACCCACAATCTTCCAGTCAGCCTTGTAAGTGCCAGAATTACAGGCATGTGCCATCATGTCCAGTTTTACATGATACATGTTAAATAGCCATAAACAAAATTATAATAAATTAAGATTATTTTGTTGTTGCAGAACTGAAGATTGAACCCAGGGGCCTTCTACCTCTGAGTTACACTCCCAGCCCTATTTTTTATTCTTTATTTTGAAACAGGGTCTAAGTTACAAAGGACCTCACTAAGTAGCTGAGGCTGTCCACAAACCATGTCCTGTCTCAGCCTCCCAAATGCTGGGATTACAAGCGTGTGCCACCATGCCCTGCTCACAAAGTTGTCTGATCCACAGAACCCAGGGTAAGATAACCCAATAAAAAGAAACAACTTTCCTCTAGGAGGAAAAGAGAAATCTGCTTTTTTATACCACTGAGCTACATCCATAGCTCTTTTTTATTTTTGGGACATGGCCTCACTAATTTGCCCAGGTTAAGGGTGTTGCTCAGAGGTAGAATGCCCCTGGGTTTAATCCCCAATACTGTAAAAAAACAAAAAAGAAGAATAAAAAATATGGCTAGGGGAACAGTTTGGAGGTAGAATGCACCTGGGTTCAATCCCCAGTACCAAAAAGGAAAAAAAAAAAAAAAAAAAACCCTAGGAAAGGGACCTAAATCTCAATACCATATAACTGTTGTGTGTCATAGATGGGATTTAGATGCAGGCGGCTTCTTTAGAGCCTGTGCTCTTTACTGTGCTGTATTATAATCTCTAACAATATCACATAGTGAGACGCATTTCTGAAAATGTCATGTGGGTAATAAATCAGAAAATACAAATTTTAAAATAATTTTTTTTTTTTTGCAGGTCTGGGGATGGGACCCAGGGGCATTCAACCTCCAAGCTACAGCCCCTGCCCTATTTTTTATTATTTATTTTGAAACCGGGTCTCACTGAGTTGCAGATGGCCTTATCACTAAGTAGCTGAGGCTGTCTAGGAACCACAATCCTCACCTCCTGAATGCTGGGATTACAAGCGTGTGCCACCATGCCTGGCTTAAAAGGATTTTTGATGGGAGGTTGAGACAGGAGGATCCAGAAATGGTTTGCAGCCAGCCTCAGTACTTAGTGAGGCCCCCTGCAACTCAGTGAGACCCTATTTCTTTTTCTTCTTTTTTTTTGGGGGGGGGCTGGTCTGGGGATGAAACCCAGGGGCATTTGACCTCTGAGCTACACCCCCTGCCCTATTTTTTATTCTTCTTTTTTCTTTTTCTTTCTTTTTTTTCTTTTTTTTTTTTTTGCCGGTCTGGGGATGGAACCCAGGGGCATTTGACCTCCGAGCTATACCCCCTGCCCTATTTTTATTCTTTATTTTGAAACCGGGTCTGAGTTGCAGAGAGCCTCACTAGGTAGCTGAGGCTGTCCCCGAACCGCGATCCTCAGGTCTCAGCCTCCCAAATGCTGGCAAGCGTGCACCACCACGCCCGGCTCTTTATTTTTCATTTTGAAATAGGGTCTCACTGAGTTGCAGAGGGCCTCACTGAGTGGCTGAGGCTGTCCGTGAACTACGATCCTCTAGTCTCAGCCTCCCGAATGCTGGGATTACAAGCGTGCGCCACCACACCCGGCTGTGTGAGACCTTTTTCTTTTTTTTGGTGGTACTGGGGTTCCTGGAAGCCCTTCTACCTCCGGGCTACACTCCCAGACCTATTTTTACATTTTTATTTGGAAACCGGGTCTCCTAAGCCAGCGTGCGCAGCTGGCTTCGAACCTGTGCGATCCTCCTGTCTCTGCCTCCCAAGCGCGGGGATTACAAGCGTGCGCCACCACGCCCGGCCACCGACCCTATTTCAAAATATAAAGAATAGGGCTGGGGATGTAGCTAAGAGGTAGAATGTCCCTAGGTTCAATCTCCAGTACAGCAAAAAAAGAAAAAGAAAATCTCAGCCTCCCAAGTATTATCCTTCTCTCAGAAATAAAATGCCAAATTACATGTTTATATTAGAAATCTACTCAAAGTCAACCTTTTTGTTATTTAGAGAGTGAATGCTTTATATTCTTTGCAAGTAAAAGATTCTGAGTTATCAGAGAATTAAGCCTCAGACTGAAAGTTTACTAATTCTTATAGATTTTGAAAATGCCTGTTCCTTCTTAAGACTCAGTCCCTACTGAGGCAGGAAGTCTGCTTAAGAGTACTGTCCAACGTGACCCTCAGCTCGGCCTCCTGCTGCAGCTCAGCTTTCACCTGCCTTGCGTGTATGATGTGGTCCCGCCCATCTGATCTCATCTCTCACTTATCAGAAACACGACCTCAGCTCCAGTCACCTACACCTCTCCCTTTTTAGCCAAAGGTTTCCTGGCCTGGCTGTGCACAGGAATGGCTTATGACCAGCAGCACAGTCAAAGGCGCTGCCCAACCACCAGATTCACAAGTGGCTTAGGGGTATGGTCAGGAACCAACAGTATTTTTCTTTTTAAGCCTTCCAAATGAATCTGGTATTTTTCTTATTTTTATTTTTGTGTGGTACTGGGAATGAACCCAGGGTCCTTCTACTTCCAGACCTATTTTATTTATTTATTTATTTATTTGGATCTGTTTTTTTTTATTGGAGCATTGTAATCATACATCACATTGGAATACAAGACTTGAGAGGATATACAAGCACACATCATCCAATTAGCCCTCATCCAGTCCCCATCCCATTCCTTCCCCCTCCCTCGATCCCATGCTTGTTTGGTGATTACTTTGATACATATGTTTATGTACCTCCTGCTTTTTAAAGAGGCTCCATCCTCCCCTATTCCATACCCTCTGATTGGTCACCTTAATTGCTTCACTATAGGGCCCTTTCTATATCTCAACCACTTCCTGTTGCCCCTTTCCTCCTAGTTTTTGCTGATTAGGGGAAGCATCTGGTTTTAATTTTCTGCGATATTTCTCTGTGCATGCCGCGTTGCAAATACTGATCCCACTTGACGGCCCCAGTTGTGGCCTGGCTACCCAGTGGACTGACCCAGACTTCACTGGCTCAAGCAGAGGCCTTGCCTAATGGAAGGCCCTGATTCTGGTCTCGCTGGCCCCGACACTGGCCTAACCCCTCAGCTGGCTCCGATCCCAGCCTCGGAGGCCCCAGCACCGGCCTTCCTCACGGCAGGCTCCGATGCTAGCCAATGGCCTCGAAGGCCCCAAGACCAGCCTTGCCTCACAGCATAATCCGATCCTGGCTTCACTGGCCCCAGCACCGGCCTAACCACTCGGCAGGCTCCAATCCTGGCCTCGGAGGCTCCAGCACCGGCCTTGCCTCACAACAGGCTCCAATCCCAGCTTTGCTGTGTCCGTCACTGGCCTCACCCCTCAGCAGGCTCTAATCCGATCACCCTCTTCGCCCAAGCATTTTTCCCACGTTCTCAAGGGTGCATGGAGGTAGCATTCTGCCTCTGGGGTTATTACTTCAAAGGTTCCAGGTGTAACGCATCAGATCTCTGCCTCCCCTGACTACTGGCCACTGCCATTGCCACTGCCTCCACCATTTCAAATCTTTCCCAAGCTCTTTTTCCACTCTGAATGTTGTCAAGTGTTCCTAAGCATGCGCAACAGTAGTATTTGACCTTTGGTGTAATTTCTCCAAAAAGAAATAAGGTTGGTAGGCTCCGATTTCTGCTTCTCCTGAATACAAGTCTCCAACGCCAACGCGGAGACCGCTTTCAGCACCGCCTTCTCCTTGGTCTCCGCTAAAGTCTCTCTCCTTACAGGTGATGTCCAAGATTCTTAACAATGTAGAGAAGAAGCAGTCCTCCTTAGCGGGGAATTTTTCCAATAATTCCAGTTCATTTGGATAAGTTTTGTCTGCATCTCCAGTATCCTGGCATCTTCTATGGCCTCCTTGACCCCTCTCCGATATTTTCCTTTTTTCTTTTTCTTTCTTACAGGGTCCTTCTGGGTGGAAAGGGGGTCACCTAGGGGTGCCCCACCAGTGCCTGCCCACCCGCCCAGGGTCGGGGCCAGAGGCCCGGACCACAGGGTCCTTCCGGGTAGCAAGGGGGTCGCTGAAGGGTGCCCCACCAGCGCCTGCCCACCCGCCCAGGGTCGGGGCCAGAGGCCCCTATGTTTTATTTAAAAACAGGGTTTCAAGCCGGGCGTGGTGGGTGCACGCGTGTAATCCCCGCATTTGGGAGGCAGAGACAGGAGGATCTCGCAGGTTTGAAGCCAGCTGTGCTGGCGAAAGAGACCCTGTTTAAAAAATATATACATACATACATATATACATACATATATACATATATATACACACATACATATATATACATACATATATACACATACATATACATATATATATATATGGTCCGGGAGTGTAGCCCAGAGGTTGAAGAATTTCCAGGAACCCCAGTACCAACAACAACAAAAAAAACACCCCAAAACACAGGGTCTCAGGTAAGTTGCTGAGGGCCTCACTAAGCTGCTGAGTCAGGCTTTGAACCTTCCATCCTCCTGTCTCAGCCTCCCAAGTACTGGGATTACAAGTGTGCCCCACCACACCCAGCAGAATCCGGTATTTATAATAATATGTTAATGCTAGCTTGGTTGGCTGGCACTCTCTTACAACTAATTTCCATTTATTCACTATATCGCTCTCTCCTGTAAAAATTTCCATTTCTTCTGCCAGTTTTTCCTCTATCTTCTCTAAAATAGTGTAGCATTTCTAATTCCCTAATTAGGAGAGATTTTAACTCGTTAACTTTTAGGTCATTAGAGAGAGTGTGTGTGTGTGTGTGTGTGTGTGAGTAGTTGTAAAAATTGGAAGGGTCAATATGTGAACATCAGCTAGCAAAGCACCTGGTACACAGTAGGTATTCATAAACATCCATTACCAGTTACAAGTCAACCAGAGTGCAGAGGAGACTGGAGAGACAGAGACCTTGGTGTGAGACACCAGCTAAATTAGTAGTGAAGTGGGAAGAAGGCAGGGACACCAATGGTGACAGGATGGAGGAAGTGCGACACTTCTGACTGACTGGCTCAGTGGTAAGTGGAGGCAGAACACTGCATGAAGGGCGCGCTGCAGTTTCCGAAGCGGAGACGGTTGGTGTAGGATTTCTTCTTCTTTTTTTTTCAACTTTTCTTGTGGTACTGGGGACTGAACCCAGGGGATATACCCCCCAGTCCTTTTTATTTTTATTTATTTTTTTGTGGTACTGGGGGTGGAACCAGGGGGCTTTTCTACCCCGAGCTATGCTCCCAGACCTATTTTCTATTTTATTTGGAAACAGGGTCTCACTAAGTTGCTGAGAGCCTCACTAAGTAGCTGAGGCTGGCTTCAAACCTGTGTCATCTTCCTGTCTCAGCCTCCCAAGCACGGGGATTACTAGCGTGTGACACCACGCTCGTTTTTTTTTTTTTTTTTTTTTAATTTCATACAGGAGCCAGGCATGGTGGCGCATGCTTATAATCCTTGTACCTGGGAGGCTGAGACAGGAGGATCATAGTTCACAGACAGCCTCAACTACTTAATGAGGCCCTCCAAAACTTAGTGAGATCCTGTTTCAAAATAAAGAATTAAAAAAAAAAATAGGGCTGGGGATGTAGCTCGGAGGTAGAATGCCCCTGAATTCAATCCCCAGTATTGTAAAAAAAAATTTTTTTTTAAACAGGGTCTCATGCTGGGCATGGTGGCGCACGCTTGTAATCCCTGCGCTTGGGAGGCAAGACAGGAGGATGGCGCAGGTTCAAAGCCAGCCGCATGCACTGGCTTAAGAGACCCTGTTTCCAAATAAAAAAGTATAAAAATAGGTCTGGGAGTGTAACAAGGAGATAGAAAGGCTTCCGGGAATCCCAGTACCACCAAAATAAATAAATAAATAAAACAGGGTCTCACTAAATTGCTGAGGCTATCCTTGAACCTGAAATCCTCCTATCTCAGGCTCCCAAGTACTAGGATTACGAGAATCCCATTTCACCCAGTTTAGGTATAGAATTTCCTTATGTGAAAGTCTTAGTATAAACTGGGCGTGGTGGCGCATACTTGTAATCCCAGTATTTGGGAGGCTGAGACAGGAGGATTGCAGTTGGTGGACAGCCTCAGCTAGTACGTAGTGAGGCCTTTTGCAACTCAGTGAGACCCTGTTTCAAAGTAAAGAATAAAAAATAGGCCTGGGGGTGTAGCTTGGAGGTAGAATGCTTCTGGGTTCCATTCCCAGTACCACAAAAAAAGAAAAAAAAAGTCTTAGTATAGCTGGGCATGGTGGTGAATGCTTGTAATTTCAGCATTTGAGAGGTTGAGACAGGAAGATCATGGTTTGCAGACAGCCTCAGCTACTTACTGAGCCCTTCGCAACTCAGTGAGACTCTGTTTCAAAATAAAGAATAAAAAATAGGGTTTCGGATATAGCTTGGAAGTAGAATGTCCTTGGGTTCAATCCCTGGACACACACACACACACACACACACACACACACACACACACAGAAACAGGGTGTCCCTGAGTTACTGAGGCTGGTCTCAAAACTGGGACCCTCCTCAGTCTCCCAAGTACTAGGATTACAAGTGTGTATCACTGTCGGGCATGGAAGCGCACACCTATAATCTCAGTGCTTGGGAGGCTAAAACTGAAGGATTTCAGGTTCAGCCAGGCACAGCGGTACACACTTGTAATCCCAGCATTTGGGAGGCTGAGACCAGAGGATTGTGGTTCACTGACAGCCTCAGCTACTTAGCGAGGCCCTTTACAACTCAGTGAGACTCTGTTTCAAAAATAAAAAGACTAAAAAAATAGGGCTGGGGGTGTATCTCTGAGGTACCATGTCCCTGGGTTCTATCCCTGGTATCTAAAAAAAAAAAAAAAAAAAAGAAGGATTGCAGGTTAGGACAGCCTCAGCTAGTAATGAGACTCATTAACCTAGCAAGCCCTTGTTTCAAAATAAAAATAAAAAAGGGCTGGGGGTGCAGTTTGGAGGTAGAATGCCCCTGGGTTTAATTTCTAGTGCCACAAAAACAAAAACCAAGTCTGTACCACCATGCCTAGTTAAATAAACCAATTAGAGCACAACACTTTGGTCATGGCTAATGGTTTCTGTTTATAGCAGTTCCACAAAATTAAGAATGGCTCTTAAGTAGATATGGTGTACAAGGCTATTTTTTTTTTAATTAGAGCTGGGAGTGGTGGCACGGGTCTGTAACCCAAGTTGGTAGACTGAAACACGACGATCGCATTTTAAGGCCAGCCTTAGCTTAGCGGGGCCCCCACAACCTATAGAGACCCTGTTTTCTTTTCTTTTTTTTTCTTTTTGAATGTCTGGGGATGAAACCCAGGGACATTTGACCTCCGAGGCACACTCCCAGGGGCTTTCTACCTCTGGGCTATACTCCCAAACCTTTTTTCTTTTATATTTTATTTGGAAACAGGGTCTCACTAAGTTGCTGAGAGCCTCACTAAGTAGCCAGCCCTATTTTTTATTCTTTATTTTGAAATAGGGTCTCACTAAGTTGCAGAGGGCCTCACTAAGTAGCTGAGGCTATCCGTGAACCACAACCCTCCGGTCTCAGCCTCCCAAATGCTGGGATTACAAGTGTGTGCCAACACGCCCAGCTAGAGAGACCCTGTTTTCAAACAAAAAAATTAAATATGGCTTGGGTGTAGCTCAGAGGTAGAATGCCCCTGGGTTCAATCTCTAGTGCCAAAAAAAGAGAGAACCAGGTATGGCGGTGTATGCTTGTAATCCCAGCACTTGGGAGGCTGAGACAGGAGGATTGCAGTTCATGGATAGCCTCAGCTACTACTTAGTGAGCTGTTTCAAAATAAAGAATAAAAAGTAGGGCTGGGGGTGTAGCTCAAAGGTAGCATGTCCCTGGGTTCAATCCCCAGTACCACAAAAATAAATAAAAATAAAAAATAAAAGGGCTGGAAAGTCTAGCTCAAAGGTAGACTGTCCCTGGGGTTTAATACTCACTAACCCTCCCCTTGATTTTTTTCTTTTTTTTTTTTGCATACTGGGGATGAAACCCAGGGGCATTCTACCTTCAAGCTACACTCCCAGCCCTATATTTTAATTCATTTTGGAAACAGGGTCTCACTAAGTTGCAAGGGCCTCACTAAGCAGCTGAGGCTGTCCGTGAACTGTGATCCTCCTGTCTCAGCCTCCCGAGTGCTGGGATTAAAGCGTGTGCCACCGCGCCCAGCTCCCCTCAAATAATTTGGATGTAAACTGTCTTCCAGGGAAGCTCCTGTGTCAGGGTATGCAGCTGGGCTGGGAGCTGGCGTGGGCTGGAGGAGGTAGATGGCAGGACTCTGGGGACTGTACTATCCTGGGCCTCCTCTTGGTGTCTACTTCCCATTTGCCAAGAGGTGAGAAGGGCTTTGCCCTGTCCACCACGCCCTGAAGCATCGCCACCGCAGCTCCTGCCTTGGTGCATGCTTATAATGTACTAAAATCTTTGAGAATTCTGAAATGGTGAACCCCACACAAATCTTTCTTGCTTCATGTTGTGCTTGTCAGGTATTTCTGGTATTTTGGTCACAGCAACCAAAAAAAAAAAAAGCTGACTAAAACAGATACAAATGCCTTGAGTAGGTTCAAAGTCTACAGGAGGCAATAATCAGGAACAAATGTAACACAATCCGAGCAGGGCCTCCAAGATGATTAGGCATTCATTAACCACTGATTGGCAGTGATAGGTTGGGGAAGCAATGGAGAAACACGAGCAAAGGCTGAGAAGCACCTTGTATATTGGGAATGTCACGCAAACAGAATAAACCTAAGGAGTGGTTGAAATGGTGCTGGACTGTGAAAGGTCTCAAATATGTTAAGTCAGAACTGCCTGGACAGATGATGGAGTGACACCAAAGGGCTGTTTTTGTGTGTGTATCGGACTGAGGACTGAACTAGTCACATGCTACTCTCAACTATCCACCCAAGCCCCCACCCCTTTTTTGTGGTACTAAGGATGGAACTCAGGGACATTCTACCTCTGAGCTATACCCCCAACCCCATTTCATTCTTTATTTTGAAAGAGGGTCTCACTAAGTTGCACAAGACCTCACTAAATAATTGAGGCTTGTCTATGAACCTGTGATACATTGTCTCAGGCTCCCAAGTACTGGGATTACAAGTATGAGCCACCATGTCCAGCTTCACTAAACCCCTTATTTATTTATTTATTTATTAATTAATTTATTTATTTATTCTTTGTGGTACTAGGAATGGAACATTGAGGCCTTCTACCTCTGGGTTACAACCCCAGACTTAATTAATTAATTATTAATTAATTAGAGCCAGGTGTGGTGGCGCACGCTTGTAATCCCCGCACTTGGGAGGCTGAGACAGGAGGATCGCACAGGTTCAAAGCCAGCCTCAGCTGCTTAGTGAGGCTCTCAGCAACTTAGTGAGACCCTGTTTCCAAATAAAATATATATAAAAAAGTTCTGGGAGTATAGCCCGGAGGTAGAAAGCCTCTGGGTTCCACCCCCAGTACCACCAAAAAAAAAAAAAAAAAAAAAAAAAAAAAAAAACTAATTAATTTGCAGTACTGGAGATGGAACCCAGAGACATTCTACCTTCGAGCTACAGCCTAGTCCTATTTTTTAGTTTTTTTATTCTTGAAACAGGGTCTCACTGAGTTGAGAAGGGCCCTGTCAAATAGCTGAGGCCTTTCGCCAACCATGATCCTCTGGTCTCCACCTCCCAAATGCTGGGTTTACAAGCATGTGCCACCATGCCCAGCCTCCATTTAATTTTTTAATAAAACAGTGTCTTGCTAAGTTACTAAGAGCCTAAGTTGCTGAGACTGGCTATGAACCTACAATCCTCCTGTCTCAGCCTCCCAAGTACTGGGATTACAAGCGTGAGCCACTATGGCTGTTTTTTTTTTTTTAAACAGGTTCTTAATTTGGTTGAGGCTGTCTTCAAATCTAAGATCCTCCTGTCTCAGCTTCCCATGTACTGGGATTACAGATGTGCACCAGTATGCCTGGCTCCTTTTTATTTTTATTTTATTGGTGGTACTGGGTTTCCCGGAAACCCTTCTACCTCCGGGCTACACTCTCAGACCTAATTTTTTTTTTTTTTTTTGAACCAGCGTCTCTTAAGCCAGAGAGTCTGGCTTTGAACCTGCGTGATCCTCCTGTCTCTGCCTCCCAAGCGCGGGGATTACAAGCAAGTGTCACCACACCGGCTTATTTTTATTTGAATAAATTATCTTATTTTGTTTTATTGGGGTGTGTGTGGGTAATGGGAATTAATTCCAGTGACATTCTACCTCATGCTATACCCCCAGCTCTATCTTATTTTTATTTTAAAACAGGGTCTCATTAGGTTGATGAGAGTCTCACTTCTTTCTGAGGCTGGCCTCAAACTTGCAATCCTCCTGTCTTAGCCTCCCAAATACTTGGATTACAGGTATGCACTACCACGCCTGGCTTAAAAATGCTATTTAAACAAAGAGTTCTAAGTTACTGCTTTGAGTTACTTTTCACTGAAGTTTTTTTCACATGTGTACTACATGCATTCATAACATTGTCTGCCGGGTGTGGTGGCACATGCTTGTAATCCCCGAGCTTGGGAGGTGGAGACAGGAGGATCCCGCAAGTTCGTAGTCAGCCTCGCTGGCTTAAGAGACCCTGCTTCCAAATCAATAAAAAAAAGGTCTGGGAGTGTAGCCCGGAGGTAGAAGGACTTCCAGGAACTCCAGGACCACCAAACAAATAAATAATATTGTCTTTCTCAAAATCTGTTTTCTGTGATAGGTGTCCCACTAAGTACTATTTATTTTTTTGTGGGTCTGGGAATGGACCCCAGGAATATTCAACCTCAGAGTTATACCCCATGCCCTATTTCTTATTCTTTATTTTGAAACAGGGAGGGTCTCACGAAGTTGAGGAGGGCATCACTAAGTAGCTGAGGCTGTCCATGAACCGCGATCCTCCAGTCCCGGCCTCCCGAATGCTGGGATTACAAGAGTGTGTCACCACACCCAGCCTCTAGCTAAGTACTATTAAGGGTTGAGGAAAAAATAATTTTTCCAGCCAGGCATGGTGGCGCATGCTTGTAATCCCAGCATTTGGGAAGCTGACAGGAGAACCATGGTTGCAGACACCTTCAGCTACTTATTGAGGTCCTTTCAACTCAGTGAGACCCTGTTTCAAAATAAAGAGTAAAAATAGGGCTGGGGATGTAGCTCAGAGGTAGAATGCCCCTTGGTTCCATCCCTAGTATATATAAAAAAAAAGATGGCAGGATCAACAAGTGCTTTGTGCATGTATTTTACTGTCAATATGATTTATATTATATGAGACTATAATGTACCAATAAAATTAGTAAAACCATAAGCCGGGCGTGGTGGCGCACACTTGTAATCCCCGCACTTGGGAGGCTGAGACAGGAGGATTGCACGGGTTCAAAGCCAGCCTCAGCTACTTAGTGAGGCTCTCAGCAACTTAGTGAGACCCGGTTTCTAAATAAAATATAAAAAAAAGGTCTGGGAGTATAGCCCGGAGGTAGAAAGCCTCTGGGTTCCACCCCCAGTACCACCAAAAATTAGTAAAACCATTACATTAAGAATGCTTAGCTGGAGTGCCGGGCATGATGGCGCACGCTTATAATCCCTGTGCTTGGGAGGCGGAGACAGGAGGATCATGCAGGTTCGAAGCCAGCCATGCTGGCTTAAGAGACCCTGTTTCCAAATAAAAATATAAAATAGGTTTGGGAATGTAGCCTAGAGGTAGAAGGGTTTCCAGAAAAAAAAAATGCTTAGCCAGGCATTGTAGCGCACACTTTTAATCCCCGCACTTCTGAGGTTGAGACAAGAGGATCGCACAGGTTCAAGCCAGCCTCAGCTACTTAGTGAGGCTTTCAGCAACTCAGTGAGACCCTGTTTCCAAATAAAATATAAAAAAATAGGTCTGGGAGTATAGCCCGGAGGTAGAAAGCCCCTGGGTTACATCCCCAGTACCACCAAAAAAAAAAAAAAATGCTTAATAAGTCGGGCATGCTGGCACACACTTGTAATCCCAGTATTTGGGAGGCTGAGACAGGAGAATCACAGGTTTGAGCCAGCTTCAGGTACCCAGTGAAGCCCTCCGGAACTTAGTGAGCCCCTGTCTCAAAATAAAGAATAAAAAATAGGGCTGGGGGTATAGTGGGGATGTAGAATGCCCCTGGCTTCAATCCCCAGCACTGCAAAATAATAATAATAATAATAATAATAATAATAATAATAATTAATAAATTAAATAAATACTAAAAATTAAGCCTGCGGGTGTAGTTCAGAGGTAGAATGACCCTAGATTCCATCCCTATTAACTACAAAAAAGAGAAAAAATGCTAAAAAAAAAATTTAAGATAAATATATATATAGCTATAATCAGAACACAGTAGTGAAAAACAAAGTGATCCCATGTCTATAAGCACATATGAAACCTATCCTATATGCACTTACAGAAATCTGCTTTACTCTAATTCATTTCACCAGCCTGTGAATGTCATATTTTTCTTACATACTTATGGCACAAGACCGAATTACTTTCAATGCTAGTTTATTAATTCCCTCAAGGTTTCCCTCAAATTACTTCCGAGTGTCCTGAAAAATGACATGTCATATCATGGCCGCTAAGTCTACCAACTACATTTGCCATGTAAGATTCATTCCTGTTGTAATTCTCACTTCACCATCACCTCCACCCACAAAGCCCTGGGGAGAAGCTTCCCCGCTGCCCCATCTCCCAGGACCGCTAACACAGAGCCAGGTGAACTCCACAGGCCCCAGCTGCCGCCCCTGGAAAGCCTGGGCTCTGCCCTCCCTCAGATATTGCCATGCCTGCAAACGGATATGAACAGATGCTAGAAAAGACTGAAGGATTTGTGCCGCAGCCCAGATGTTCCAGTTATACCAGCCCAAAGTGCCCTGTTACAAGCATATTTGCTAAGAAAAAGGTCTGGGATGATATACACAAGATTGTCAACAGTGGTTATCTTTTAGTATTCTGGAGTTCTGAAAGTTTTTTTTTTCTTATCTGTGATTTTTATAATTTTCTTCAATGATAGGGTTTGTTTTTTGACACAAGTAAAAAACAATTTTAAAAATAAAATATTTTAGTAGAAACACATTACTGAAAGTCATTTCATTAAAGTACAAACTGAAAGAACAAATTTTGAGAATATTCAGTCATTCAGCCTCTAGTTCTGCCCTCAGTGCCAGCCCTCCCCGTCCCTTGGTACGTACATTCCTGAAGACATTCTGTGTCCGTGCAGTAGGACTGGGACTGACGCAACTGCAGTGAAGAAGAAAGGAAAATTAGCCTAACCAAATGTGGACAATTATTAGCAGAAAGTATTCTGGGCTTAGGGTGTTGCTAGGTAATGGAACATGTACATACTAAGCACAAAGCCCTAGGGTTAATCCTCAGGAAAACACACACACACACACACACACACACACACACACACACACACCTTATTTCTTTGGTGCTACTGGAAACTAACGTCAGGAACACTACTACTGAGCTATATCAACAGCCTTTTCTTCTTCTGTGGTACTGAAGATGGAACCCAAGGGCATTCCAACTCTGAGCCACACCCCCAGCCCTATTTTTTATTCTTTATTTTGAAACAGGGTCTCACTGAGTTGCAGAGGGCCTAAGTAGCTGAGGCTGTCCACAAACCATAATCCTCCAGTCTCAGCCTCCCAAATGCTGGAATTATAATCGTGAGCCACCACGTCCAGCTCAAGAGCCTTTTTTTTTTTTTTTTTTCGGGTCTGGGGATGGAACCCAGAGGCATTCGACCTCTGAGCTACGGCCCCTGCCCTATTTTTTATTTTGAAACCGGGTCTCACTGAGTTGCAGAGCCTCACTAAGTAGTTGAGGCTGTCTGCGAACCGCGATCCTCCGGTCTCTGCCTCCCAAATGCTGGGATTACAAGCGTGCGCCACCTCGCCCGGCTTCAACAGCCTTTTCTTAAAAAAAAAATTTAAATTTTGAAAGGGTCTCATTAAAAAGCCCATACTGGCCTCAAATTTGCAATCTTCCTACCTCAGACTCCAAGTAGCTAGGATTGACAAGCGTGTGTCATCAAGTCCAGCTATTTATCTCTTTATAAAATGTGATTTTCAAGCCGGGCATGGTGGCAAACGCTTGTAATCCCAGCATTCGGGGAGGCTGAGACCGGAGGATCTCGGTTTGCGGACAGCCTCAGCTATTTAGTGAGGCCCTCTGCAACTTAGTGGAGACCCTGATTCAGATTAAAGAATAAAAAATAGGGCAGGGGTGTAGTTTGGAAGCAGAATGCCCCTGGGTTCCATCTCCTACAATCAATCAATCAATCAATCAATCAATTAATTAATTATTTTAAAAAATAATAATAAAATCTGATTTTCAGCTGGGCGTGGTGGCGCACACTTGTAATCCCAGTGCTTAGAAGGCTGAGACAGGAGGATAGCATAGGTTTGAAGCCAGCCTCAGCAGCTTAGTGAGGCTCTCAGCAACTTAGTGAGACCCTGTTTCCAAATAAATATAAAAATAGGTCTGGGGGTATAGCCCGGAGGTAGAAGGACCTTTGGTTCCACCCGCAGTACTGTAATAATAAAATAAAATCTGATTTTCAGTCTAATGCTCTCCCAACTGAGCTACTTTGACTGCGTTAAAATCTGATTTTGAAATCATGAGGTTAGCCGGGCATGGTGGCGCACGCTTGTAATCCCCGCCCTTGGGAGGCAGAGACAGGAGGATCTCGCAAGTTCAAAGCTAGCCGCAGCACGCGCTGGCTTAGGGGACCCTGTTTCCAAAAAATGTAAAAATAGGTCTGGGAGTGTAGCCTGGAGGTAGAAGGGCTTCCAGGAACCCCAGTACCACCCACCCCCCCAAAAAAAGAAATCATGAGGTTAACAAATTTATTGTACTGAGTAATGAACCCAAAGCCCAAAGGCATTATATCTCCAAGATACTTCTTTTTTTTTTTTTTTTGTGGTACTGGGGATGGAACCCAGGGGCACTATACCTCTGAGCTACACCCTCAATACTATTTTTTTTTAGGTGTGTGTGTGGGGGGGGGGTTACTGGGACGGAACCCAGAGGCTTTCTACCTCTGGGCTATACTCCCAGACCTATTTTATATTTTATTTGGAAACAGGGTCTCACTAAGTTGCTGAGAGCCTCACTCAGTAGCTGAGACTGGCTTCGAACCTGTGTGATCTCCTGTCTCAGCCTCCCAAGCACTGGTATTATAAGTGTGCACCACCATGCCTGGCTCCATTCTTTATTTTTGAAACAGGTTCTCAGTTGTAGAGGGCCTCACTAAGTAGCTGAGGCTGGCTGAGAACCCATCATCCTTCTGACCAGCCTCCCACATACTGGGATTGCAAGAGGTCACACCACAGTCGGATTTTAATTGTGTATTTTAGTTTGAAACAAGGTATCAATAAATTATCCAGGATGGCCTCAAATTTGTGATCTTCCTGACTTAGCCTCCCCAGTATCTGGGATTATAAGTGTATACAACTATGCCTGGCTAAGAAAATAATTTTTTTTGGTGGTACCTGGGATTGAATCCAGCAGCATTCTAACTCCAAGCTACACCCCCAACTCTATCTTATTATTATCTTGAAATAGGGTCTTGCTAGGTTGATGAGCATCTCACTACTTGTTGAGGCTGCCCTCAAATCTGCAATCATCCTGTCTCAGCCTTCCAAGTACTAGCGTTACAGGCATGAGCCACCATGCCTAGTTACAAAAATATTACAAAAATATTTTTGTAATATTACAAAAATAATTTTGAAGGATTACAATAACTCATATACATTTAATCCTCAAGATTACAAATAATCAGGTAAAAGACCAAGTCTAAATGTTTAAAAAATATAGGTGGGCTGGGCATGGTGGCACACACTTGTAATCCCCGCGCTTGGGAGGCAGAGACAGGAAGATCGCGCAGGTTCGAAGCCAGCCGCGCGCGTTGGCTTAGGAGACCCTGTTTCCAAATATAAAAATGTAAAAATAGGTCTGGGAGTGTAGCCCGGAGGTAGAAGGGCTTCCAGGAACCCCAGTACCACCACCAAAAAAAAAAAAAAAAACCCAAAATAGGGCTGTGGGGTAGCTCAGGGATACAATGACCTTGGGTTCAATGGACAGTACCACAAAAATAAATAAAAATATGGAGCACCCATGAATTCCTTCCTGTGTCATCATCGCACAAGGACCATGCTAATCTATCATTCCAATTTACTTCTTAGACTAGGTCATAAAAAGGATACAGCTGCGGCATGCCTCCCTCCCTCCCACATCTTCTTGCCTGCCCTTGGAACCAAGACACCAGGCTGTGAGGAAGCCAAGCAGCCACATGAAAAAGCTATACACAGGCACTGTGGCTGACAGCACTAGCCAGGGTTCGAGCCAAGCATCAACTAGCAAGCACTGACCAAGCCTCCGGATGCCTCCTGCCCCCCCCCACCTTCCGAGTCCTCCAGCTAAGAACAGAGACATGGTGCACAGACATGTGAACTCCATCTGCACAGTTTGTAAGCTTAATAAATGGTTTATGCCCTAAGTATTGAGGTAATCTGTTAATATAGCTGTAATGTCAGAAATAGGGAACTCTAAATGTATAGTCTGTCAAGTTACAATTAAGGATCTAGGAATACAGCGATATTTACTTTTCCTTTTCTATCCTTAGTACTGTTTGAATTTTGTACCATGAGAACATGAAATAGTTATTTCACCTTTTAAACCAAATCACCTCACTTCCAAAATACACAGTTCAAAATTTCTAATATAAATTAGATCACTAACCATAAAAGAAATATCTACCCTTCTAGTGCTGGGAAGATAGTAACAAAAAAATTAAAATTTAGCCAGGAATGGTGACACACACTTATAATGCAAGTACTTGGGAGACTGAGACAGGAGGATCCCAGGTTCCAGGCCAGCCTCAGCAATGTAGTAAGATTCTCAGCAACCTACTAATCAAAACAAAAAATAAAAAGGGCAGCTGGGATTTGTGGTGCAGGCCAATAATCCAAGTACTTTGGAGGCTGACAGGAAGGATCTCGGGTTTGAAGCAAGCCTCAGCAACTTAATGAGAACATCAGGAACTTAGCAAAATTCTGTTTCAAAACAAAAAAATACGCCGGGCGTGGTGGCGCACGCTTGTAATCCCAGCATTCGGGAGGTTGAGACCTGGAGGATCGTGGTTCACGGACAGCCTCAGTTACTTAGTGAGGCCCTCTGCAACTCAGTGAGACCCGGTTTCAAAATAAAGAATAAAAAATAGGGCAGGGGGTGTAACTTGGAGGCCAAATGCCCCTGGGTTCCATCCCCAGACCCGCAAAAAAAAAAATAAATAAATATATAAAAATTGGCCAGGCGTGGTGGCACATGCTTGGAATCCCTGCTCTTGGGAGGCGGAGACAGGAGGATTGCGCAGGTTCGAAGCCAGCCGCGCTGGCTTAAGAGACCATGTTTCCACATAAAAATATAAAATAGGTCTGGGAGTGTAGCCTGGAGGTAGAAGGGCTTCCAGGAACTCCAGTATCACCAAAAAAAAAAAAATAATAAAAATAAAAAAATAGGGCTGGGGATGTAACTCAAGAGGTAGAATACTCCTGAGTTCATTTCCCAGTGCCAAAAATAAAAATAAAAATAGAAGGACTGGGAGTTCAGTTCTGATTTAGAAGACTCCTTGGGTTCAATCTGCAGTATGAAAGAAGGAAGGAGGAAAAAGAAGAGAAGGGAGGGAGGAAAGGAGGTTCGACATTCCCGTAACCCAGCAATATAATTCAAATCACAAGGACCCATGCCAAGGAGGTAAGGATACCTTTGTCATGAGCACCCCAAATGGGCATTTTTTTGTACTGCAGTCATATTAGCCTTAAATTTAAACAGTTGATATATCTGTCTTCTCCACTACTTTCCTCCCAACTAAACATAGAGGGGAAAAATGTGACTTTTTGTATGTGTGGCTGGAAATGAAGATTAAACCCAGGGGTGCTCTACCACTGAGCTATACCCCAGCCCATCCATCCATCCATCCATCTATTCATTTATTTATTTATTTATTCTGGGGATTGAACCCAGTGACATTTTACCTCTGAGCAACACCCCTAGCCCTTTTGGTTTTATTATTTTAAAACAGGGTGTCATTAAATTGATAATGCTAGCCTCAAATCTATGACTCTCCTGTCTCAGCCTCCAAATACTGGAATTACAGGTGTGCACTATCACTGGGAAGCACACACACATACACACACACACCTGTAATCCCAGTACTTGGAAGGATAAGACAGTAAGATTGCAGGTTCAAGGACAGCCTCAGGAAGTAGTGAAACTGTCATTAACCTAGTGAAACTCTGTTTCAAAATAAAAATAAAAGAGGGCTGGGTGTATAGCTCAGAGGTAGAATGTCTCTGGGTTCAATCCCCAGTACCTAAGAAGGAAAAGAAATCATGTAACTACAATGCACTTAAAACTTTTTTTTGGTAAAATAATCTTTAGTTATTAATTTTGTATGTAGCTATCATTTTTATTTTATTTTATTTTATTTTTTTGCAGTACTTGGAATTGAATCCAGGGCATTCTACCTCCAAGTTACACCCCCAGCCCTATTTTTTATTCTGTATTTAGAAATAGGGTCTCACTAAGTTGCAGAGGGACTCACTAAGTAGCTGAGGCTGGCTGTACACCTGCAATCTTGTCTCAGCCTCTCAAGTACTGGGATAACAAGCGTGCATCACACCTGGCATTATTTTATTATTTATTTATTTATGTATTTATGGTACTGGGATTGAATTCTGAGGCATTCTGCCTGAGTTACACTCTCAGCCCTATTTTATTGATTTGGAAACAGGGTCTCACTAAGTTGCTGAGGTTGACCTTGAACCAGAGATCTTCCTGTCTCAGCCTCCTAAGTACTGGGATTATAAGTGTGCACCACCACACTTGGCAATAACCATACTATTAAAGTATCTTTGATGAAGCTTACAAAGTTTTAAGCTAATTAGGTAAAAGAGAAAAAGAGAGAAAGAGAGAAAGAGAGAAAGAAAGAAAGAAAGAAAGAGAGAAAGAAAGAAAGGAAGGAAGGAAGGAAGGAAGGAAGGAAGGAAGGAAGGAAGGAAGGAAAGAAAGAAAATGCTTTGGGCTTGCCAGGCGTGGTGGCGCACACTTGTAATCCCTGCGCTTGGGAGGCAGAGACAGGAGGATCCCGCAGGTTGGAAGCCAGCCGTGCGCGCTGGCTTAGGAGACCCTGTTTCCAAAAAAAATGTAAAAATAGGTCTGGGAGTGTAGCCCGGAGGTAGAAGGGCTTCCAGGAACCCCAGTACCACAAAAAAAAAAAAAAAAAAAAAAAAGAAAATACTTTGGGCTAGAGGTATAGCACCACACTGGCAAAACATTTGCCTAACATGAGCAAGGCCCTGGGTTAGATTCTTAAATCTCACACACACACACACACACACACACACACACACACACACACGGAACAGAAGCTGTGACATCACAGAAATTTAGCAGGCAAACAAGCTCTATGTAACTAAAACAACGTATCTATATAATATAGAATAGAAAAAGCCAGGCATTGTTGCACATGCCTGTAATCCCAGTATGTGGAAGGCTAAGACTGGAGGACTGTAGGCTTGAGGATAGCTTCAGCAACTTATCAAAACCCTGTTTCAATAAAAAATAAAAAGAGGGGATCTGGGTTACAGCTCGGAGGTAGAATGCCTCAGGGTTCTATCTCAATACTCCCCCAAATAAAGCAGGAGACTGTACATCAATGTGTTTTTTACCCATAATAGCAAATTACATCAACAGAAATCTATACAAACACAGTAATCTATTTTCATATCTAATAAAATAATTGCTGGCAAACACTTCAATCATGACTTAATCCACTGTGGAATTTCAGTTATGAAATAATTTTTTACTAATCACCACATGCAAATCCTCCAATAACCCATATTCTCACAAAAACAGGACAGGGTACAGGTCAGTTGTAAATAGGATCTTCCTGAGCATCTCACCAGGTTAATCAGCCTTCTCATCGCGTGTTCGTGAGAGCAAACACACTCACAGGGATCGAATCCTCCTTCTGCCATGGCTACCCAGCTTGAGTTTACTTGACTGTTTAAATCTAGAAAAAAGAAAAAATGTAAGATTACTATTCAGTTACTCTTTCTCTTGAGCTATGAAAAATTCATATTGTATAGATTCATAATTCCTTCCATCCTTCTTTTCTTGATACTGGGGACTAAACCCAGGGACATTCTACCTCTGAGCTGTACCCCCAAACCTATTTTGTTTTTTTATTTTGATACAAGGTCTCCCCAAGTTGGGAGGCCTAAATTGCTGAGGCTGACCTGAAACCTGAGATCCTCCTGTCTCAGCTCCCAAATAATAGAATTACAGGTGTAATGCTCCTAAAATGCTTTGAATAGTAGTGATAATGGTGCTGGGGATTGAACCCAGAGGCATTCTATCACTGAGCTATACTCCTGGCCCTTTTTATTTTTTTATGTTATTTATTATTTTTTGTGGTATTGGGGATGAGCCTAGGGGCATTCTACCTCTCAGCTATACATCCAGCCAGGTTTTTTGTGTTTTGGTGTGTGTGGTACTGGGGATTGAACTCAGAGGTATCTACCTCAAAGCTATACCCCTAGCCAGATTTTACTTCTAATTTAAACACAGGGTCTCGCTGAGTTGCCAAAGCTGGCCTTGAAGCTGAGATCCTCCTATCTTAGCCTCCTAAGTACTGGGATTACAAGCATGCATCACCATACAGTTAACTTTTTTTTTTTTTCCAATACTGGGGATTGAACCCAGGGGCATTCTACCTCCAAGGTACACCCCAGTCATATTTTTTATTCTTTATTTTGAAACACGTTCGCACTTAGTTGCAGAGGGCCTAAGTACATGAGGCTAGCCGTGAACCTGTGATCTTCTTATCTAAGCCTCCAAAGTATTGGAATTACAAGTGTGTACCACCACGCCGCACCACCACGGCTGTCTCAGCCATGTTTGTTTGTTTGTTTTAATTTGCAAACAGGGTCTCACTAAATTGCTGAGGTTGGCTTCAAACCTGTAATCCTTCTGTATCAGCCTCTCAAATATTGGGATTATAAGTGTACACCACCACATGATTACTTTGGCCCTTTTTATTTGGAAACAGGGTCTCATTAAGTTGCTAAGAGTCTTGCTAAGTTATTGAGACTGGCCTCAAACCTCTTACCCACCCAAGTACTGGCATTACAGGTGTGAGATACAACAAGCTTTCCTCTTGTTTTTAAGTTGATTGGCCTTCATGTGAGCAAACTGACTGTACATATCCAACACAGAAAACTCTGAAAGTAAATGTAATATACCATTAAAGGTAGATAAAATTCACCCTTAAAAGCCTGCTCCTCCACACGGCTGAGACTGTGCTGGCAGGGACATAAACAAGTGTCTACTTATAATACTGTTATTCATCCTCTCTGTGTCTCCCAAAGCCAATGAAGGTTGGTTAAAATTAAAAGATATTTTACTATCCATTCATCTGTTGATGAAGATCTGGGTTGGTTCCATATTTTGGCTATTACAAATTGTGCTGCTATGAACATAGGTATGCATATGTTGCTGTATTTCTCTGACTTCAACCCCTTTGGAAAGATACCCAGGAGTGGTATAGCTGGATCATATGGTGGATCTATTCCCACCTTTCTTAGGAATCTCCACACAGATCTCCATAGCAGCTGAACTAGTTTGCATTCCCACCAACAGTGTAAAAGAGTTCCTCTTTCCCCACATCCTCGCCAGCATTTGTTGTTGATTTCTTTATGCTTGCCACTCTGACTGGGGTTAGATGGAATCTCAGTGTAGTTTTGATTTGCATCTTCCTGATGGCCAGTGATGAAGAAAATCTTTTCATATATCTATTGGCCCTTTGTATCTCTTCTTTTGTGAAGTGTCTATTTAGTTCATTTGCCCATTTCTTGATTGGGTTGTTTGTTTTGCTAGTGTAGAGTCTTTTGAGCTCTCAACAGATGAATGGATAGCAAAACTTTGGGAAATACACACAATGGAATTCTATTCAGCCATAAAGAAGAACAAAATTATATCATTTGCAAGAAGATGGAAAGCCCTGGAGAACATTATGTTAAGTGAGATCAGCCAAGCACAGAAGGAGAAGGTACATATGTTTCCTCTAATATGCCCCAACTAGGAAACACAGAAGATACCAGTGGGACTCCAGATAATGGAGGGGAAATATCAGCAAAGTTTGAATGGAAAGATAGGAGAGGAGGAAGGCTGATCTTGATTAATGAGGGTCTACATCTGAACATGTGTAAAATTATGAACATGACATGGTTAACCTGGTCAACCATTGGTGGGAGGGGGGAAGGGAAAATTGGGCCGGGGGGAGAGGGCACCAAATATAGTTTAAATGTATACTATTTATGTTCAATAAAAAATTGTTTAAAAATAATAAAAAATAAAAGATATTTTACTAAGCCGGGCATGGCGGTGCATGTTTGTAATCCCAGTACTTGGGAGGCTGAGACAGGAGGATCGCACAAGTTCGAAGCCAGCTTCTGCTACTTAGTGAGGCTCTCAGCAGCTTAGTGAGACCCTGTTCCCAAATGAAATATAAAATAGTCCCGGGAGTGTGTCCCAGAGATAGAAAGTCCCTGGGTTCCATCCCCAGTACCACAAAAATAAAAAAAAGATTTTACTAAAAAAAATTTTTTTGGCAGTTCTTGGTGGTTCAGGGTAGAATGCCCTGAGCTCCACCCCAAGCCCTATTTTTTATTCTTTTCTTTTTTGGAGGCCTAGAAATGGAACCTGGGCATTCAATCTCCGAGCTACAACCCCTGCCCTATTTTTTATTCTTTATTTTGAAACAGGGTCTCACTAAGTTGCAGAAGGCCTCACTAAATAGCTGAAGCTACCATGATCATCCAGTTTCAGCCTCCCAAATGCTGGGATTACAAGTGTGCGCCACTACGCCTGGCTCTTTTTTTTTTGGGGGGGGGTGTCTGGAACCTAAGAGGCATTTGACCTCCAAGCTACACCCCCTGCCCAATTTTTTATTCTTTATTTTGAAACAGGCTCTCATTAAGTTGCAGAGGGCTTCACTAAGTAGCTGAGGCTGTCCGCAAACTGTGATCCTCTGGTCTTAGCCTCCCAAATGCTGGGATTACAAGTGTGTGCCACCACGTCTGACTTCTTTATTTTAAAAAAGGGTCTCAGCCACTCAGTAGTTGAGGGTGTCCACAAACCGCGATCCTCCTGTCTCAGCCTCCTAAATGCTGGGATTACAAGTGTGCACCACCACACCCAGGTTACTACTAAGATTTTTAAAAATAAATGTAAATGCCAAAATACCTAATACTTATCTAGCTCTGTAGCCTCTGACCATGGGAATGTTAACAACTAGCATCAGGAGCAGTGGTACACACATATAATCCCAGTACTGGGAAGCTGAATCAGAAGGATGGCCGGTTCATGGCCAGCCTCAGCAACTTAGACACCCTCTGCAACTTAGCGAGAGCCCTTTTCAAAGTTAATAAAACCAGGCTGGAGTGTAGCTCAGAGGCAGAATGCCCCTGGGTTCAACCCCCAGTAACGTGTACACACAACACACACACACACAAACTAGGATATAAAGGAAGGAAGGAAGGAAGGAAGGGAAGAAAATGTGGGCAGGTAGAGTAATTTTGATAGAGGGATAATTGGTTTTATCACCAACCAAAATTGTAAGAAACTGCTATTTTCAGGTCTCTTTTTAATTCATTTGACTACCAAATTAGGTTTGAACCCCCCTGCCACCAAGAAACACAGCTTCTTCAGGACAGAAACTGCCCTTGGTCAGTACTGTCTTCAAACAACACAGAATTCTTTCCTTTTTGTGTGTGTGTGTGTGGTACTGGGGTCCTGGAAGTCCTTCTACCTCCGGGCTACACTCCCAGACCTATTTTTTAATATTTTTATGTGGAAACATGGTCTCTTAAGCCAGCGAGGCTGGCTTCGAACCTGCGCGATCCTCCTGTCTCCGCCTCCCAAGCGCAGGGATTACAAGCGTGCGCCACCATGCCCGGCTAGAATTCTTGAATAGACACTTTTTTTAATATTCACTTTTTTTTCTATGTGTGTGATACTCAGGATTGAACCCAGGGGAATTCCACCAAACTACACCCCCACATCCTCCCCTTTCTGTCCTTGAACCTACCATCCTCCTGTCTCAGCCACCCAAGTAATGGGATTATAGATTTGTGCAACCATGCCTAGCTTCTGAATTCTTGACAATGTTTATTATTTCTGATTTATATATGTCAGGAACATGTGAACACACACACACACACATTCACATGCAGTAACTGAGGATCGAACCCAGGGGTGCTCTACCGCTAAGCTATGCCCACAGCCCTATTTATTTTTTATTTATTATTATTTTATTTATTTTTTTTTTGCAGGTCTGGGGATGCAACCCAGGGGCATTCGACCTCCAAGCTACAGCCCCTGCCCTATTTTTTATTCTTTGAAACCGGTCTCACTGAGTTGCAGACGGCCTAAGTAGCTGAGGCTGTCCGTGAACTGCGATCCTCTGGTCTCAGCCTCCCGAATGCTGGGATTACAAGCGTGCGCCACCACGCCTGGCTCCCTATTTATTTTTAATTTTGAGATACATTCTCTCTAAATTGTTGAGGCTGGCCTCGAACTACAATCCTCTTTTCTCAGCCTCCCAAGTACTAGGATTAGAGGTATGCATCACCAGTGGGCATAGTGGCCCATGTCTGTAATCCCAGTACTGGAGAGGCTGAAACAGGAAGCTTGCAGGTTCAAGAACATTCACAAAGTAGTGAGACTTGTTGATCTAGTGGGACCATTTCAAAATAAAACAAACAGGTCTGGGGCTGGTGGTAGAATGCCCCTGGGTTCAATCCCCAGTACTGCAAAAGAAAAAATTTTAAAGAGAGAGAGAAAAATGTGTGCTACCATGCCCAGCTTTTTTTTATTTTGAAATAAGGTTTCACTAAATTGCTAAGACTGACCTTAAAACTGTGGTCCTCCTGTCTCACTCTCCAAATAATAGGAGTACTGGCTTGGACCGCCATGCCTGGAAACTCCCCCCTCCACACCCAGTGGAACTTCACATAAACCTGAACTACTGTATTATTTGGATTTCAGTTAAAAGTTTCCATTTAAAAAATCAGCTTTGAGCTGAGCGTGGTGGCCCACACTTGTAATCTGGGAGGCTGAGACAAGAGGATCAGAGTCTGTGGACAGACTCACCTACTTAGTAAGGCCTTTTGTAACTCAGTGAGACCTTGTTTCAAAATAAAGAATAAAAAATAGGGCTGGAGGTGTAGCTCGCAGAATGCCTCCTGGGTTCCAGCCTCAGTACAAAAAAAAAAAAAAAAAAATCAGCGTTGGCTGGGTATGGTGATGCACGCTTGTAATCCTAGTACTTGGACTGAGACAGGAGGATCCCAGGTTCAAGGGCATCCTCAGCAAGTAGTGAGACATTAAACTAGTGAGACCCTGTTTCAAAAAAAGCAAGAAAGAAAGCGACTTCTGGCTGCCCGCAGCATGTTGGCTGAAGATCTGCCTCCACCTGGTGTCCTGACCAGCAATTTTTAGGAAGCTCAGATTTTACTTGCTAGGAATTGCTTCAAAACAAATGACTGATACCTGCACATATTTTTGTATGAGATAAATATCAAGTTTGAATTTTAAATCTAAGAGGGACAATCAAGTAACGGGAACCAGTGATTCCAAAACAAAGATCTTTTATAGACAATGGAAAGAATATCTGAAAAGTAAACCATTATAGAAATTTGATTTAAAAAAAAAAAAACCCTGCTGATATTCTAGTGCCCAAGAAGGATCCTGGTTTAAAGAGTTTATCAGAACCACAAAGAATTTCCTGAGCTTTGGATGCCTTGCTGAGGAAATTTCTACCTGTGCCTATATGTTGAAGTGTATGAATGCATACCCGCCTCTAACAGCTTTAAAGACTCTGTTCTAAGTCTTTGATCCATCTTGAGTTGATTCCTGTACAAGGTGAGAGGTAAGAATTTAGTTTCATTTTTTTGGGGGGGGTGTCTGGGGATGGAACCCAGGGGCATTCGACCTCCTGCCCTATTTTCTATTCTTTTTATTTTGAAACCGGGTCTCACTGAGTTGCAGAGGGCCTCACTAAGTAGCTAAGGCTGTCCGCGAACCAAGATCCTCCAGTCTCAGCCTCCCGAATGCTGGGACTACAAGTGTGCACCACCACGCCCGGCTAGTTTCATTTTTCTACAAAAATTTTTCCGCACATTTGTTTAAAAGGCTGTATTTTCTCCAGCATGTGTATTTGGCCCCTTTGTTGAAGATCAATTGACTATAAGCGTGTGGTTAGTTTCTGTATTTTCTATTCTCTTCCACTGGTCTGTGTGCCAATATCATGCTGTTTTAATTACTAAACTCTGTAGTATAATTTGAAGTCAGGAATTGTGATGCCTCCTGCATGATTCTTGTTGCTGAGAATTGCTTTGGATATTCTGGGTCTTCTGTTTCTCCATATGAAGTTTATGACTGATTTTTCTAGGTCTATGAAGAATGACAACTGTATTTTGATAGGGATTGCATTGATTCTGTAGATAATTTTTGGTAGAATCTTTGTGTGTGTGTGTGTGGGAGGGGTACTGGGGATGGAACCCAGAGGCATTCTTTCTACCTCTGAGCTACACACCAGACCTATTTTTTATTCCTTATTTTGAAAGAGGGTCTGAGTTGCAAAGGGCCTAAGTAGCTGAGGCTGTCCACGAACCGCAATCCTCCTGTCTCAGCCTCCCAAATGCTGGGATTACAAATGTGTGCTACCACATCCAGCTTAGAATTGCCATTTTGAGCCGGGCGTGGTGGCGCACACTTGTAATCCCCGAACTTGGAGGTGGAGACAGGAGGATCACGCAGGTTCGAAGCCAGCTGCGCTGGCTTAAGAAACCCTGTTTTCAAATGAAAAACATAAAATAGGTCTGGGAGTATAGTCTGGAGATAGAAGGGTTCCATCCCCAGTACCACCAAAAAAAAAAAAAAAAAAAAAATTGCCATTTTGATGATATTCTGCCTATCCAAGAGCAAGAAAGATCATTCCATCTTCCAAGGTCTTCAATTCTTTACTGTTTTATAATTTTCACAGTAGAGGCCTTTTATTTCTTTGGCTAGGTTTATTCCTAAGTATTTTATTGGTTTTCAGGTTATTGTGAATGGAATCATTTTCTGGCAAACAGAAAAGCTCTAGCGTGCATGATGATGCATGCTTGTAATCACAGTACTTGGGAGACTAAGAAGGATCACAAAATTGCAGCCAGCCTCAGCTACTTAGTGAGGTCCTCCACAACTTAGTGAGAACCTGCTTCAAAATAAAGAATACCAGGGTGTATTCTTGTAATCTGTTCCTGCTTGTAATCCCCACGCTTGGGAGGCTGAGACAGGAGGATCGCACGGGTTCGAAGCCAACCTCAGATACTTAGTGAGACCCTGTTTCCAAAAAATATATAAAATAGGTCTGGGAGTATAGCCCGGAGGTAGAAAGCCTCTGGATTCTGGATTCCACACCCAGTACCACTAAAAAGAAAAAATGAAAGAAAGAATAAAAATAGGGCTGGGGGGGTGTAGCTCAGAAATAAAATGCTCCTAGGTTCAATCCCCAATACAGCAAAAAAAAAAAAAAAAAAAAAGTGCTACTGATTTCTTTAAGTTGATTTTGTACACCACTACTTTACTGAATTAGTTAATCAGCTCTAGTAGTCTTTTGGTTGAGCTTTTTGGGTCTTCTAGATATAGGATCATGTTATCTGCAAACAAAAATAATTTTTTTCCTGTATGAATTATTTTAATATCCTTCTCTTGTCTTATTGTTCTGGCAAGTCTTGACTATATTGAAAAGGAGTGGTTCTATCAACAGATGAAAGGATTACAAAAACATGGAATATGTACACAATGGAATCTTACTCAACCATAAAGAATACAATTATGTCATTTACAGAGAAATAGATGAAACTGGAGAACATTATGCTAATGAGATTAGTCAGTCACAAAAAGAAAGAAATCGAATGCTCTCCCTAATATGTGGAAGTGAGGGAGAAAATGGGTCAGAGGAGGAACTCTAGGTGAAGGAGAAACTACAGATGAGCAAATAAGGGACCTGAGTGGGATAGGAAATTCTCCAATGTACATTCACAAACACATCAACGTCAATCACTAAGTCAAACATGAGGCAGAGGGGAGGGAGTGAGGTGGGGATTGGGTAAGGGCTAATTGAGTGTGCATGTATGCTTCTATCTTCTTGTAATCCATTAAGATGTCTGACTACAAGCTGGGTGTGTGTGGTGGTGCACACTTGTCATCCCAGCATTTGGGAGGCTGAGACAAGAGGAATCGCGGTTCGTAGACAACCTCAGCTACTTAGTGAGGCCCTTTGCAACTCAGCGAGACTGTTTCAAAATAACGAATAAAAAATAGGGCTGGGGGTGTAGCTCGGAGGTTGAATGTCCATCCCCAGTACCCCCCCCACACACAAACACACACAAAGATGTCTGACTATAATGCACCAGTAAAAAAAAAAAAAAATTTAAAGAAATGGTGATAGTGGGCATCCTTGTCTTGTTACTGAGTTTAGAGGGAATTCCTGCAGTTTTCCCCCATTTAATATGATGTTCGCTTTGGGTTTATTGGAGATTGCCTTAATACTGTTGAGATATACTCCTTCTATTCCAATTTTCTGCAATTTTTTTCTTTGTGGTACTGAGGATTGAACCCAGGGAACTCTACCTCTGAGCTACACATACAGCCTTATTTATTTATTTATATTTACTTTTTGTGGCACTGGGGATAGAATCCAGGGTCTTCCTACCTCTGGGCTACACCCTCAGATCGACTTTATATTTTATTTGGAAACAGGGTCTTACTAAGTCGCTGAGAGCCTAAGTAGCTGAGGATGGCTTCAAACCTCCTGTCCCAGCCTCACAAGTACTGGGATTACAAGTGTGCTCCACTATGCCCAGCCCTTTTATTTTTTATTTTGAAAAAAAGTCTCACTAAGTTGTAGAGCTGATGCTGGCCAAGAAGCCTGATCCTCCTGTCTCAGCCTCCAAAGTACTGGGACTACAAGCATGAGCCACTATGCCCAGCTTCTGCAATTTTTTTTTTTTTTTTTTTGGTGGTACTAGGGGTGGAACCTAGAGGCTTTCTACCTCCGAGCCACACTCTCAGACCTATTTTTTATATTTTATAAGGAAACAAGGTCTCACTAAGTTGCCGAGAGCCTCATTAAGTAGTTGAGGCTGGCTTCGAACCTGTGTGATCCCGTCTCAGCCTCCCAAGCATGGAGATTACAAGCGTGTGCCACCACGCCCAGCTTCTGCAATGTTTTTAACATGAATTGATGTTGTATTTTGTCAAATGCTTCTTCAGCATCTATTAATATGATCATGTGATTTTTTGTTCTTAGTTCCACTTGTGGTGAATAACATGTATTGATTTGCATATGTTGAACAGGCCTTGCTTCCCTGGAATGAAACCAACTTGGTCGTGGTGTACAATTTTCTTGATGTGATTTTGGGGTTTTTTTGTTGTTGCTTTTGCAGGTCTGGGGATGGAACCAGGGGCATTTAACCTCTAAGCTACACCCCTGCACTATTTTTTATTCCTTATTTTGAAACAGGGTCTCATTAAGTTGCGGAGGGCCTAAGTAGCTGAGGCTGTCTACAAACCACGATCCTCTGGTCTCAGCCTCCCAAATGCTGAGATTACAAAGTGTGCTCCCCCACACGCAGCTTCTTGATGTGATTTTGAATGAGCACAGCTGATACTTTGTTTAGAATTTTTGCATCTATGTTCATCAATGATATTGGTCTATGATTTTTTCTTGAGGTATCTTTATTTGGTTTTGGTATTAATGTGATACTGGCCTCGTAGAAGAAGTTTGGGAGAATTCCATCCCTTTTGATTTCACAGAGTAACTTGTGAAGTATTGAGTTTAGTTCTTCTCTAAAGGTTTTGAGGAATTCAGCTAGAAACCCATCAGGAGTAAGTGAGATGGCATTAAACTAAAAAGTTCCTGCTCATCAAAGGAAATCATCAAGAGTCTAAAGGGAAAGCCTATAGAATTGGAGAAAATCTTTACCAGCCTTCCCTCTGACAGAGGTCTAATATCTAGAATATACAAAGAACTTAAAAAAATCTTACATTGGAAAAAGAAATAACCCAGTCATGAAATGGGCAACTGAATTAAATAGACATTAGACATTTCATAAAAGAAGAGATACAAATGCCCAATAGATAAATGAAAAAATGTTCAACATCCTTAGTGATCAGGGAAATACAAATCTAAACTACACAATCAGAATGGCAATTATAAATAAGTCAAATAACAATAAATGTTGGCAAGTCTGTAGGGAAATAGGAACTCTTCTACGCTGTTGGTGGGATTGCAAACTAGTTCAGCCACTATGGAGATCAGTATGGAGATTCCTTAGAAAACTGGGAATAGATCCACCATATGATATGGCCATACCACTACTGGGTATCTTTATAAGGGGGCTGTAAAGTTCTCTGGTTGAAGCCAGAGAACTATAGTAATAGATGCATATCCATGTTTATAGCTGCACAATTCACAATAGCCAAATTATGGTACCAACCTAAGTGTCCATCAACAAATTAATGGATGCTGGGTCTGGTAGCGCATGCTTGTAATCCCAGTACTTGGGAGGCTGAGACAGGAGGACTGTGCAGGTTCAAAGCCAGCCTCAGCTACTTAGTGAGGCTCTCAGCACCTTAGTGAGACCCTGTTTCAAAATAAAAATATAAAATAGGACTGGAAGTGCAGCCTGGAGGTAGAGGGCCCTTGGGTTCCATCCCCTGTACCACACACAAAAAAAACAACAAATGAAGCCGGGTGTGGTGGTGCACGCTTGTAATCCCAGCATTTGGAGCCTGAGACAGGAGGATCACAGTTCATGGACAGCCTTAGCTACTTAGTGAGGCCCTCTGCAACTCAGTGAGACCCTGTTCCAAAAATAAAGAATAAAAAATAGAGTTGGGGGTGTAGCTCGGAGGTAGAATGCCCCTGGGTCCCATCCCCAGTACCATTTTTTGGTGGGTTGGATCCCCAGCACTGCAAAAAGCCATCACCATGTAGGGAAAATGAGGAAGCAGATAGAGGCCTAGATGAAAAGTAAGTGAACAAGAGTGGACAATGAGGTTGGGCTATAGTACTAAGTTCTTTTTTATATTCTGAAACTTTCCATAATAAATATTTGGTATACTGGCATATTCCTAATATAATGACAGCAATCTGATTCTAGTTATATAAGCAAAACAGTTCAAAGGCGACTTTTTTTTTTTTGATATTTGGGTTTGAACCGAGGGACATTCTATCTCCCAGCCACACCCCCAAAACTTTTCATTTTTATGTTGAAATGGGGTCGGTCTGAGTTCTGAGGCTGGCACTGAAAGTATGATTCTCCTATCTCAGACTCCCAATACAAGTGACTCTTCATGTGGGATAAAGGGAAAATAAGTAATACCTAAAGCTCTTAACACCATCCCCTCCTAAATAATTTATAGCAAAGTATTGAAATAATGTGCTATGTTGAGAAGGAAAAAAAAAACAATTTTCCTTATTCCATAGAACTGGCTCATTTTCTTTCTCCTCTACAACTAACACCACCTTTTCTAGAGGAGTTGAGCAGTAATAAATCAGTTGAGTCATCCTATTTCTAGATGTAGTGGGGGAATTTTCCAATGCTTTTAACCAGTTTATCATTTGCTGTTAGAATCTGAAACATTCCACCTCATGAGAGTTCATGTAACTTTTATTAATTTCACCTTTTGGGGAATCAAATTTAATTTCCTCCTTACAACCTTGGAAAGGCTTAAAAAGGAGATTTTGTTACTCTACTACAATACAGAATTACTCTTGTAGAATTAGGCTTATAGGTAAGATGCAATTCCTTTAAAATGGCTCATAATAATGTGCCAGGTTTGGCGCGCCCACCTGCAATCCCATGTGCTTGGGATGCTGAGACAGTTCAATCTCTTGAGCCCACAAATTTTGGATCAGGCTGGGCAACACAGTAAGAACCCCATCTCAAAAGAAGTAAACTAAGGGCGTGAGTCACATGCCTTAAGCTCACCTACCTGGGAAGCCAAGGAGGAAGATCACAAGTTCCAGACCAGCACTGGCAACTTAAGAGATACTCTGTCTCAAAATAAAAAAAATAAAGCCAGGCATAGTGGTACACACTTGTAATCCCAGTACTTAGGAGGCTTAGACAGGAGAATCACAGGTTTAAGGGTAGCCTCAGAAATATAGCAACTCTCTCAGCAATCTAGTGAGACCCTGTTTCAAAACAAAAATATAAAAAGGGCTGGGGTACAGCTCAGAGGTAGAATGCCCCCGGGTTCTACCTCTGATTACTAAATTAATTAAATTAAAAAGGAGCTGGGCATTGTGGCACATGCCTGTAATCCTAGTAATTAGTCCTTAAGGGCTGAGATAGGAGGATCTCAGGTTTGAGGCCAGTGCACAGTAATTCAGTGAGACCCTATTTCAAAATGAAAAAAATAGATAAAAGGGAAAAGGCTGGGTTTTTTTCCCTATAAGGCAGAAAAAAATTCAACATAAAATATCCATATTGTATGATCCCAAATCACAGGAACATAAATTACTCATAATTGTTAAGACGACAGTTTTCCACACCTGTCTTACAAATTATTGCTGAGTTTTGTTTTTGTGGTACTGAGGGTAGAACCCAGAGGCTTTCTACCTTCGGGCTATATTCCCAGACCTATTTTCTATTTTATATGAAAACAGGATCTAAGTTGCTGAGAGCCTCACTAAGTAGCTGAGGCTGGCTTCAAACCTGCACAATCCTGTCTCAGCCTCCCAAGTACTGGGGTTACAAGCGTGCGCCACCACGCCCGGCTCTATTGCTGAGTTCTGAGCCAGGCACGGTGGTTCATGTCTGTAATCCCAGTACTTAGAAGGCTGAGGGGGGATAACGGGTTCAAAGCCAGTGCAAGACCCTGTTTCAAAATGAAAAGGGCTGGGTGTGTAGCTCAGAGACAGAATGCTCCTGGGTTCAATTCCCAGTACAAAAGAAATGTTACTAGACTGTGAATGATTTAAATCATTCAAATAAATTTCAGCACTTTTCCTCAGTAGAACTCTCATTCACATGCTTGCCTATTTGATTTTTCTGAGAAAAAAAAAAGCAAGTATATGGCTACTTTGGTTCAACCTCACAGCCTCCTCCTTTTTACAGTACGGATGACAGATGTGCACATGGCTATGGCCCTAGGTTCAATCCTGGGTAGGAGGAGGGTATGAGGCATTTAATTGCAAATACTGTACCATTTATTTTATATCTAAGGAACTTGAACCCTAGAATTTTTATTTCTATGGGAGGGTCCTAAACGCCAAAGGATGATTTCAACTATATAAAAACTAAATTGAAAAAAAAAACTCATTAGCAGTCAAAACACTGCCTTTTTTTTTTTTCCCCCTTCAGTACTGAGAATGGAACCCAGGGGCATTCTACCTCTGAGCTCTATTTTGTATTCTTTATTTTGAAACAGGGTCTGAGCTGCAGAGGATCTAAGTAACTGAGGCTGTCCACGAACAACAATCCTCCAGTGCTAGGATTACAAGTATGCTCCGCCACGCTCGGCTTAATTTTAGCATTTTTACCAAGATGTTTACTGCATTCCTACCTTGATTTGAGGCACCTTTATTAGGTGCTGAATTTTGGAAGCTCTACACTTGTATATTTGTCAATGAGTACAGGCAAACATGAGCCAGCTTCATTATGCACTTTTATAAAGCTGAGACTCACATCAGTGCTGTGACTCAAGTTTAAAAAAGAAAAAAGGAAATGAAAATTCAACATGAAAATAATGAGTAGGAAACTTTCTCCAAAATGAAAGTACTGAAGCTTAAAATGTTACTTCAATACATGCTGTGCACTTAAAAATTGATTTAGCTTAAGCTAGGTGTGGTGGAGCATGACTGTAATCCCAGTAGTTGGGAGGCTGAGACAGAAGGATCACAGGTTCAAGGCCAGCCTGAACAATTTAGCAAGACCTTGTTTCCAAATAAAAAATGAAATAGGGCTTGAGGTATAGGTTAGAGGTAGAATACCCCTGGAGTTCAATCCCTAGCACCACCAAAAAAAAACCCAAAACTGACTTTTCTTAGAAAATATACTTTTCCAGAGGTGTGTGTGTGTGTGTGTGTGTGTGTATGTTACTGGGGATGGAACCCAGAGGCTTTCTACCTCCAGGCTATACTCCTAGACCTATTTTATATTTTATCTGGAAACAGGGCCTCACTAAGTTGCTGAGAGCTTCACTCAGTAGCTGAAGTTGGCTTAAAACCTGTGCAATCCTCCTGTCTTGGCCTCCCAAACGCTGGGATTACAAGAGTGTGCACCAAGCCCGGCTGTTGTTTTGTTTTTGAAACAGGGTCTTGATAAATTACTGAGGCTGGCCTTAAAGCTGTCACCCTCCTGTCTCAGCCTCCCAAATACTGGGATTACAGAAGGATCACAGGTTTTAAGACAATTTGGGACTTAAGCAATTTAGCAAAATCCTATTTCAAAATACAAAATAAAAAGAGCCAGGAATGGTGGTGCATGCTTGCAATCCCAGTACTTGAGAGGCTGAGACAGAGGATCACACGTTTGCCATCAGCCTCAGCAACTTAGTGAGACCTGTTTCAAAATACAGAATAAAAGCCCACGCTTGTAATCCTCGTGCTTGGGAGGTGGAGACAGGAGGATCGCTCAGGTTCAAAGCCAGCTGCACTGGCTTTAGAGACTCTGCTTCCAAATTTAAAAAAAAAAAAAAATTAAAGTATAAAATAGGTCTGGGAGTGTAGCACGGAGGTAGAAGGGTTTCCAGGAACCCCCAGTACATACGTACGTACATACATACATACATACATATACACACACACACACACACACACACACACGAATAAAAAATAAGAGCTGAGGGTGTATCTCAGAGGTAGAATCCCCAAATTCAATCCTCGTTACCAAAAATAAAGAAATAAAAATAAAACATAAGCTGTGCATGAGAGTGCACATCTGATACCACTGTACTTGGGAAGCTGAAACAGGAAAATCAATTTTGACACCAGCCTCAGCAACTTAGTGAGACTCTGTTTCAAAATAAAAAAATTTAGCTAGGCATGGTGGTGCAAGGTCTGTAATCCCAGTATCTGGGAGGCTGAGACAGAGGATCACACATTTGCCATCAGCCTCAGCAATTTAGTGAGGCCCTCTGCAACCTAGTGAGACCCTGTTTCAAAAAAAAAAGCTAAGTGTGGTGATGCATGCCTGAAACCCCAGTATTTGGGAGACTGAAACAGAAGGATCACAGGTTCAAGGACAGTCTCAACAAGTAGTGATTTTCATCAACCTAGCAAGACCCTGTTACGAAATAAAAATAGAGCTGGAGGTGTAGCTCAGAGGTAGAATGCTTCTAGGTTCAATCCCCAGTACATAAATAAATAAATAAATAAATAAATAAATAAATAAATAGACAAACAAACAGGACTGTGGATGTAGCCTAGAGGTAGAATGCCCCTGAGTTTAATCCCCAATACAAAAAAAAAGCTAGGCACTGTGGCCCACACCCCATGCTTGTAATCTCAATACTTAGGAGGCTGAGACAAGAGGATGGCAGGTTCGTGGCCAGCCTCAACAACTTAGTGAGGTCTGCTACAACTTAGACCCTGTTTCAAAATAAAAGAATAAAATCGATATGGGGGTATAGCTCAGAAGTAGAACGCCCCTGGGTTCCACCCCCAATACCAGAATAAAAAGGAAATATAATTTTTAAAAGGGCTAGGGGGCCAGGTATAGTTGTGAATGACATATAATCCCAGTAAATGGGAGGCCAAGACAGGAAGATTCCAAGTTTGAAGACAGCCTATACAATTTAGCAAGACTGTTTAAAAATAAAAGGCCTGGGTGCAGCTCAGTGGTAGAAGTCCCCTGGGTGCCACCCCCAGTATTGCAAGAAAAGAGAGAGGCTAGGATTGTAGTTCATAGGTAGAACCCCTTAGGTTCAATTTCCAGTACCATGAATAAATAAAATAAGCTGGGTGAGCACACTTGTAATTCCAGTACTTGGGAGTCTGACATAAGAGGATAGTAGTTGAGAGGCCAGCCTTAGCAACTTGTAAGGCCCTCCATAACTTAGATTCCATTTCAAATTAAAGAATAAAATAGGGCTGGGGGTACAGTTCAGAGGTAGAATGTCCCTGGGTTCAATCCCTAGTACAGAAACAAAGAAACGGGGGTGGGGGGATGGGTGGATAGTGCTGGGGATATGGCTCAGAGGGAGTATGTCCCTGAGCTCAATCCCCAGTACCACAAATAAATAATAAATAATAAATAAATAGTACGGGGAGAGAGAGGAGTACCTTGGAGGTAGAATGCCCCTGGGTTCTAAATTTAATATTAAAAAAAAAGAACAAACAAGGTTTCTATTTTCTTTCTTTTCTTTTTTTTTTTTTTTGTGGTACTGGGGGTGGAACTCAGGAGCTTTCTACCTCCGGGCTATACTCCCAGACCTATTTTATACTTTATTTGGAAACAGGGTCTCATTAAGTTGCTGAGAGCCTCACTAAGTAGCTGAGGCTGACTTTGAACCTGCGCGATCCTCCTGTCTCCGCCTCCCAAGCGCGGGAATTACAAGCGTGCACCACCACGCCCGGCCAAGGTTTCTATTTTCAAAGAGCTCATCGTCAATAGACAGAAAATTAAAAATAGGGGAATTCCAGGTAGTGATAAATGTTGTGAAGAAAATAGAATGGAGAGATGTGGTGCTGTCTTTGTATAGACAACATGTGAACTGTACCCTGAAAGGGATGATGGAATCATCCAGACATGGAAGAATAATGAAGCCATAGGGCATAGCAAGTGCAAAGGCCCTAAGGCAAGAGCTAGCCTGGCAAGTTCTAGGGACAACAATGTTAAAGGGACTGGGTCCTCCAGACAATGATGTGGCCACACTCCAGAGTAATCAACTAAGCACAGGGGTACAAAGAGAGGAAGGGAATGTCAGAACATGTAGCACTTGGCAAGCCTTGATACGGAGTCTGGCTTTTATTCTGAATGGGGATGGGATGACACAATCTGATACACATCCTAAAGGCTCTCTTAGGCTGTGATAAGGGGAATCCATCATAAGATGCCAAAGTAGAGAGAGATCAGGAGATCATTACAGTAGAACAGGTCAGAGATGCTAATAGTCTGGCGGAGGTGGTGACAGCTGGGATGGGAAAAACAAAATACATATTGAATGCTAAGATTTAAGGCAAATCAAAGAAAAAGAACTAAGTCACATAATGAGTAGTAAGCACCTGGGACTAATACTCTAGAGATAAAGAAGGCAAATAGGTATTTACGTGTGTGTGTGTGTGTGTGTGTGTGTGTGTGTGTGTGTGTGGTAAGTAGGATTAAACCCAGGGGCATTCAATCTCTGAGATACAGCTACAGCCCTTTTTATATTTTATTTTGAAATACACTGGCCTCAAACCTGTGATCCTCCTGCCTCAGCCTCCTAAGTACTAGGATTACAGGCATGATCACCTGGCCCAGCTGGAATTTATAAGTTTTAGGTAAATTTATGAGAAATCAACCTAAAATGGGTTATTAGCAGATTAAGGATACTTCATGATACATATCCTTTGACAGTAAAAAAAAAGACAAAATTTCCTTCCATACTATGCTCTTTGGGTGCCACTGGTGAGAAACTGGACTAAATCGGCACACATCTAAGACCCAACATTAATAAAGCATATTAAAGTTGGGTGTGGTGGCACACACCAGGAGTCCCAGGACTTGAGAGACTGAGACAGGAAGATGGCAGGTTTAAAGTCAGGCTCAGATACTTACAGTGAGATCCTCCACAACTCAGATCCTGTTCCAAAATAAAAAATGAAATAGAGCTATGGATGTAACTCAGAGATAGAATGCCAACACACATAAAAAAAAATAATAAAGCACAGCCAGGCGTGGTGGCACATGCTAGTAATCCCAGTACTTGGGAGGTTGAGACAGAATTGCAGGTTCGGAGCCACCATTAGCCACTTAGTAGGGCCTTCTGAAACTTAATGAAACCCTGTTTCAAAAAAATAAAAAATAGGGCTTGAGGGAGGCTGAGACAGGAGGTTCACACAGGTTTGAAGCCAGCCTCAGCAACTTAGTGAGGCTCTCAGCAACTTACTGAGATTCTGTTTCCAAATAAGTATAAAAAAAAGTCTGGGAGCAGGGGCCTGGTGGTGCACACTTGTAATCCCAGCATTTGGGAGGCTGAGATAGGAGGATCACAGTTTGCAGACAGCCTTAGCTATTTAGTGAGGCCCTTTGCAACTCAGTGAGACCCTGTTTCAAAATAAAAAATAAGACTGGGGGTGTAGCTCGAAGGTAAAATGCCCCTGGGTTCCATCCCTAGTAGTGGGGGAAAAAAAAAAAAAAAAGTCTAAGAGTGTAGCTTGGAGGCAGAAAGCTCCTGGGTTCCATCCCCAGTACCAATAAATAAATAGGGCTGGGGGTGTAGCTCAGAGGCAGAATACCCCTGGGTTCAATCCTCAGCACTGCAAAAATAAAACACATCAAATATGGTGTGCATAATAAAATCTTTGAGGACCGTACTGCTGGGGTTCTCCTAAACAGTTGATCCAAATTTAGAGGACTACATAACTAAACTTAACCTGAATAAAAAGACTAAAGCACTTTATTTAAAGGTCCACACTGTTAACTCAGGCTGCACCTATTCTTTCAATGACTTACTTTTGTACACATGCTTAACTTCTCCACCCTTATAATATCATCATAGAGATTTGGGAAGAAATTTTTTAAACCATGATTTTAATAATTAGTTCTTCACAGGAATGGTGGTGCACACTTGTAATCCCAGAGTACTGGGGAGGCTGAGACAGAAGGACACAGGCTCATGGCCAGCCTCAACTACTTAGTGAGGCCCTCTGCAACCTAGTGAGACCTTGTTTCAAAATAAAGAATAAAAATTAGGTCTGGGGGTATAGCTCAGAGGTAGAATGCCTCTGGGTTCCCTTCTCAGTAACATACACACACACAAAAGCCAGGTGTGGTGGCACACACTTGTAATCCCAGCATTCAGGAGGCTGAGACAGGAGGACTGCAGTTCGCGGACAGCCTCAGCCCTTTGCAATTCAGTGAGACCCTGGTTCAAAATTAAAGAGAATAAAAAATAGGGCTGGGAGCTGGGCATGGTGGTGCACCCTTGTAATTTTAGTACTTGGGAGGCTGAGACAGGAGGATTGCAGGTTCACAGCCAGCCTCAGCTACTTAGAAAGGCCACTCCACAACTTAGTGAGACCCTGTTTCAAAATAAAGAATAAAAAACCAGGGCTGCGGGTGTAGCTCAGAGGTAGAATGCCCCTGGACTCAATTTCTAGTACCTAAATAAATAAATAAATAAATAACATAAAAATAAAGCTGGGGGGTGTAGCTCAGAGGTAGAATGCCCCTGGGTTCCATCCCCAGTACAGCTAAAAAAACAAAACAAAACAAAACTACAGTTTCTCCAACACAGTGAATATTCCCTAAAAGTTAAGGGCCAAAGGCCACATCTGCAATTATTCGAAAAAATACAGGTATGTAGAAAAGCATACATGATCTCCTACCATGCTTTTATATTATGCAATATTATATGCATATATATGTGCAATAAAATGCAATAAATAAAAGCCTGGAAGTATTTTTTTTTTTTGTCCTTTTGGCACTGGGAACAGAACGCAGGACATTGCACTTGCAAGTTAGTGCTTTACAAACGAGCTACATCCCAGCCCTGGAGGTATATTAACTACTAATATTTTGGTGACTTATGGGTGGCAGGATTATTGATGATTATTCCTCTTTGCTTATCTGCTTTTATCAATGTTTTCTCCAAATATCACACAGCATTTCATACAAACAAAAATATTCAGTGTTACATTAGCAGAAGAGACAAAAAGCTGAAGCCAGGTGTTATGATGTATGCCTATAATCCCAGCACTTGAGAGGCTGAGACAGGAGGACTGCCAGCCTCAGTAACCTAGGGAAATCCTCAGCAACTGAGCAAGACCCTGCTTCAAAATAAAAATAATTAGCTGTTCATAGTGGTGCATACTTGTAATCTCAGTACTTGGGAGATGAGAGAATCACAAGTGCTAGGACAGCCTCAGCAACAAGACTCTCAGCCACCTAGTAAGACTGTTTCAAAAACAAAAACAAAAAAGAAATGGAGAGTATAGCTCAGAGGTACAATGCCTCCAGGTTCAATTCCCAGTACCACAAAAATAAAATTAAATTAAATAGATCTGAGGTGCATCTTAGAGGTGGCACAGCCCTGACTTCAATCCCCAGTACCCGACATGCACACATAAAAAAAGATAAAAAGCTGAAAAAGAGGAACTTTGAGAAAACAATTTCCTTCCTGTACATCAGCAGGATTCTAAATGTAGGACTCCGATGTAGCTCAGTAGTACAGTAGTAGCATGTTTGCCTGTGTCCCAGTACAAACCCCTATACTGCCAAAAAAAAAAAAAAAAGGACCTTAAGCCGGGTGTGGTGCTGGATTTGATGGGGGCAATCAATTAACACGTTTATGTTGTTCTTTTTTACTGTTTACCACTGCAGTACCTCAATTAATGAGTTCTCTGATAGGGAAAATGTTCTTTTTTAGAATCAAGTTAGTATGAGAAGGTGGTTTTGATTTCCTGGTCCCCTAACTCGGAGGGCTGAAGGCTGGACGCATGCTACCCTAAAGGAATCTGCGTGAGCAGTCACCTGAAGCTGAAAGCAACACAAGCCTTCTGCAGCCTCCACAGCACGGGGCAGCGAGAACACCTCCCTCAGGATCTGAAAACAAACCCTTAGAAGGTCCTCCACTGTCCAAGTTACTTTACGGTCTGCTGCCAAAGGTTTCTGACAACACGACACAAAAACTGGAAGGTCTCTTTTACAAATCCAGGTTACGTGCGTGAAGCTCATCCGACTCTCCGGATGCAAAACTAAAACATTCTATTAAGGGCACATCCTTGATTGTGGCAACTGAAAACACCCTACCGACCCTCTACAGTTAACACACACTCTCTTGGCTGAAATCCTGACCCTTTTTTTAAACATCCACCTTGTAGAACTTCGGCTTTAAGCAGCAACACGGAACTTTGGTTGCTGCCGGCAAGCAGTCCATCGCACGGTTTTCGTTCCAAGAAAGGGTGCTACCTCTTTCCTGTCAGCCCCGATCCCACTGACTGAACACACAGAAAAAAGGAATCCTTTAAATTCGCCACACAATAGGGGCCCAAAAGCTCCCGCTTTCAGGGATGGCAGCGTTGCCGTCTCATCAATCACAACAAAGGACGCATCCCAGTGACTTCATCATACCCAGAAAGGGCTGAGGAGGACGGGGGACCCGAACAGTGGTGGATTTCGGGGTTGCTGACTTTTTCCTTCCAGCTACGATTCTTTTTTCCTCCGTGATACGCCTCCACCCGGGTAGACTATCTGGCCCTAGAAATGAAACCACCCGGGACTACCGTTCACTCTCCTGCCCGGCCCCAACTCAGGCTTCCTGCAAGGAAAGCCCAGCCGCAGGCTGTCTGCTCGCTCCTCTCCGGGGCACGCCAGCTCGGTGACCGCGGAAGCACCGAGCCGAGGCAGCCCCGGAAGCCCCCGGGGCAACCGGGGCGAGGGGAAGGTGGGCTGGCGAACGGCGGCGGAGAGGGGAGACACTCACCCGCCCAGACAACAACCGACGGGCGGGGAGGTGGGGGCCGGGACCGAGTCTCGGCCCGGCAGAGACCGCCTGGGGCTTCCGGAACGCCGCGGCTGCTCGGGACCCCGCTGCCGCCGCTGCTCCTGGCCGCCGGCTTCCTCCCCCTCCTCTGTTTGGATTCGATTGACCACGTCACCCTCGGCCACGAGACCCGGATCTGCCGGCTCCCGCGGACCGCGGCGCAACAGATTGCAGCGCCTCGAGACCCCAGAGGCCCCGCCCGCCGAGCATGCGCGCCGCGCGCCGGGCGTGCGTCGGGGAGCCGGCGAGGCGCCTACGTCACGACGCGCGGGGGCGTGGCCCGAGCCGGATGTAGTTCCGGTGGAGAAGGGCGGGGCTTAGGACTGTGAAGGAAGCAGGGCGCGGCCCCGCGTTTGTTTAGGTGTCCCGCGGCGCCGCTGTTTGCTCTTGGATCGGCAGGGTCTTGTCTCGCGGCTGGTGGCTTCTCTCTGAACTGGTGGCTTTCCCTGGCCGTAGTCTTTCGAATATCCGGATAGAGGGCGAGGCGGGCACACGTGGGTGTCATCTGAGACCAGGTGCACCTGTAGAGGTGGTGGTGTGGTGGTAATTCCAGCCCAGGTGGAAATCGCAAAAGTACGCCAGGTGCGGCAGTCATTGATTCTGCCTTACTCTCCCCAAACATTTTTGCCTAAAAGCCCACAAAGCAATATAAATATTAAAAGGAATACGTGGCCAAAGATGACCTGCTTGTCAAAAGATAGCGTGGAAGGAGAGGAACGTTATTAGGTAGCCAGCCCAAACCTTTGTTGCTTTGATCTTAGGGAAATGGAATAAAGATGCTTTGTGTGAATTAATAAGTTTTTAGACTAAATTGGCGCTTCCTGCGCTCCCATTCTAGCCTTTTAGTCTCCCCACTAGGAGAAGGGAGGACAGGAAAAACAGCAAAACTTTAGGTCTACACTATTGTCTTGAATTGATAAACGTTAATTAAAATGGGGCCAGTGCCGTGCATGGTGGTGTGCCTTTGTAATTCCAGCTACTTGGGAGGCTGATGAAGGCAAATAGATTGAGCCTTGGCAGGATGTGTGTGTGTTGGGGGGCAGATATGGTCGTGATGGTACTGGGGATTGAACCCTGGACGCTCTACCTCCAACTACCCCTTCCTTTTTTTTTTTTTTTTTTTTTTTTAAACAGTCTCCAGCCTGGGTGGTAGTGTACGATTGTAATACCACTACTTGGGAAGCTAACACTCAAGGATAGCAGGTTCGAAAGCCAGCCTCAGCAATTTACCGAACCCCTCTTTCCAAATTAAAAAAAAAAAAAAAAGGTCTGAGGGTGTAGCCTAGAATATAGAACGCTTCTGGATACCATAAAAAGAAGCAATCTCACTAAGTAGCTGAGGTTGGCCTCCAACCTAACAGGTTATACTCCTGCCCCGGCCTCCGAAATACTGGGATTACAGGCTTGTACCACCAGCCCTGATGAGCCCAAGCCTTCAAGACCAGCTAGGGGATCTCACAAGACCTTGTTTTGTTAGAAATAAATTTCCAGCCTGGCATGGTGCGTTATGCTTGTAATCCCAGCAGTTAGGGAGGCTGAGACAGGAGGATCGCGGTTCTCAGACAGCCTCAGATACTTTGTGAGGTCCTTTGCAACTCAGTGAGACCCTGTTTCAAAATAAAGAAAAAAAAAATAGGGCTGGGGGTGCAGCTCAGAGGTAGAATGCCCCTGGGTTCCATCTCCAGTACTGCAAAAAAAGAAAGAAGCCGGGCGTTGTGGCACACGCTTGTAATCCCAGCCCTTGGGAGACTGAGACAGGAGGATTGTGCAGGTTCAAAGCCAGCCTCTACTACTTAGTGAGGCTCTCCCCAATTTAGTGAGACCCTGTTTCCAAATAAAATATGAAATAGGCCTGGGAGTGTAGCCCGGGGGTAGAGAGACCCCGGATCCCATCTTCATTACCACAAAATTAAAAAAAAAAAAAAGAAAGAAAAAAAAGAGGAAGGAAGGAAAAAGGGGGAAAAAAAGAAAGAAATTTCTGTGGTATCATTAAAGATACAAATTCAAAAGCAGATTGGCAAGGCGACTTTTACCTTTTGCAAAAATGGTTCCTCTCACCAGTAAAGTCAGGCATACAGTAACAGTGTGGTAGAGAACCGCTGGGTATTTTATTTCCAGGTGGGGGTTCTGTGCTGTATTCCATTGGCTGAAGGGGATGCCAGACAGGATGAGTTGGCATTCACAGTTTCCAAGAAATGCTATCTTTACAAAAAATACAAGCACACACAAAGTTATACAATGGCAGTTCTACAAAACGGAGCCTAAGTCAAGCTATTCCTTTGATAGAAAAGATCTAATTATAGTCTCACAGTCTCAAAAAAGGAGGAAAAACAAAGGCCTGGGTGAGTAAGAGAGAGGTGAAAGAAGTGTAAGAAATTGTCTTCTTATTCTGACTTAGTGCATCTTTTCACATGCCCAGCTTCTGTCTCAATTATCTTACTAATCATTCCTCTAGGAGCTGGATCACATTTGGCAAATTAATATAAATTGCAAGAGGTTATGGTTGTTTTGTTCTTGTTAAATTGGATATTGAAGCTGAGTGTGGTGGTGCAGGCCTGTAATCCCAGTATTTGGGAGGTTGAGACAGGAGGATCGACAGTTCAAGGACAGCTTCAGCAAGTGAGACTCAGCAAAGTAGTGAGACCCTGTTTTAAATTAAAAATAGGGCTGGGGGGGTAGCTTGAAGGTAGAGTGCCCCCTGGGTTCAATTCCAAGTAGCCCAAAAAGAAGAAAAGAAAAAGTGGATATTGAACACGGGTAAAAGTTTCTAGAAAATTACAGATTACTGGTAATAACTCAATATGTTTACTAATTAGATAACAATGTTTACAAGGTGGTACAAATCAAGTTTCTTAGCTCTTTATCTGCTATCCTGAGCAGAACTTACTCAAAATCAGAGTTTGAGATAGAACCTATGACCTTTCTGAAGTTTATAGACCCTGAAACAGAGGGTCTCTCACTTTTGGAATTTAGCCTACATGATGGCAGATGCCTGTAATCCCAGTACATGGAAGGCTGAAACAGGAACATCATAAGCTCCAGGCCAGCTTTGGTAACTTGGTGACCCCCTTAGCAAGACCCCGTTTCAAAATAAAATTTAAAAAGTCTAGGTGTAGTTTGGAAGTAAAACAACCCTAGGTTCAATCCCCAGAATCAAAACAAAATAAAAAGCCGGGCGTGGTGGCACTCGCTTGTAATTCCAGCATTGGGGGGGTGGGGCTGAGACTGGAGGAACGCGGTTCACTGCCAGCCTCAGCTACTTAGTGAGGCCCTCTGCAACTCAGTGAGACCCAGTTTTAAAATAAAGAGTAAAAAATAGGGCAGGGGGTGTAGCTCGGAGGTTGAATGACCCTGGGTTCCATCCCCGCAAAAAATAAAAATAAATAAATAAAAATAAAGTATAAAGCTAGGCATGGTGGTGCACTCTTGTAATCCCAGCATTTGGGAGGCTGAGAAAGGGGGATGGCAGTTCACGGACAGCCTCAGCTACTTAGGCCCTTTGCAACTCAGACTATGTTTCAAAAAAATAAATAATTTGTGCTTGGGAGGCTGAGACAGGAGGATCGCACAGGTTCGAAGCCAGCCTCAGCTACTTAGTGAGGCTCTCAGAAACTTAGTGAGACCCTGTTTCAAATAAAAATATAAAATAGGTCTGGAAGTATAGCCCGAAGGTAGAAGGCCTCTGGGTTCCACCCCAGTACCACCAAAAAATAAAATAAAATAAATAAATAATAAAAAATAGGGTTGGGGTTTTGCTCGGAGGTAGAATGCCCCTGTGTCCATCCCCAATACCACACACACACAAAAACAACCCTCCAGCTAGGCGGAGCGCACTGCAGAGGGGAGGTAGTGCAGTCACGTGGTGGGCAAGCTGGTGCTGTGTCTTGGTAGAGACTTGTTCCTCTCCACAGAGGCCTCTTCGTAGGTCTGCGTGAGTGAACTGGCAAGGCAGCTGGCTTCCCACAGAGTAAACAATCCCAGAGGATAAGGTGGGAATCTGCAATCAGTGCCTTTCTGATTTAGTTTCAAAAGCATATACTTCTGCTGTGTTCTATTAGTCAATGTAATCTTGATTCAAAGGACTGGTAAAAGGCGGGCATGGTGGTGCCCATTTGTAATCCCAGCACTTGGAAGGCGGAGGCTGAGACAGGAGGATCTCAGATTTATGGCCATCCTCAACAACTTAGTGAGATCCTGCTTTAAACTAAAATATAAAATAGGGCTGGGGCTGTAGTTCAGAGGTAGAATGCCCCTGAGTTCAATCCATATCACACACAGACACACACACACACACGACTACTAGAGACTCAATCTTTCCAGAGGTAAGAAACATTGAGGTTTTCTTGGATGCTAGGTACAAGACCTCCAACATCTTGACTTTCTTGTAATTTAAAGAATTTTGTGCACCACATAATTCTAACACAGTTCTATTTTTGTATAAGACTGTCCTCTCAAACACAGCTGTGTTTTCAAACACATGTTTGCACATGGGTGTACCCAAGCATGCTAGACTGTTTTTTGGTTTTGGTTCTGGGGATTGAACCCAGGGGTATTCTACCTCCAAGCTACACTGCCAGCCCTATTTTTTATTTGGAAACAGGCTCGTGCTAAGTTGCTGATTTTCCTATCTCAGCCTCCCAAGTACTGAAATTACAGACATGCGCCACCACGCGCAGATTCTATGTGTAACTTAAAGAATGATAAAATTCCTATCAAAGTACCTGAAACATAAAGATTGAATAAATATTTGTTTAATGGACACATAATTAAAAGAAAAACAACAGCCAGATGTGGTGGCTCACACCTGTCAATAAAAAAAAAAGAGAGATACCAATTGGAATGTTTGGAACAATATGTAATATCAACTCTTATAAGTCTAACAAATCAATAACATAAATTTGTGTGTGTGTGTGTGTGTGTGTGTGTGTGTGTATGTTCTACTGGGAATTGAACCCAGAGGCATTCTACCTCCAAGTTACATCACATAAAAAAAGTTATTTTTTATTTGGAAACAGTCTCACTAACTTACTGAGAGTCTCCCTGAATTACTGAGACTGTCTCCAACCTGTGATCCTCCTGACTCAGCCTCCCAAGTACTAGAATTATAGATACTACCACCCCTGGCTTGCTTTATTTATTTATTTATTTATGGTGGTACTGGGGGTGGAACCCAGAGGCTTTTCTACCTCCAGGCTATACTCCTAGACCTATTTTATATTTTTTTTATTTGGAAACAGAGTCTCACTAAGTTGCTGAGAGCCTCACTAAACTGAGGCTGGCTTCAAACCTGTGCGATTCTCCTGTCTCAGCCTCCTAAGCGCGGGGATTACAAGTGTGCGCCACCACTCCTGGCTCGGGCCTTATTTTTTGCTATTGTTGTTTTTTTGTTGTTTTCTTTTGTTTTGTTTTATGGTACTGGGGTTCCTGGAAGCCCTTCTACCTCTGGGCGACACTCCCAGACCTATTTTTTAAATTTTTATTTGGAAACAGGGTCTCTTAAGCCAGAGCAGCTGGCTTCGAACCTGCGCGATCCTCCTGTCTCTGCCTCCCAAGCGCCGGGATTACAAGCATGTGCCACCACGCCCAGTTGTTTTGTTTTTTGACACAGAGTCTTGCTATGTTGCTGGGAATCTTCCTAAATTGCTGAGGCTGCACTCAAACCTGAACTCCTACTGTCTGGGACTCCCAAGTACTGGAATTACAGCCACAAGCGGCAACACCTGGCTTTCATGAATTTTTTTTCCCAGAACTAGGGATTGAACCCAGGGGCATTCTACCTCTAAGCTATATCCCCAGCCCTATTTTATTCTTTATTTTGAAACAGGGTCGCACTGAGTTGTGGAGGGCCTTGCTAAGTAGCCAAGGCTGGCTATGAACTTGTAATCCTGGGATTACAAGTGCCACCACCACACCCAGCTTTCATGGATCTTGAAATGGGCAAAATAATCATACATGATGAAAGATAACATAACCCTTAATTACTTTTGCCACTTACAGCCAGATCTCTAATTTACACCCCTTCTCCTTAAACCAAATATTATTGCTCAGCCTTTCCTTCCATTACACATTCAGAATCTGTGGACTATGGCCAGGCATGGTGGCACATGCCTGTAATCCCATTACTTGGGAGGCTAAGATAGGGTGATCACAGGTTTGAGGCCATCCTCAGTAATTTAGTGAGATCTTGTTTCAAAAGAAAAAGAAAGGAAAAGCCGGGCATGGTGGCACACACTTGTAATCCCAGCATTTGGGAGTCTGAGACAGGAGGATCACGGTTCACAGTAAGCCTCAGCTACTTAGTAAGGCCCTTTGCAATTCAGTGAGACCCTGTTTCAAAATAAAGAACAAAAGCCTGGCGTGGTGGCGCACACTTGTAATCCCCGCGCTTGGGAGGCGGCGACAGGAGGATCGCGCAGGTTGGAAGCCAGCTGCGCTGGCTTAGGAGACCCTGTTTCCAAATAAAAAGTATAAAATAGGTCTGGGAGTATAGCCTGGAGGTAGAAGGGTTTAAAGGAACCCCAGTACCACCAAAAAAAAAAAAAAAAAGAAAGAAAGAAAGTATAAAAAATAGGGCTGGGGGTGTAGCTCAGAGGTAGAAAGCCCCTGGGTTCCATCTCCAGTACTGCAAAAAATAAAAATAAAATAATAATAATAATAATAATAATAATAAAGAATGGGAGTATAGCTTGGAAGTGGAATGCCCCTGGAGTCAATCTCCAGTACCAAAATAAATAAATAAATAAAAAAGCTCTGGCTCTTAAATCAGAGTGCTAAGATGACTTTCTGTTCCTCAGTTTCCACATCTGTAACAAAGGTAATAATAACGCTATCAATAGCATTATTGGGAGAATTATATACTCCACCCAATGCACAGCACAAGACTTGGCACACCAAAGGTGCTCAACTGTTCCTGGCTAATGACTATTTTGTTTCAGTTGAGCCTGTCCCTTGCAAGCTTTCTCCTCTGTTTACAGTAATTGGTGGACAGAGCCATCCATGACTTAATGACAGTTGTTGCTTGGTGCAATTTCCAGTATTTGGGTGGAGAGCTACTTATCAGAGCCAAGAACTGTGCTGTTCCTATGTTACGCTTATTCAGTCACTTCATTATCACAGTGTTTGTCTTTGGCCTTAGATTTCTCAGTGATTCTATGATTTAATCCTTGAAAATTATGTCTGGCTTTAAGTTATGTTTCTAACTAGTGTAGTCTTCCAGGAGGAAAAACTGCCTCCACCCATACAGATCATCCTGTCCAGAAACCTTTGTCCTACATTTTGTCCCTGATTCAAATACAAATACTCTGTTTTCTATAATTCTAGGGCAGAGTTTCTTTGCTTTTAATTTAATTTAATTTGTGGAACTAGGGATTGAACCCAGGAGCATTCTACCTCTGAGCTACTACAGCCCCAGGCCTTTTTATTTACTTTGAAGCAGGGTCTCACTAGGTTGCTGATTACTAAGTTCCTGAGGCTGTCCTCAAACCTGAGATCTTCCTATCTCTGCCTCTCACGTACTGGGATTACAGGTGTGTGCCACCATGCTCAGTGCTTTAACTGTACATTTAAAATATTGCTGAGCTGGGCGTGGTGGTGCACGCTTGTAATCCCAGCGCTTGGAAGGCTGAGACAGGAGGATCGCACAGGCTCAAAGCCAGCCTCAGCTACTTAGTGAGGCTCTCAGCAATTTAGTTAGACCCTTTTTCCAAATAAAGTATAATATAGGTCCAGGAGTATAGCCTGGAGGTAGAAAAGCTCCTGGGTTGTACCTCCAGTAACCACCAAAAATAAATTAATTAATAAAATAAAATATTCCCAAACATCATCTCTTTTTCATTCTTATCTACTGGATTCAACTGATCTTATGCTCTAGTTAACTTATACTAATAAATGAAAACTCTTCCATCGGAGGTTTCTGTTTCCAACTTCTTTCCCACTTCAAAATTCAGGTTGGATGTTACAAAATATTTCACAAAGGGCATATCTCTCCTAAAATTTCCTTTATTTTTTATTTTTAGAAGGCCCAAATGCCTTCTACCTCTTGAGTCACAGCCCCAGAACTATTATATTATTTTATTTTATTTATTTTTTTTTTTTGGTGGTGGTACTGGGGGTGGAACCCAGAGGCTTTCTACCTCCGGGCTATACTCCCAGACCTGTTTTATATTTTATTTGGAAACAGGGTCTCACTAAGTTGCTGAGGCTGGCTTCGAAGCTGTGAGATCCTCCTGTCTCAGCCTCCCAAGGGCTGGGATTAGAAGCGTGCGCCACCACGCCCGGCTACCCTATTTTATTTTTTTATGTGGAAACAAGGTCTCCATAAATTGCTGAGAGCCTCAATGAGTTGCTAAAACAGGCTTTGAACCCATGATTCTCCTATCTCTGCCATCTCAGCAGGTAGTCAAGTACTGGAATTACAGGAGTGTATGCCACCATGCCCAGCTTTTTTTGTTGTTGTTGTACTGGGAATTGAACCCATGAGAATTCTACCTCTCACCTACACCTACCCAGCCCTTTAATTTTACAATTTAAAAAAATGAAAGGGATAAGTTACTAAGTGCCTCACTAGTTGCCAGGACTGACCTTGAACCTTTAATCCTCCTGTCTCAGCCTTCCAGGTACTATGATGACAGGTGTGCACCCCATGCCCACCTGATCATTTTGAAGATAAACCATGATGTCTTTCACTTGGCATTAAAGAGACATTCAATTCTGTGTCTAAATACCAAACATCATTTGCTGAAATCTGACCATACTCTTTACTAACCACATCCTGATATCATAGCAAATGAAAGGTTAGAGTAGGCCGTGATGACACATGCCTGTAATTCCAGTACTTGGGAGGCTGAGACAGGAGGATCAAGTTAAAGACCACATTGGCAACTTAGTGAGGCTGTCTGGGGAGACCTTGCTTCCAAATAAGAAATAAAATTGGGCTGGGAGTGTAGCTTGGAGGTAGATTGCCTCTGGGTTTAATCTCCGATATAAATAAATAATTATAAATAAGCAAACAAACCCAGCTCATGAGGCTGTAATCACTGAAAGTGATGATGTGAATGAATACTGCATAATCTCTTTTTTCTGTGTTAAGCCTAATTGTGAGTCGTGCCGGGTGTGATGGTGCACGCTTACACCCTAGCATTCAAGAGGCTGAGACCAGAGAGAGGATCACGGTTTGCAGACAGCCTCAGCTACTTAGTGAGGCTCTCTGAAACTCAGTGAGACCCTGTTTCAAAATAAAGAATAAAAAATAGGGCTGGGAAGCCAGGTGTGGTGGCCCACACTTGTAATCCCAGTGCTTGGGAGGCTGAGACAGGAGAATCGTGAGGGTTCGAAGCCAGCCTCGGCTACTTAGGCTCTCAGCAACTTAGTGAGACACTGTTTCCAAATAAAGTATAAAATAGGTCTGGAAGTGTAGCCTGGAGGTAGAGAGCCCCTGGGTTACACCCCCAGTACCCCCCCACACACACACACACACAGGGCTGGGGGTGTAGCTCAGAGGTAGAATGTCCCTAGGTTCCATCCCCAGTGCCGCAAAAAAAAAAAAAAAAAAAAAAAAAAAAATGTAAGTCATGACTCACGACCCCAGTTAAATTTCCACTCATTTGCGGTACAGGGGATGGAACCCAGGGGCATTCTACCTCCGAGCTACACTCCCAGCCCTATTTTTAGTCTTTATTTTGAAACAGGGTCTCACTGAGTTGCAGAGAACCTCACTAAATAGCTAAGGCTGTCCACAAACCATGAGCCTCCTGTCTCAGCCTCTTGAATCCTGTAATCACAAGCATGCACCACCATGCTCAGTTCCATTTTATATAATATCTTTATAATCATTACAATCAATTATTACTGATTAACTGTACATGGTACTAACCTGATGATAGACTTTTTAAAATAATACTGGGGATTGAACCAAGGGACATTCTATCTCCGAGATACACCCCCAGCCCTATTTATTATTATTATTATTATTATTATTATTAATTTTTTTGTGATACTGGGGATGGAACCCTTCTACCTCTGGGCTATACTCCCAGACCTATTTTATATTTTATTTTATTGGAAACAGGGTCTCTTAAGCCAGCAAGGCTGGCTTCAAATCTGCGTGATCCTCCTGTCTCAGCCTCCCAAGCGTGGGGATTACAAGCGTGAGCCACCATGCCCGGCTATTATTATGTTTAAACAGGGTCTAAGTTGCTGAGAGCCTGACTCAATTGCTGAGGCTGGTTTCAAACCTGCAATCTTCCTGTCTCAGCCTTCCGAGTACTGGGATTACAGGTGTACAGCACTTCGCTCAGCTGAGAAAACGTTAAATAACACAATTAAAATAATGAGAGTGAGCCGGGCGTGGTGGTGCACACTTGTAATCCCAGCATTTAGGAGGCTGATAAAGGAGGATCATGGTTCCCAGACAGCCTCAGCTACTGAGTGAGGCCCTCTGCAACTCAGTGAGACCCTGTTTCAAAATAAAGAATGAAAAAATAGGGCTGGGGGTATAGCTTGGAGGTAGAATGCCTCTGGGTTTAATCTCTAGTATCACTAAATACATCATACATACATACATACATACATACATACATACATACATACATACGGCTGGTGGTATAGCTCAGAGTTAGGGTGCTCTGGGTTCCATCCCCAGTACCAAAACCAAAGAAAAAGGAAAACAAATGAAAAAAATACTTTCAGAACACTAATTCCATGGCTTTAGGGATAACAGGTGGCTGCTACTACCTGGTTTCACTAATACTGCTTCTCTAGCCCCATCTTTTTTTTTTTTTTGCTGGTCCCTATCACTCAGAATTGAACCTTGAATGTAAGTGACTCTTCCTCACCTTGAAAGTAAGTAACTCTTCCTCAATGTCCTCTTGTTCTTCTCAGAATACACTGGCACCCTAAATAATCTCCAAATCTCCCAGGTCTTCAAATTAACGTCAATGCAAATGACTCCCCAGTCAGCATCCCTTTGTGCTCTGGAATCACATTTCCACTTGCCTGTCTGGCTCACAGTGGTGGACTTTGTGGTTATCTTCTCTACATCCTTTACACGTTAGTTCTGGAGAAAGCTTCTTTGATCTATGAATCTCATCAAACCACATTGCTCATGATTGGTTAAATGAGCCCAGAAAGCCAAGCCTGGTGACACACTCTTGTAATCCCAGTACTCAGGAGACTCCCAGGTTTGAGGGTAGTCTCGGCAAACAGTGAGATTCTCATCAATTTAGCAAGATCTGTTTCAAAAAACTAAAAATAAAGCTGGGCGTGGTGACTCACACTTGTAATCCCAGCATTTGAGAGGCTAAGACAGGAGGATCACAGGTTCGCGGCCCGCCTCAGCTACTTAGACCATTTGCAACTCAGTGAGACCCTGCTTCGAAATAAAGAATAAAAAAATAGGACTGAGGTGTAGCTCAGAGGTAGAATACTGGGTTCCATCCCCAGTATTGGAAAAAACAACAACTAAAAATAGGGTTAGGGGTTTAACTCAGAGGTAGAATGCTACTGGGTTGAATTCCCAGAACCATGTCCCCCCCAATTTTTTTCCTTCGTGTTCATCCCCAATTGCCATCACCTGCTGCCATCACCTCTCACCTGTAACACTGTAAAACTTCCAAACGGAAGTCTCTTTCTCCTTCCTTCAATTCATTCAGCCTGTTTCTGTCCGTGAATCTTCCAACATAGATTCATGCCACAACCTTGCAGAAACCCCAGTGGATTTCTATGACTTATGACCCCCTTTCCTGAATGTGTCCCATAGAGTAAGTAAAATGGGGCTGGGGATGTAGCTCAGAGGTCGAATGCCACAATAACAACAACAACAAAGAGGTTGGAGAGTTGTGATCAAATGAATTTAGGAATTTCATCTGCGGTGGCCCAAATCCAAGGTAGGCACGAATGCTTCCTGCCTGCTGGTACTTATCCCGTTCTGTGACTTTTCCATACTATATCAGGATTGTGAGATTGGTAGAATATTGCAAAAGTGATGGATTATGACCAAGAATAGGCCATAAACACTGTCATCTTCTGCATTGGTCTGTCTTGGATCACACATTCTGGAGAAGACAGCTCCTGTGTCATAAGAGGTCCATGTGGCAGAAACTGAGACTCCAGCCAGTAGCCACAGCCTACCTGATGGAGTTAAGCCCTTTTCTCTCCTGGAATGCATAAAAGAATTACAGTGGAAAAGCTCTTTCCTCACCATCCTGTCCCTTCTGTCTTCATAAGATTATCATGAGACTGCTGGAATAGAAAAGAAATACTTACAAATGAGAATTATGATATAAAAAGGGCAAAGGTTAACAACAGCTTTCTTGAACTTTATTTTCCATTCCATAAGGGAAAACAACCAAAAACCTGGTTGGGAGGGAGAGGAGCCCTCCCTTTGTTACTAAACATAAACTCTAGGCTCCTGTCCATTCTCCTGCACTGCCCCCACGCACCTCCCCATATGACACACTCAGCTGTAACTGCTCCACCCCATCCCTAGGGAGAAAAGACAAAATCTTCTTCTGTTCTCATAATAGGAAACTATTTCTTCTCCTCCATCCTTCTTCCTTCATCTACCCCAGTCAGTACCTTCTGATTTCAAATAGGGAGTACAAGAGGGAGGTCAGCACAAATAACCATAAGAAAGCTGACTCCCTGCAGAGGGTGGTAGCACAGGTTTGTAATCCTAAAACGTGGAAGGCTGAGACAGAAGGACCACAGGTTCAAACGCAGTCTCAGTAATTTAGTGATACCTCCACAACTTAGTGAGACCTCTCTTTAGAAATCAAAAATAGGGGAGTTCCCAGAAGATGGTGACGGAGAAAAGCGGGGCTTACGGGTCCTGCTAACAATCGATCTCTATTACCGCAAAATCAGTACCTCTCATAGCCAGAAAACACCATCAATGGAGAAACAAAAACTGTCAATACAAGGGACAGAGAAAAAGAGGGCTGGAAAGATGGGACACCAGAAAGAAACCAGCCTGCAGTGCTGCGGCTAGAGCCATGGCGCGGAGCCATGCAGACGCCATCTTTCCTGCAGCACCAGGCTCCAGAGAAGAGGGGGACTCAGAACGCAGCTCAGAACCTGACAGGAGGACACCAGCCTCACGGCCGAGGACGCAGCGGCGAGTTCACCAGACAGCTTCAGACCAATGCACTCAACAACCCACCAGGCTCCAGAGAGGAAGGGAGGACAGCGAGCTGAGCACACCCTGCAGGGACTCAGAGCAGAGCTCAAAACCAGAGAATACTCCAGCCTCACGGCCAAGGTCATGACAGCAGTGCTATATTGACAGCAGCAGCAGCAGCAGCAGCAGCAGCAGCAGCAGCAGCAGCAGCAGCAGCAGCAGCAGCAAATTCACAGAGTCCACTACAGCTCCATCAGTGCACTCAACAAATGTGAGTCAAAATGTGGCCCCAAGAGGAGAAATCCCAGTACTGCATTCCCAGGGACTTGTGCAGATAGTCTTCCTGGGTCTGAGATTTTTGTAGTCCAACCCAGTGGGGGAGTGATGGTGGCAGAGGTATCACACCATAGTCACAACGCTGAGCCTGGCACCCACCCCCATGGTCTCAAGCAGCCTCCATTGACTCCCTGGGTCTGAGACTTTGCAATACAACCCAGTAAAGGAGTAGTGGTGACTGAGATAGCACAGACTCAAGATCCAGAGCACCCTAAGTGAAGTCATAGTGACCCAAGGGAAGAACCCAGAGAAGGCAAAAACTTCCAAAACCATGGGAAAGAAGAATAACAATGGAGCAATGAATGCCCACAACCCCACAACATCAGAACCTGATAACACAGAAATTCAGAGATCTCTAGATCAAATCAGGAAAATAACTGTAGAAATAATAGAGGATGTTTTAAAAGAATTCAGAGAGAGTCAAAAAGAGATAAAGGATGCAATCATTGAAATAAAGGCCTCAATTCAAAGTATAAACAACAGATTAGACCACATGGAAAATAGAATCTTACTTCTAGAAGATGATCACTCCAAAAATGAACGCACAGTTTCTAATTTAGAAAAAAAAAATCTGACAGCAGGAATCTGACATTGAAGAAATATGGGCCCATTTTAAGAGAGCTAACCTAAGAATAATTGGAATAGAGGAGGGAAAAGAAGGTGAAACCAAAGGGATCAATAATCTCTTCAAGGAAGTAATAGCAGAAAAATTTTCCAAACACAGCAAAAGGTCGATACACAGGTCCAGGAAACTTATAGAACTCCATTTAGACAGGATCAGAGAAGAGGATACTCACGCCACATAATTGTCAAAATGACTAATGTGGAAGCCAAGGAGAGAATCTTAAAGGCAACAAAAACAAAAGGCCAAGTGACATTCAGAGGCAAACCAATTAGAATCACTCCAGACTTCCCAAACCAAGTCATGAGAGCCAGAAGGGCATGGAATAACATATTCCAAACTCTGAAAGAAAACAACTTCCAGCCAAAAATTTCCTACCCAGCAAAACTATCTATCAAATTAGATGGGGAAATAAGAAGCTTCCATGACAGACAGAAACTGAAGGAATTTATGTCTTCAAAACCAGCGCTAGAGAAAATATTCAAAAAGATTAACTGCAAAGAAGAAATAGGTAATACACACCAGAACCAAAGAAACAAGATTTCTCATCCAGCAGACAACTAAGTAAAGAAGAATAAACAGTATCTCAAACAAAAATAAAATCTTAACATGGTAGGAATTAAAAATTATCTCTCTATAATCACACTGAATGTAAATGGCCTAAACTCCCCAATAAAAAGACATAAAGTGGCAAAATGGATTAAAAATCAGAATCCATCCATCTGCTGCTTACAAGAAACACACCTTACAAGTAAAGATAGGAACAAACTCAAGGTAAAGGGCTGGAGCAAGGTAATCCATGCTAATGGAACTCGAAGACAAGCAGGAGTAGCAACTATGATCAGACAAGTTATACTTCAAACCCAAACTTATTAGAAGAGACAAAGAAGGTCATATTTTACTGGTAAAAGGAATAATCCAGCAAGAGGAAATAACAATAATCAAAATCTATGCCCCAAATATAGGTGCAGCTACTTTCATAAATCAAACTCTTTGTGATATGAAGTCACACATAAATCCCAACACAATAATACGGGGAGACTTCAACACACCTCTCACATTAGACCGATCTTCCAAAGGGTCAGTAAAGATGCCTCAGAACTAAAGAACACCATTAACCAAATGGACCTGTTGGACACATAGAGAATATTTCACCCAACTACAGCAGAGTTTACATTTTTCTCAGCTGCTCACAGAACTTTCTCCAAAATAGATCACATCCTGGGACACAAAATGAGCACTAGCAAATTTAAAAAACGTTACATACTTCCCTGTGTCATTTCAGACCATAATGGAATGAAACTAGAAATCAACTATAAGAAGACCCAGAGAAACAACATAAACATGTGGAGGCTGAACACCACATTCTGAATGAAGAATGGATCATAGAAGATGTAAGAGGTGAAATCAAGAATTTCTAGAAACAAATGAAAATAAAGATACCAAAACCTCTGGGACACTTTGAAGGCAGTATTATGAGGAATATTTATAGCACTGAGTACTCACATAAGAAAAACAGAAAATCTTCAAATAAATAACCTAATGACACACCTCAAAGCCCTTGAAAAGCAGAACAATTGAACCCCAAAGCCAGCAGAAGACAGGAAATTATTAAACTTAAAGCAGAAATTAACGAAATAGAGAATAAAAAAAAACAATACAGAAAAATCAACAAAACCAAAAGCTGGTTTCTTGAAAAAATTAACAAGATTGATAAACCACTAGCCAACCTAACTAAAAAAAAGAGAGAATCAATCCAAATTATGAAGATAAGGGATGAAAAAGGAGAAATTACTACTGAAAGTGTAGAAATCCAGAGGATTATCAGAGACTACTCTGAAAAACTATACTCCAACAAAATGGAAAATCTAGAGGAAATCGATAACTTCCTAGATAAATACAATCTTCCTAAACTGAGTCAAGAAGATATAGAACACTTAAACCAACCAATAATAATCAAAGAGATTGAAATAGCAATAAAGAGCTTACCATCAAAGAAAAGCCCAGGACCAGATGGTTTCCCAAGTGAATTTTATAAAACCTTTATAGAAGAGCTAACACCAATATTCCTCAAACTATTTCACGAAATAGAAAAAACCGGGACTCTCTCAAATACATTCTATGAAGCCAACATCACACTAATACCCAAACTGAATAAAGACAGTTCAAGGAAGGAAAACTACAGGCCTATATCTCTGATGAACTTGGATGCAAAGCTATTAAACAAAATACTAGCAACACGCATTCAAAACCACATCAAGAAAATCATACACCATGACCAGGTAGGGTTCATCTCAGGGATGCAAGGCTGGTTCAATATACGAAAATCAATTCATGTAATTCATCATATAAACAGAATCAATGACAAAAATCACATGATCATCTCAATAGACGCTGAAAAAGCATTTGATAAAATTCAACATCCATTTATGATAAAAACACTGCAGAGAATTGGAATAGAAGGAGCATATCTCAACATTATTAAGGCAATCTACAATAAGCCCACCGCCAGCATCATATTAAATGGGGAAAAACTTCAAGAATTCCCCCTGAAAACAGGAACGGGACAAGGATGTCCATTATCACCACTTATCTTCATTATAGTACTAGAGACTCTAGCCAGACCAATAAGGCAAGAAAAGGAAATCAAAGGAGTACAAATAGGAAAAGAAGAACTCAAACTTTCACTATTTGCAGATGACATACTATATTTAGAAAACCCAACAAACTCAACCAAAAGGCTTATAGAACTGATCAACAAATTCAGCAAAGTATCTGGATACAAAATCAACCTTAAAAAATCAGAAGCTTTCCTGTACACCAACCATAAATCCACTGAAAAAGAAATTCAGAAAATGCTTCCACTCAGGATCTCCCACAAAAAAATGAAATACTTAGGAATAAATTTGACCAAAGAGGTAAAAGATCTCTGCAAAGAAAATTATAAAACACTGAAAAAAGAAATTGAAGAAGATCTTAGAAGATGGAAGAATCTTCCATGTTCATGGATTGGCAGAATAAATATCATTAAAATGGCCATCCTTCCAAAAGTGATCTACAGACTTAACACAATGCCCATTAAACTACCAAGATCATTTCTCACAGACATAGAAAAATCAGTTCTTAAATTTATCTGGAATAACAAAAAGCCCAGAATATCCAAAGTAGTTCTCAGCAACAAAAACCATGCAGGAGGAATCACAATACCTGACTTTAAACTACAAAGCCATTGTAATAAAAACAGCATGGTACTGGCAAAAAAAAAAAAACAGATACATAGACCAATGGAGTAGAATAGAAGACCCAGAAACAAGTCCCCAAAATTTCAGCCAATTGATTTTTGACAAAGGGGCCAAAAACATACACTGGAAAAAAAGATAGCCTCTTCAACAAATGGTGTTGGCAAAACTGGTTAACCATATGCAGAAAATTGCAAATTAATCCCACTTTCTCACCCTGCACAAAAGTCAACTCAAGATGGATCAAAGACTTGGAAATCAAACCAGAGACCTTGAAGCCCCTTGAAGAGGGCATAGGTCCAACACTGCAACACATAGGCACAGATAAACACTTTCTCAACAAGACCCCAAAGGCAAAACAAATTAAAAGGCGAATCAATAAGTGGGATTGCATGAAACTGAAGAGCTTCTGTTCAGCAAAGGAAACTGTCAAGAACCTCAATCGAGAGCCAACAGAATGGGAGAAGATTTTTGCCACCTACCCCTCCGATAGAGGACTAATATCTAGAATATACAGAGAACTCAAGAAACTCAACACTAAGAAAACAAAGCATCCAATAACAAAATGGGCAAGTGAACTAAATAGACACTTCACAAAAGAAGAAATTCAAATGGCCAATAAATGCATGAAAAAATGCTCAACATCACTGGCAATCAGAGAGATGCAAATCAAAACTACCCTGAGATTTCACCTAACACCAACTAGAATGGCAATCATTCAAAACACAAACAACAATAGATGCTGTCGAGGATGTGGAGAAGTGGGAACTCTAAGACATTGTTGGTGGGATTGCAAATTAATGCAACCACTTTGGAAAACAGTATGGAGAATCCTCAGAACAAGGGGAACAAATCTACCATTTGATCCAGCAATACCACTTCTGGGTATCTACCCAAAAGAAAAGACCCAAATTACCAAACTAATGCATGTGTATCTATGTTCATAGCTGCACAATTCACCATAGCCAAACTATGGAACAGCCAAGATGTCCATCAACAGATGAATGGATTACAAAACTGTGGAATATGTACACAATGGAATTTTACTCAGCCATCAAAAAAAAAAACTCAATTACATCATTTTCAGGGAAATGGATGGAACTGGAGGACATTATGCTAAGTGAGATTAGTCAGTCACAAAAAATAAGAAATCAGATGCCTTCCCTAATATGTGAGAGTTAGGGAGAATTGGGTCATAGGAGGAACTCTAGATGAAAAAGAAAATCCTATGGAGGAGCAAACAAGACAACCTAAAGGAGGAGAAAGGAGGGGGGAAGAGGAAAATCTCTAAAACACACAATGTACTTAAACATATCGAAGTCAACCACTAAGCTGAGCAAGGGAGGGAGGGAAGGAGAGGGAATGGGGTGGGAACTGGGTAGGGGTTAAATCAGTGATGTGTGCATGTCTCTACACACAAGTTTTTTTACCCCAATATTATGTATGAATATAATGCACCAATAAAAAAAATATTTTAAAAAAAGGTCTGGGAGTGTAGCCCATGGGAGTGTATCCTGGAGGTAGAAGGGCTTCCAGGAACCCCAGTTCCACAAAAAATAAAAATAAAATATAAATAAACAAACAAATAAATAAAAATAAACCATAGTCTATTTAAAAAAAAAAAGAAAGAAATCAAAAATAGGGTTGGGTGTACCATTCAGAGATAGAATGCCCTATGTTTAATCCCTAGAGTACATACACACACACACACACACACACACACACACACACACACACCAGGCATGGTGGTGCAGGTCTGTACTCCTAGTACTTGAGAGGCTGAGGCAGGAGGTTTATAGGTCTCAGCAAGTAGTGAGACCCTGTTTCAAAATAAAAATAAGGCTGGGGTGTAGTTCAGAAATAAAATTTTTCTGGGGTTTAATCACTAGTACCACAAAGAGAGAAAGAGAGAGAGAGCTATGAGAAGCTGATTGTGACTACTTCTCATCTAAGAGCATGGGCCAACAAAAGCCAGGTCTCAAAAAGATGACGGAGAAGGGTGGAGAGCCCGGATGTATAGTTCCAGGAAAATGCTTTCATGTCTGTTCATCCAGCCACCACTTACTATGTACCTGCTACATACCACTCATAGGTATAAAGATAAATATGATGTAAGACATGGTTTCTGAAAGCTCATAGTTTGACAAAGAATTGATTACTAAGAAACTTTTTTGACTGTGTGTTTATTTTTATTTTTATTTTTCGGTACTGGGGGTGGAACCCAGGGGCTTTTCTACCTCCGGGCTATACTCCCAGACCTATTTTAGACTTTATTTGGAAACAGGGTCTCAGTAAGTTGCTGAGAGCCTCACTGAGTAGCTGAGGCTGGTTTGAACCTGTGCGATCCTCCTGTCTCAGCCTCCCAAGTGCTGGGAGCATGCACCACCACGCCCAGCCTTTGACTGGGTGTTTAAACCCCCAGTCTAGTACTCAGTTCATTTTTATTTCATTGTCTTCAAAGCACACTTAGCACAATCTCCTGAGTCTCCAACTATGACTGCCTGAGCCCTTGGAATTCTCAGTATTCTGAGGTCAACTGCAAGGAAATTATGCTGTGTTTGATTTGGACAAATCGGTGATCTTTCAAGTCCTGTTTCCTGTCCTAAATTGATTAACAAAGAGTAATAGAAGCAAAACTCAGGATTTCTCTAAATCTAAATCAAAGCTTAGCCTAAACAGCTAGCTCTCTGGCTCCCCCTTTTGGGTCTAGGGATGGAACTCAGGGGCATTCGACCTCTGAGCTATACCCCTTCCCCTATTTTTTATTCTTTATTCTTTCGTGTGTGTGTGTGTGTGTGTGTGTGTGTGTGTGTGTGGTCCTGGGGGTGGGGCTTTTCTACCTCTGGGATATACTCCCAGACCTATTTTATACTTTATTTGGAAGCAGGGTCTCACTAAGTTACTGAGAGCCTCACTAAGTAGCTGAGGCTGGCTTCGAACCTGTGTGATCCTCCTGTCTCAGCCTCCCAAGCGTGCACCATCAAGCCCGGCTTTATTCTTTATTTTGAAACAGGGTCTCACTAAGTTGCAGAGGGCCTCACTAAGTAGCTGAGGCTGGCCGAGAACCTTCAAACCTCCTTCCTGTCTCAGCCTCTCAAGTACTGGGATTATAAGCATGTGCTACCACGCCCAACTATAATTTTTTTTAACCCCCAAACCATCTGGATGTGATAGCACACCACCCTGTTTCCAAATAAAAAATAAAATACACCTGGAGGTGTGGCTCAGAGGTAGAACACCTCTGGGTTCAATCTCCAGTAACACACACACACACACACACACACACACACACACACACACACCCCTACAAACCAAATAGCCCAGGCCTCTCTGGTTTTCCACTCCTTTATAAGTCTCATCCAAGTTAGTATTCAGACACAACCATTTATGGGGGGACAAGTAGAACACTCATACACTTTTCTTCTGACCAACCAGTACTATCACAATGGCTTTGCGTTTCCATGATAATTCCAAACCCCACAACTGGGAATAGTGATGCAGGTTCAAGGACACCCTCAGCAAGTAGAGAGATTTACCAATCTAGCAAGACCCTGTTTTAAAATAAAAATAAAACAGCCGGGTATGGTGGCACACGCTTGTAATCCCAGTGCTTGGGAGGCTGAGACAGGAGGATCACACAGGTTCGAAGCCACCCTCAGCTACTTAGTGAGGCTCTCAGCAACTTAGTGAGACCCTGTTTCCAAATAAAATATAAAATAGGTCTGGGAGTTAACCCAGAGGTAGAAAGCCCCTGGGTTTCACCTCCAGTGCCACCTAAAAATAAAAATAAATATAAATATAAATAGCCGGGCGTAGTGGCACAAGCTTGTAATCCCCGCGCTTGGCGAAACCAGCCGTGCTGGCTTAAGAGACCCTGCTTCCAAATAAATATATAAAATAGGTCTGGAAGTGTAGCCTGGAGGTAGAAGGGCTTCCAGGACACCTGTACCACCAAAATAAATAAATAAATAAATAAATAAATAAATAAATAAATAAAAGATAGGAGTGGGGTCTCACTAAGTGAGGGCCTCACTAAGTAGCTGAGTCTGTCTGCGAACTGTGATCTTCCTGTCTCAGACTTCCTAATGCTGAAGCATGTGCTAGTAGCTTGAGTATTTTAGCATTTTATTTTTTATTTTAATTTTTTATTTTATTTATATATTTAAAAAAAATTTTTTTTTGCAGTACTTAGGATGGAACCCAGAGGCATTCTACCTACAAGCTACACCCTCTACCCTGTTTCCAAATAAAAATGTAAAAATAGGTCTGAGAGTGTAGCCTGGAGGTAGAAGGGCTTCCAGGAACCCCAGTAACACCAAAAACAAAAAACAAAAAACAAAAAAAAAACAAGCAGGTAGCCCTATGTTGGACCAACATAAGTTTTTCTAAAAATCTTTCCTGTTGAGGTCAGTCAAGTCTCCTCAGGGTTATTTTTAGAGACTTGATAAGGCTTTACATCTGCGAGTTGTGCCATATTCCAGGACAGGTCATGGTCTTTTTTTTTTTTTTTTTCAGTAGTGGGGATGGAACCCAGGGGCATTCTACATCTGAGCTACACCCCCAGCCCTATATTTAGTCTTTAATTTCGAAACAGGGTCTCACTGAGTTGGCGAAGAGCCTCATTAAGTAGCTGAGGCTGTCTGTGAACCACGATCTCCGGTCTCCGCCTCCTGAATGCTGGGATTACAAGCCAGTACCACCACGCCCGGAGGTCATGGTCTTTTTGACCATTTGGCTTTACTTTAAGTATAGAGGACATGACCCTCCTTTGGCAGAGTATGTGTTGGCTCCCAGTCTCTGGGGCTTTAGTGATCTCCCTGTTTTGGGAGGGTAGATGACACACTGAAGTTGCAGGAGCCTTTAATGAGGTCCTTCCCTGGGTCCTATTTGACCTTAGAAGACAAGAGGCAAAATATTGACTGTTTTTCCTTGGGTTTTTTTATTTTCTGATTGTTCTTTAAGTCTCAGTTGTTGAACACCCAGAAGGTGAGTTTCACCAATCCTTTGAGGCTATCTTGCAGGTAAAGCTATTATCTCAAAATACTGGGTGTTGTACTTCTGTCTGTTAAACATTAACAAAGAATAGTTACAAGCCAGACGTGGTGGCACAAGCTTGTAATCCCAGCATTCAGGAAGCAGAGACTGGAGGATCATGGTTTGTAGATAGCCTCAGCTACTTAGCAATGCCCTTCACAACTGATTAAGACCCTATTTCAAAAATAAAAACACTAAGCCGGGCGTGGTGGCACACGCTTGTAATCCCCGCGCTTAGGAGGCTGAGACAGGAGGATCGCACGGATTCGAAGCCAGCCTCAGCTACTTAGTGAGGCTTTCAACTACTTAGTGAGGCTTTCAGCTACTTAGTGAGACCCTGTTTCCAAATAAAATATATAAAAAAAGGTCTGGGAGTATAGCCCAGAGGTAGAAAGCCTCTGGGTTCCATCCCCAGTACCACCAAAATAAATAAATAAATAAATAAATAAATAAATAAATAAATACACTAAAAAATGGGGCTGGAGGTGTAGTTCAGAGGTAAATTACCCCTGGGTTCCATCCCCAGTACAATAAATAAATAAATAAATAAATAAATAAACTGAAAAATATGCTGGGGGTGTACCTCAGAGGTACAATGCCTCTGGATTCCATCTCCAGTACTGAAAAAAAAAATTTTAAAAAGGGCTGGCGGTGTAGCTCAGAGGTAGAATGCCCCTGGTATTCAATGCCCAATACCAAAAACAAAAACAAACAAACAAACAAACAAACAAACAAAAAACAGTTACATAGTTTAAAAGAAAAACACAAAACAGAATTATCAGGAATAAAATAAATCCTATTTGTATCTTTGCACAAATCAGATGATCATAATGCAACTAGGAACATATAAATATAAATCTGGAAAGGCTACCACTATTTTGTTTTGTTTAAATGTCATTAGCTTAATACAGAGGCTTTTCCCTCAAAGGACGAGATGGCCAGCATGGTGGCCAATGTTCCATGCTCGGACATCATCCCTTGATTTGGACTCCCTAACTCCTTACAGTCTGATAATAGACCAGCTTTTATTTCTAAGGTTACCCAACAGGTGGCACAAGCGCTTGGCATTGCTTGAAAGTTCCACATCCCATATTGACCTCAGTCATCAGGAAAGGTAGAAAAAATGAAGGGGATTCTTAAAAACCATCTAACAAAACTCTCTCTGGAGCTGCAGATATTGTGGCCTGAACTCCTGCCACTAGCTCTGGCCCATGTAAGGACCACCCCTCAAAGCCCCACCTTCATGAGCCCCTTTGAATTGCTGTATGGTCGCCCTTTTTTGCTTAATCGTGCTCTCACTTCAGACCCCCCTCCTTTGGCTTCCTATCTCCCTTACCTGTCTTTTCTCAGGCACCACCTTAGGGAACATGCTGACCAATATCTTCCCCAACCTGGGACTGAAGAAGCAGCTCCACACCCGGCAGTCAAGGCCCTTAAGCCAGAGGATCAAGTCCTCCTGAAGTCACTTCAACCAAAACATCTCTAACCACGGTGGACTGGGCCTTTTACAGTGATCCTCACCACACCTACTGCAGCCAGACTGCTGGGGACGCCAACTGGCATTACCTTACTCAGCTAAAAAGGGCTCCATTACAACAGCCTTATAACAAATTCTCTTGTACAGTGTTAGGGCCCACTAAGCTTCATTTTTCTCAGCATAATTCTCTTCTTTTTTTTTTTTTTTTTTTTTTTGACAGGTTTGGGAATGGAACCCAGGGGCATTTGACCACTGAGCTACACCCACTGCCCTATTTTTTATTCTTTTTTTTTTTTTTTTTGCAGGTCTGGGGATGGAACCCAGGGGCATTTGACCTCCGAGCTACACCCCCTGCCCTATTTTTTATTATTTATTTTGAAACCAGGTCTCACTGAGTTGCAGAGGGCCTCACTAAGTAGCTGAGGCTGTCCGTGAACCGCGATCCTCCAGGTCTCAGCCTCCCGAATGCTGGGATTACAAGCGTGCGCCACCACGCCTGGCTTATTCTTTATTTTTTTTAATTTTTATTTATTTAGTAGTACTGGGGTTCCTGGAAGCCCTTTTACCTCCAGACTACACTCCCAGACATACATACATATATATATATATATATATATATATATATATATATATATATATTTTTTTTTTTTTTTTTTTTTTTTTTTTTTTTTTTTTGGTGGTACTGGGGTTCCTGGAAGCCCTTCTACCTCCGGGCTACACTCCCAGACCTAGTTTTTAACTTTATGTGGAAACAGGGTCTCTTAAACCAGCGAGGCTGGCTCCGAACCAGCGCAATCCTCCTGTCTCTGCCTCCCAAGCGCGGGGATTACAAGCGTGCGCCACCACGCCCAGCTTTTTTTTTTTTTTTTTTTTTTTTAAACAGGGTCTCTTAAGCCAGCTCGGCTGGCTTTGAACCTGCGCAATCCTCCTATTATTTTAGCAGGTCTACTAATATGGTGCTCTGCCTCTCCGGACGCCAGACAGCCATAAGTATTAAACTCCCTAAAATCCATTACTGATGTGCTGACCCAATAACATGCTTTTTATTTGACAAGACTGACCTATACCCACTCACTGCTCAAGGAGTGGCATGTGTCTCTCTCAGGGAAAATGCTTCTATTACATTAATGCTTCTGGTCTAATGAATAAAACTGCTTAAAAGGGTGGTGTATGTCTCTTTCTCAGGAAAAATGCTGCTATTAATAAATCTAGTGACAATCTACCTCATATCTATAAAGGCTCCAATGGCCAGCAGCTGCTGGGCTCCTTCCCTTCCAGGCAAGGGCCAATAATTGATGGGCTCCTGTCTTTCCCAGGATCCGCTCTCATGATTTGCCTTTTTTTTTTAATAGTTCCTCGTCTGTGAAAGTCTATTTGAATGTGCATTACCAAGCTGTCCAGGGTAACATCTGACTCCCGCTGCAGCCATACTCCCACCCGCCCACTTCCAAAGGACTCAACCTCTCCCAACCAAGGGGCCCCCTACGACGTCCCATGACAGCAGGAAGTAGCTGGGACTCGGTCTCCACTCATTACCACCAAAAGGCCGGGATGATAGGTTGGGTCCCCCCTCCACTCTCACCACGTGACCCCTCAGTAGGAACAGGAGGCAGACTCCGGAAGCCAGAAGTAGGGATATCATGAGACTTCAGGTGTCACGAGACTCCAAACATTGCGAGACAGACTCCAGAAGTCGTAAGACTACAGATGTCGCAAGAGAATTGGCATGCCTATAAAACATTGGTACTTCCTATATGCCACGTGACTCAGCCGGCTGATCAGGACTATGCACAACTCTCCAGACGTGTGGCCCATCGATCCCTTCCCCCATGGCTGACTGACTCCCAGGAGGGTGCCGGGTTGGGTCCAAATAAAGCAGTGGTCTTTGATTACCCAGTTGGTGTTTTTACCTCCCTCCTAAACCCCCTAACTCTATTTTCATTCATTTAGTGAGGCCCTTTGCAACTCAGTGAGACCCTGTTTCAAAATAAAGAATACAAAATAGGGCAGGGGGTATAGCTTGGAGGTTGAATGCCCCAGACCCCCCAAAAAAGGAACAATGTTAGGTAGATAACAAAACACATCTAAAGTACACGCAAAGGTGGAGACGATTTAAATAGTATCAGTAGGTATTTATCGCATTTAAGATAAAAGTTCCACAAATAGGCTGTATCTACTTAAAATGAAAGACTGAACTCATTTTTTCTAAGTAAATCAACATATTTTAATTAAGGAAAACTCTGAGAATGCTCCCTAGGTGACACTGATGGCACAGAGCAGACTGACTGGTCTTGTTAGAGGAAAAAAAAAAAAAAACCATGAGATACGAACTGGGTGTGGTGGTCCATGGTTGTAAACTTGGGAGGCTGAGACAGGAGGATTGCAGGTTTGTGAACAGCCTCAGCTACTTAGTGAGGCCTTCTGGAACTTAAAGAGACCCTATTTTAAAATGAAGAATAAGCAGGGCGTGGTGGCGCATGCTTGTAATCCCAGCACTTGGGAGGCTGAGACAGGAGGATGGCACACTTTCGAAGCCAACCTCAGTTACTTAGTGAAGCTCTCAGCAACTTAGTGAGACCCTGTTTCCAAATAAAGTATAAAAAATAGGTCTGGGTGTATAGCCCGGAGGTAGAAAAGCCCCTGAGTTCCACCCCAAGTACCACACACACACAAAAAAGAAGAATAAAAAATAGTGCTAGGGGTGTAGCTCAGAGGTAGAATGCCCGTAGGGTCAATCCCCGATACTGGGGGAAAAAAAACAACTTTACTTTGACATTTACAAAAGAGAGTGACAAGATTGGCCTTTAAGATGTATCTGGTCTAGCGTGACTTCTTTTCAAGTCATTCCACTATCTGTAGCATAGTGCTTTACTCTAAGTTATATTCTATCTTTTTCTCTTTCTAATGGGAGTATAGCCCAGAGGTAGAAGGGTTTCCAGGAACCCCAGTACCACCAAAAAAAAAAAAACAAATTTTAAAAAAAGAACAAAAAATAGGGCTGGGGTATAGCTTGGAAGTAGAATGCCCCTGGGTTCCATTCCCAGTACCACAAAAAAAAAAAAAAAAAGAAAGAAAGAAAGAAAGAAAGAAAGAAAGAAAGAAAGAAAGAAAGAAAGAATAGGGGTTGGGGTGTAGCTCGAAGGTAGAATGCCCCAGGTTCTATCCCCAGCATACAAAAGCAAAGAAATATGTTGTACTTGGTGATGGTAGCTCCCTTGACATCAAGACCAGTTGGTTTTCTTCAACATGTATCTCAGAAGAATCTCACAGTTGATGGAATGCGTGGATACTCAAAACGCTAGGAGAGCAATCCCTCACGTGCGTTTTTCTGGACGAGTGACATGTTCCCTCTGACCTAACAATGAGGTATGTTAGCCTAAAGAGTGAGACTCCCGACGATTCAACGATTTTACAAACAAGAGCTCATATTCTAAGAGAGGGGGCCATGGCCAGAAAAAGAGAGAAAGAAACAGAAACAGAGAAAAAAAAATCTTCCTTTAAGTCTAATGACAATCTGAGGATTAAAAGCAACTCTATTCTGTAGTCTCAAGGGGGATTTCGTAGATATCTCCTACATTTTAAGCATAGTTTACACATTTAAACACCAACAGACCACGAAGGCTATAAGAAGTCCTACAACAGAGAAAGGGAGAAGAAAAGGAAAGAAGAGGGATCACTGAGCTCCCATGTGGCTTTTGAATTCAAAGACACCAGACCTCTAAGGACAGCGTCAGCTCCCACCCTATCACCATTTGAATCTGCATGGTGTGCGGAATTCCCCCTGCTACCGTAAGTGGGGATCTGTGGCAAACAGGACAGACCGAGTTTATGTTCTTTTGGTCCTTGAAAGTAAAGGGCAGGATAGCTGGGTGTGGTGGTGCACACTTGTAATCCCCGCGCTTGGGAGGCTGAGACAGGACGATCACGCAGGTTTGAAGCCAGCCTCAGCTACTTAGTGAGGCTCTCAGCAATTTAGTGAGACCCTGTTTCCAAATAAAATATAAAATAGGTCTGGGAGTATAGCCTGGGGGTAGAAAGCCTCAGTCATTTCAGTAGTATTACCAAGATCAATATCTTTGAAAATTCAATGTTCAGGTGCCAGAAATGTTAGGAGGGTAAGGGTTCACTTCTCATCTTAGGAACTCAAGATCAGTGATGTCCTTGGTTTCCATGGCAGAAAATAATTTTAGCACATGCCAGTGAGAGACAAAGACCAGACACTTATTTA